>NC_045168.1:18054357-18064357 GCF_900700415.2 Clupea harengus
CAATATTGTTATTACGTTTGCCAGTGTAATTCTGTACTAATGAGAATGACAAGAATACCACGGAACAGTAGTTTATGCAAATGACTTTCTGTAGCCCTGAGTTACAGAGAAATGAAAAGAATATGACTGTTGAGTTTAAGTGATTAAAGGAGGAATGCTATTCCCTAGCCAGCTCAGACATCCCTTAAGGGGGCTTGCCAGAGTGTGTTTTTGCACCATATATGTGTGTTTGTGTTTGTGTTTATGTACGCTTATGTTTTTCTATATGAGTGTATATAAGTGTATGTAAGTGTATGTAAGTGTGTGTGTGTGTGTGTGTGTGTGTGTGTGTGTGTGTGTGTGTGTGTGTGTGTGTTTCAGATTAGCATTAATGAATGCTGCTCTGTAGCTGTATCACTGATTCTAGAAGCCCTTCCAAATGATTTGAAGAAAGAAAAGAGCATCACACACAATCATTTGCTCTGCGCTATGACACAATCCCTCCTGGGATGGCAGCAAGTGCAACTTTAAAAGAACTCAGTGGAACTAGAAAAATAAAAAACTAAATAAAACAACAAAAAAACAGCTCTTGAGGGAGATGAAGAGGTGCTGGTGCAAATCAAAGGGAGAAAAGCTGACATGAAGAGGGGCCTCCTTGGCTCGGGTTATTGATCGGGGCTCACGGGCAGCCCAGCGAGCAGACAAACAGGGTGGAAATCCCCAAAGGTGATCATTACCGGCCAAAGCGTGTGTGTCACTAAACATTAGGGACCGCCGCGGCTTGACACGCAAAGGGAAACCAAAGGGGGAACACAATCAGCCGGTGGCCTCTGAGACACAGACCAGTCGGGGTTATAACTCAAATCGATGGACAGGAGACTCACAGCACACAAAGGAATCATGGACTGCACATCAGCTTGGGATCTTCAATTAACCAATAGAAGAAAAGAGTTGTCTTCTCCCCATCACTTCAGTCCACACACAGAGTCCGTTAAGAGAGGTGTGACTGAGCTGAAACCACCTTGAGTGACCCAATACACCTGGTCCTGAGGGGTTAGAATGCATGCCACTGCCCACAGAGAGGAGTCCCTGTCAAACTAGGACTCGTGTCAAGAGGTACCTGCACCGGCTCCCACCAATTAGGCCCCCGTCATCATGTCATGAAGCCCTGCAGTGACGAGCTGTTTGGGAATATGCTGGCCACACTACTCAGCCATGCGGTAAGGGTGCTGAAGAGGAGACCAGTCCGTAATAAGGGAGAGAGTGTGACAGGGAAGAGTCTGGCAAAAGTTTGAGTTTTTACCGACATGGACCTTAAAAGGTGTCAAACATGTCTAACTGGGAATGAACATCTGAGAGGAGGCAGTGACCATCTAAGATGCTAAACATGAACTGGGAAATAATGACCCGGAAGAAAAGGTGCTTTCTTTCTTGTGACCTCTGATTTCTCTGCAGTCTATTTTCATCTCTCGGGGAGACTGATCTCATCTACTGGGCCAAATGAAAAGCCCTGATGCCTGTGGAGAGAGGGAAGCCCAGTCTCTACAGCTGACAGCACTGAGGAGACGGGCTGCCACTGCAGAGAGAGGAGAGGAGAGGGGAGGAGAGGAGAGGAGAGGAGAGGGGAGGAGAGGGGAGGAGAGGAGAGGAGAGGAGAGGGGAGGAGAGGAGAGGAGAGGAGAGGAGAGGAGAGGGGAGACTCTCAAATAGAAGTGCAGGGAGTCCACACAGTCTAATTGACAAACAGCTGCCAGAAGTAACACAAAAATGCTGTTTGCTTAGTGCAAACTTTTCTTTATATGCATTATAGCGTGTCTGTATATTTGTGCATGTTTATGGTTGTGTGTGAAAGAGTGTGTGTGAGGGAGAGAGAGAAAGAGAATGTGTGTGTGTGTGTGTATTTCTGAGAATGTGTGTGCCTATGCCTTCTTACTTTATCATTAAATTGAGGTGGGATGATATTTCACCAATTTGCAAATCCGAGCACTTTCATGCCTTTTGTCCTCTCATCCACTCCCTCTCCCACTCTCTTTCTTGCTCCCTATCTCCCTCCCTCTCTCCCACTCTCTTTCTTGCTCCCTCTCTCCCTCCCTCCCTCTCTCGATAAAGGAAGACAAATTAAACAAGTCTCCGTAATGGTGGAAACATGCGCCCCCCCGGCAGTGCCATTAGCCTGGGTGCTTATTTGTTAACGGACTGGATTCATTTAGCTGCTGTTTATATGGGCGGCCACCTGCTTGCAGAGTGAAGGACATTTACAGACCCGGCGTTTAGTTCCACTAATCTGCGATGCGTACTGATTGCGGGAGTCAGCATAGTGATAGGGTTGCAGGCAGGACCCCCCCCCCCCCCCCCCTCTCCACCTGCCTGGCCCCGGAGTGAAGGGACTCTTGACCCAGGAGCCTCCTCCTGTCATTGCAGTGGCCCCTGGTCCTGAGCGGAATATCTAATGGCAGTGAGTTCAAACATGAAAGGCATAGGGGACCAACAGAGCGGACTGAAGGCACGCATGGCTTGACAGGTGGATGAGGTGCTCCTATTGAGGATTTGTGAATGAAAATGTAACTGAATTTGAATGAAAACGTACTCTGCCGCAATCAGGCCACCACTGGTGTGCAAGCATCCATAGGCTAAAACTTTTTAGAAATCTGGATAATCTATATTAGGGATCATGACAATGTCCTGTAATAATGACATCGTATGGAGTAACTCTTCAAAGAAAGCACAAAGCAAAAGTCAAAGTGAAAGCCTGGCCTTTTTTTGGAGGAAGATTTGTGGCTTGTGGTCAGAGAGAGTGTGGCTGTGTGCGCGCATATTTTACAGCAGCATGCCTGGGTGCAGGTATCTAACGTTACTGGCTTTCAGGGGTGGGGGTGGGGGGTGTGGGGGGTGGCGGAGGAGGACACATCGGCGGGCCTTGGGGTCACGCGCTGTCATGCGCAGCGGCGCAGGAGTGCATGTCTGATGTCAGCGAGGACAAATGAGGCGCGACTCTGCTGGGAGCGCCGGACTAATGTGCCCCGCTGCTGCGTCCTTGTAAAACCCGTTTAAGTGACATAAATAATTCCCTCTGCGCTAGCACCCATTCCTCTTTCTGTCTTTCCCTCTCTTTCTCTCTCTTTCTCTCTGTTTCTCATGCGCTCTCTTCCTCCCTCTTTCTCAGTAGGACCTGTGTTTGTGGCCATCTTCAGAGTCTACACAGACAGATACAAACACACACAAAACCACACATATAACATATCAGCTGTAACACACACGCACACACACACACACACACACACACACACACACACACTCTCACACACAGAGGCAACAATAAGCACACCCTTCACCAGTTCCAGCAGGACCAGAAGAAGTGATGGGACAGATGGAGTGTCTCATGCATATACATACACTAGAATCTGCTTTACACTTCCACCCTCTAAACACATATAGTGCCCTGCTGCAAAGTATGGTCTGCAAAGCCAATCAGCCCTTCTTCTCATCTTCTCTCTCTCTGGATTGTGATTCTTTCTCTGTTACCCCTAGGCAGCAATCACGGTGCCCGACCCACCCCGGCATAAGCACAAATAGATTGAGTGCATGCTTCCATTGCTGGGGAAACAAGACAATGAAGCTGCTTTCTGTCAGTGCAGACTGCTGCACTACCTTCTAGCTAATGTGTAGGCTTTTTGTCAACCTCTAACCACTGTTATTAATGGTTACTACTAGATATCTGTTATGACCGTCACCCATCATTTACAACATGTCTAGCCATTTTCAAAGGAGCAATCACTTTTGATTTTAATTTTCATGTTCAATCCTTTATTAGCTCCAAACATCTTGAGCCCCTGCCTTATTACATCAACCTATACTGGCAGACTGAGCCGGCATGATCCTAACACTGTTCCATTATAACATCATCGTCATGAATGTTTATGACAAGTAGCAGAACTTTGGCTAAGCATGAAGAGACACAATACCCATGTTGTCTAGAAACATGAAAGCAGGCCTGGTTGTTGGCAGAACCACTGCGCAGGATGTGAGACTGCTAAGTCTATGAAAACAGTCAGTGATAGGTGGGGGTGGGGGTGTGTGCAGCATGAATCGCTCTGACGGCTTCAAGCTCAGCAATCAAAGCAATCATCTGTACCAGGCTTGGCTGGGTAATAACAGGGACACAGAAGTATTGGAGATGAGCTGCGCCATTTCATAACCTGTGTGGACCTGCCAGGGCTTTATACAGAACACACACACACACACACACACACACACACACACACACACACACACACACACACACACACACACACACACACACACACACACACACACACACACACACACACACACACACACACACACAGAGAGAGAGAGAGAGAGCTGTATCAGTTGAACAAAGTATTAGTGAACTTTAATCAGTTTCACTTTATGTGGCTTGTTCCATTACAATGTGGGCACCTATTAATGATCTGAAAACAGAAAAACCAAAAGGTAATAAATAGGGCCATTTCATTTGCAAGCAGGGGCATCAGTGTGTGGGCTACAGTGGACCTAACTAGCACACTCTCTCACTAGTCCATGTATGGGCTTTTGGTCTGCTGTGGGTGTATTAAAGACACACACAGATGCCTCTGCATTCATGGGCATACACTTTCCATCAGAACTGAAACTTGTTTTAATATTGGTATAATGTGTCTCTTTCTGCCAGCCCTGCCTCAACTCCTCAGCTAAATCCAAGCATTCTTGGAGATAGTCTGAATCCCACATACACTGTGGTGATGACCCCGCCAGCCTTTGGCACTGTCACCCATACTGGGCTCACATCAAAGGCAGACCCCTTGGGACTGCGTCTGACTACAGACAAACACATTTGACCTTTGAGTCCGGTGGCATAAAAAATAAAAACAATCCTCAATGTGCTATTTACAGCCTGTGGTAAAAACAACACTGGGAGCCAGCAGAGACATTTCCCTCAGCCCACCGACCAGAGGTCACACTCAAATGAACGCAGTGGCAGTAATGATGCAGACAGTAACACACACACACACACACACACACACACACACGCGCGCGCGCGCACACACACACACGCACACGCACACACACACACACACACACACGCACACGCACACACGCACACACGCACACACTAGCATCTTCCAGACATGTAGGTGAAGACGTACTGGGATTAATAAAATAATGTCTCATTTTATGTTGTACACTAGTTAACAAGCAGGGTGATTAAAAAACCAAGCCCATTTTAAATCTCCACCATCACTCGACAAGATATTTTAATTACCACTTTGATAATGAGAAGGAGCACAAACATCAAAGAACATCACAGATATTTAGCTAAAGATTCGTTTCAGGGGTTAGATCAAATAAACACACACAAACACACACACAAACACACACACAAACATACACACACACACACACCCACATACACAGATAGAGGGCTCAGAGATGGGAAAGGCACCGGCTGTAAGGAGGAGGAGAAATGAACTCTGTCGAGTACATCTATCACGTTTCTGTTACCATGTGCGGAGAAGCTACAAAACAATGGCAAAGCAAATCAATGACATGAAAAAGAATCATGTCGCCTGTCAAACAGGTACTCTGTCAACACGCTCCATCCTCTGTCTCGCCTCGGCTCCTGCCTGCGCACGCTCCCCAATGCAACATCACATCCTGAGACCAAATTGATTTCTGAAAACCCAGTGTGTTAATAATGCTCACCGAGTTTCATCAATTCTATAAAACAGAATCTATTTCATTATTACTTTTACTTGCGTCGGCCGCGAGCAATACAGAGCGACTGCTACAGAGTAAATGTTTGTTTGCGGGGTGATAACGTGGAAAATAAGTAAAAACATCCGCACCAAAGGGGGCAGTTGGAAGACAAGCAATCCAAACACATGCACACAGAGCAACCACAGGGAGGACGCTGCCAGTTCATGACCTCATTTACCGCACCATGGGGCTTACACTCCAACACCCACTAAACATTTGAAAGCATGACAAAAAAAATCCCTGATCTGGGCTTTTCTAACCTGAGACAGGCGACAGGGAGAAAGATAAGAGAACGGAAGCAGAAAGGGAGGGGGGAATGAAGATTTTTCACTTCTACTTCCAGACTGTACTTTCATGAGCCACTGTGTTGTCAAGGAAACAAGTGCCACGACGACACCTTAATCTGAACTGAACGTAATTGGAAAAGTAAGGAAGATATACATCTTCATATCTCGGATATTTGAAGTACAGCTTTCGTGGAGAACTTGAACACTCATTACCGGGTTATTGTACCTAAAATACTGATAATGAGCGTATGTCTGTATGTGTGAATAAATGTGTGTGAGCAAGTGTGTGTGTGTGTGTGTGCGCATGAGTATGTGTGGATGGAGCCCTGGGTATAAAATAATGGAGAGATGTTAAATTGACTGAATCTACTCCGAGGTGATTCTATCTGGTTTAGCCATGTCCTCGCTGACCCAATGCTGCCTGTGCGAGTTCATTTTTAATAACACATTTAACTGCACATATTGGATTGGGGTTTAACAGCAGTAGGATGTTTCTACTGGGAGTTCCTCTATGAAATGATACACACACACACACACACACACACCAGTGCTACTTCCCTGGTGACTACATATGTTTTTTTTTGCCTCAAGCTCTGCAAAGAAGCTTTATTGGAAGCCATATTGGAATACTGTAACAGTGCTATAAATAAATACAATTCAATTATTAAATTAAACCATTTCTTTTTAAAAACAGTAGACTAGGTACACATCTAAATATCTGTAAATATCTAAATATCATCATCATTGCCATCATGTGTTGAATGGATAGATAGCAGACTCCTCCTGAGATCTCTTGGGGTAAACTGCAATGGCATTTGCGACGCATCATAACCTCTTATGCTTGTGCTTATGACCCTGTTATATAGAGCTCTTGATCAGGTGTCTTGCAGAGCCGCCAGCATAATGAATGATCAAGCGTGACGGTGACAACAGCACTGGCACAGTGAGGAGGGAAACCAGGCTCTAGGCTCATGTGACCCAAACACATCACTGTCTGATAGCACTTCCCTGCCAGAGGCCTTCAATCATTCCTTGCAGGGAACGACCCTCGATGCTAATGAAATAATAACAGTTTGAACAGCTATCGGTACAGCACGGCAAGGGGTCCTCGCCTGGATGATCAATTTGGCTCTGCTATCAAAAGATTAATTATTGGCAATTACCATGCAGGGGGACAGCAGTCTCACTTACCCATGGGGCAGAACCATCAGAGGCTCCATAACAGGCTTTTAAGTGAGCAGAGATCTTCGAGCCTCATGGTAAAAATCAATCTGCTGCTGATCTGTAGGAGCCAAGGGCACCTCATCTCACTGCTGGAGGGGCCTCTCTCCTGGTCAGGTCTGGGAGCACACATGGCCTCCCCAAAGGAGGGTCTCTTCCTAACTGACTGTCTTTACTGTCTGTATTATGATGCGTTAGGCTGAGAATATTATATTTTTCTTTGATCGATAACAGTATTATAATTGATTGATTTATATATTGACTGGAACAGAGCAGGGTCTAATGAACTAGTTCAGTGTACCAGTCCTGACCCTGGAGTAGAATCTCTCTTAAGGCCCCGTCACACCA
This sequence comes from Clupea harengus, assembly GCF_900700415.2. Taxonomy (NCBI): domain Eukaryota; kingdom Metazoa; phylum Chordata; class Actinopteri; order Clupeiformes; family Clupeidae; genus Clupea; species Clupea harengus. The sequence goes on from NC_045168.1 coordinate 18,061,968, forward strand.
TGACGTTCTGGTCAACGTTCTCTGAACTTTCTAATCGTTCAATTTCTAGCGTTCTAGGGCGATGTGGACACATCTGGTGTGTTACTAACGAAATAATTGCGTAGGACTGACACATGACTAGCGTAGGACTGATGCATGAGGAGTGTGTAACACCGACCAAGTGACGTGTCACTGGTCCGCGACAAACGTGTGCTGACGTGTTACTCCAGCGCGACAAACGATAAGTCAACCTTAGAAGAGCGTGTTAGGAGTGTAATTTACGTGTGAATAATGACAGAAAAGCGTTTTGCTGGCGTGTGGGTTTTATGGTCAAACGGGTATAAAACGCTGGAAAATCATAGTGGATTCAGTTGATCTGAACAGTGAACATCATGCCGCCAAGACCACGAAAAGGTGTGAGGGGGGCTTCTGCTACTAGCGCTGCTGCAAGTAAGAAGATGATAAATGCTGCTGAAAGTAAGAACAATACAAAGCCTCTTTCACTAGCAATGTCTTCGGACGAAGATTTACTGTTATTATTACTGTGATTTACGAAATAACGGGCGTTATTCCTGGAGTTTTATGTTATTAAAATAAATGATTTAAATTTGACACTGAATTTGTGTTTCTCAATGTTTATTATTAGAAAACATCAACACATCCACACACATTGTCCATGTCACAAGAGTCTTCATATCATATCCATCTGCCATGGAACAGCACCAGCTATAACACTGCTCAGCTATGTTCAAGTTCAGTAGGCTACATCTACTTCATGCTGGCTCAAGCAAGCATATACCCTCCACTCCGCTTTTCGCTAGATTATGCAATGACCTTGCATGACATGATAGCATTGAATATGTAGATGTATAGTGCACAGAATAACGTTTGCAATGATGTAAGTTGCGTTTGTTGATCACGTATGGTTAATAACATATTAATTGTAGAAGGGACATGATAAAATCAAGATCTTCCCTTGGTGAAAAAACTTTCGCCGATATCTTCCTACTAGAGATGGGTTAGGTGCTCAAATTTCCCTGGATCAAAGAGTATGTTAGTAGGCATGTCCAAACTAAAAATAACGTCTCAGGATTGCTGCGCACATAAGTTATTTCGGGTGCATCAACTGTACTCAGTCTACCCTACCCAACGACTGACTATGATAGCCAAACGCGTGCAAAGTTAATAAAACGTTCCACGAAAGTTCTCCACCGTTTAAATGAAACGTTGAAGAACGCTGATCTCCATGAGAACTTTTGTGCATGTTCAAAACTTTTTTTTGGACCAGCGTTCTCCTCCGATCACCGACGATTACCGACGATTACAGCGTTCACCAGCTTTCACACAAAGCTCTTCTGGCGCAATTCCAGCGACCATGGGCGATTACCAACTTTTCCTCTAACATCATAGAACGTTGACCAGAACGTCATGGTGTGACGGGGCCTTTAACCCAAGGAACACAAGTGTGATCAGTGTACTGCATGAGGACAGTACCAGTACACCTGCTGCATATGAGAACCTGTATCGTTCCCTGTTCCATCACGGGCTCCAGCACAACATCCAATGCAAACACTATGATGTTTGGGGAAATAATAGAACCTGATGACTTGAGATAAAGGCCTCTGGGAGTTCTGCATATGCAAGTCAATGTGTTTCAAACCAGCTCTGGAGCTTCCCATGCGCGTTGATACCGTGAGCATCACTGATCCAGACAGGGGATTGCAAAACAGCGAAGGGTGGGAGAGTGACATGAAAATAACCCCCAGCTCAGGAAATCTGCAGACATCTCTGGCCAATTACCTAGTTAATTACAAGCCATTGTGGACGGGTCCTAAAGAAGATATGCTCTGTGATTACACGGTGCTTTTGTGCTCTGATCCCTGGATTTAATCACTAATTACTACCTGCAGCTGCCCACAGCCCGCGCCATGGGAGAGGAGAGGAGAGGAGAGGAGCACAAGGGGACAGACAGCTCCAGCGAGGGGCTTTCAGCTGTCTCTCCACACCTCTACCTCCACCTCACCAGGAGCTCCTACGCCTGTCTGTCTGTGTCTAGGTGTGTATCTGTTCATATATACAGAACTGTGTGTGTGTGTGTGTGTGTGTGTGTGTGTGTGTGTGTGTGTGTGTGTGTGTGTGTGTGTGTGTGAGAGAGGGAGGGAGCAAGGGAATCGGTGGTTCTATGTTAAAGTGCATCTGCTAAAGATAGTGTGAGACAGTGTGAGACAGGTTGTCAGTGAGACAGGGTCTGTTCAGGAAAATGAAAGACATCTGAAAGTGCATCTGTGTGTGTGTGTGTGTGTGTGTGTCTCTGTGTGTGCGTGTGTGTGCGGGTGTGTGTGTGTGTGTGTGTGTGCATGAATGTGTCTATGTCTGTTCAACAAAGAAAGACACAGTGCATGTGTCAGTGT
>NC_045168.1:18069357-18071857 GCF_900700415.2 Clupea harengus
TTTTCACTAGTTTTTATTTGTATTTCGTTTTGACTTTTTGTTTTCAATTTCAGTTTAGTTTTAATTAGTTTTTAAAGCGAGTTTGCTAGTTTAGTTTAGTTTCTATTTTTTGAAAATGCTTAGTTTCAGTTTAGTTTTTATTAGTTTCAGTATTAGTTTTAGTCTTTACCACGGAATGCAACAGACCGGGGGGGGGGGCAAGTCAGGGAAGCTTATTTTTTTTCCTTGCAAAACAAAATGCTCAAAATGAATAGAAGATACAAGCTATAATAAATAATATGTAATAAAAACTCACCAAACATACCATTTAAAAAAGATTGTTCACTTAGGACAGATGAACAGCCATCCACAAAAGACAACTATGAAAGATTTGTGTCAGACGTGTGTCAGTCAGAATTTGCGCATGTCCTGTTCAAACAGACAGGAGACAGGGAGACCATAGACATATATACATGTATACATATATATATATGTATATGTATATATGTCTATGAGGGAGACGGTGAGGCAGCGACGAGCTGTGCCTCATCTCAGATTGCGCAATCCCTCACAAACTGGGTTGAGCGCATGCGTAGAACCTTTTTAGTCTTGCTGATCTGACGTAAAGCCGCAGTGAAAAAGCACGGAGAGGAGGCAAACAGTACCTCTGCTTCAATGAAGGGAGCATGCGAGAGCCCACCGGTCGGGTTTATGCTCGTTCTGCCGTTACTCTTCTTATATTTGACCTTGACTACGAAAATGGAAGATTCTATAGCTAAACTAAAACATTTCTCATAACTGGACTTTCAATCAAAACGTGAATTGATCAATAATGGGAGACCAATGCCGTAGCTTAAAGGTATGCTTCAAACGACGGGACAGAAGATAACTCGATCGACTTCTCACACCCAAAGCCAAATTGCTTTGAAAATATTTTGAACCTCGAGAATAGATTTTGGTTTTGGACGTACAGCGGAGACCCTCAGGGGGCCTGTGCAACTTCGTAAGAGTTCATATTCACGAGTGCATAATCACACATATTAACACGAGTTCATCACAAGCTAGCAGCTGCCAACTGTATGTAGCCACCTTACCAGACTATGTGTGTGTAAAGAATGCTGATATGAAAAACAACCAGTAGTCAAAGTGCAAGCTGCCAATTGAATGGTGATTTAAACTACTGTATTGGGCTTATATATTTGTAAATCTGACTCTGAAGTGTCTCACCAGCCACGAACCTCACCGCACGTTACTGTTCCAAGTAATCCCAAATATGACTCTGTCGCTTTCTCCCGATTTTTGCCGCAATGAAACCAGGTGAGGGGCGTGTACTAAAAGTGGTACGGCGGAAGATAGACTATAAGGCTACGAATGAAATAAATTGACATCTATGAAATACATTGACAAAGACGAAAACTAAGAACATTTTCTCTATAATTCTATTTTAGTTAGTTTTGTAAAGACACAATACAGTTTCAGTTAGTTATCGTTTTTTTATAAAGCCTCGTTTTTATTTTTATTTCAGTTAACGAAAAAAAAAATCACACCTCGTTTTCGTTTTTTCGTTAGTTTTCGTTAACGATAATAACCTTGGTGAGAGAGAGTGTGTGTGTGCATAAGCATATAAAGTGCATTTCTGTGCTCTACAAGCTTTGGTGTTTGCATGCTTGCAGGTGCCAGTGGTTATGACCATTCATATGCATGCTTTAGGTATCTCAAAATAGATGCTCAAAGTGCTCATTTTAGACCCAGGAAAAGATGAATGCTCATTCAAGGTGTCATGTAACACTGCATCTGCATCAATTTTTTATGATTTCACTCAACGTGTGGGGTGAGAAAAAATAAAACATACATATTCAACATTGACTGCATACTAAGATCAACTTTATTCAAGAAAAATGACGCAGAAAATGACAATATCCACAGTGCATTCATAGTTAATTATGCATTAAAGCATCATAGTATAGCTGCACATAGCTCTTGTTGCTACTAATTATATAATGATATAATACATGAACTGGAAAAGAACTATGTACATAAAACGCACACATAAAGTACATAAAGTATTAAGCAATAGAAATGATTGAACAGGTCCAACAGTGTGATATATTCCAAAAGAGGAAGGGTGATTTATCGTCTGTGTGCATGTATAATTATACATTTATACTCTCGTGGTGTACTGTGGCCATGATGTACTGTAGGTGGTGACTAAAAGGCGAGAGGAGAAATAATTCTAATAAATCATCTGTAAAACCACTGGATGAGGAAATCACTTTTTGCAAGTCATGGATGAGTGGTTGTCTTGGAGAGCACTTCTCCCATGTGTTAGTGTCACGTGTGGATTGGTAATGACCCTCCACACTCCCTCTCAACTCATCCTAATAATAGACTCCACTGCTGACGGCTTGCTAATGACTTCACTTTAAGACATTAGGCCTGCTTTCTGAATGGGAAACATGGCAGCGCCGCAGGCAACAGTTCAAAGCCCTGATTTCACTCGGAACTTCAGCTCAGCCTATGA
>NC_045168.1:18076857-18199357 GCF_900700415.2 Clupea harengus
TCGATTTGCGCTCATGCATTTATTAAAAGGTATCCAGAGGGAGAGTAGAGGCTGCTGAACACATGGATGACAGCCAAGTTTCCATCAGCTTGGAAAACAATCTGAGTGGACAATGCTCTTAGCTCCAAACTAGGGTCTTGTCAACCTGGCGGGAAGGTTCAGATCTGCCACTGTGGAAGTGTGTGTGTGTGTGTGTGTGTGTATTTATTTGTGTGTGTGTGTGTATGTGTGTCTCTATGTGTGTGTGTGTGTGTGTGTGTGTGTGTGTGTGTCTGTGTGTTTGTTTGAATGCCCAGGGTGAGGAGAGTTGACACTTGACAGTGAGTGGGGATGGGAGGCTGGGAGGCTGGTGGTGAAGGTTGCCCGGACCCTCAGGGTAAAATCAAAAACATCAGGGAAACTGAAAACAGGAAGAGCCAACAGGGGTTCAGGTTGGGGGGAGCTGGAGCTGGAGGAGGGGGAGGGGGAGGGGGAGGGGAGGGGGAGGCATATGTTGGAGAGTTAATAGAGTATGACAATAGGGAGGTACGGCTCCATATCTCCCTGTGTCCTGACAAGGACATTTAAACATCAGCAGCATCCACTGCTGGTCAAAAACACCTTCAATGCTGATGACAGGGAGGGAGGAGTCAAACTCTCCAAGACCATAAAAAAAAAGAATGTATGGAACTCAATCAATTCATTTTATAATGAATGTTATTATCTGAAATGACTTATTACAGTGATTTGTTTTGTTAGACATACTGTACATTGTGTGAATGTCTTCATTATGTCTGACATGCTCTTTGGTATGGTGTTATTGTTTCTGTTATAGAGTTGCAGATGTCATTTTACATCTGGATTTCACTTAGGCCATGTCGTTACCTCATGAATAATTACAACCTGAATTAATTGGATATGTGTTGAGAGAACTAATGATCACCACACCTACAAGTTTAACAATATATTTTTTACGAGAGAAAAAAACCTGAACATTTATTTGCTTGATTAAATTGTTTAATTGATTGATTGGACATTTATTTAAAGTATGGATAAAAGAAGAACAATATGGATGAAAAGCGAACAGGCACACACATGGACTAAGTATGAAAAAAGCTGAATGGAGTATGAAAGAGTTTGTTTTTCTGTTGACACACACGCCACAGCATTTCCCCCCATAATTCTATTGTTGCCAATATGAATCCAGAGTGATGGTGACCCGAGGTCCACCCGACTGCTCCTATTCTTAGGGCGAGTAGGTTGAGCTGTTAGCTATCTTTGTCTAAGGCCAGCTGCTCAGCAAGCACTGTTAGGATAATACTGACAACCAGCAACTGTCCAGGAGAGATAGGGGAGAATAGAAGTGTTATGCAGGAAGGCAGTTTGGAAAGCAGCAGAGAGAGCAGAAATGACACTAGGGTGGGAGGGAAGGTCCCACATGCAGAGAAATGCAGATGTGAAGGAAAGCTAAAACTAGACTCAAAGTTTCAGCTTTACATAGTATACATACAATGTATTGGGCTCTTTTTAAACAAGAATGGTATTATTCAATTATTCCAGAAACCATTTTGATTACAATAGTCCCACTACGTTCTATTTCTATCATTACTTACGGGGGCAACACACTAGGGTGATAAGGGTATCTCAGTGTGAAACTCTTACTTTGACCTACCACTGATTTGCACCCTAACCTTGGTATGGTTAAATACAAAGTAGCAATGTGCTGTTATTTAACAGTACCAAAGATATCCTATTAGATAAGATAAGATAAGATATTGCCCTATTTGCCGGAGTTACAAGAAACTGTATCATAAAGTATGACCATTAGTATTGCATGCCTTTGCATTTGTACTTCTGCATGAAATGCTTTCCCCAAAACCACTTGGAGAACTACCATGTCAAGAGTCCTTCAGACACAGCCTCAAGAATGTGTTCTTTTTCTGTACATATGGCTGGAAGACACTGGTCTTTAAGTATCAAATATCATCAACTTTGTTTTGATTGCATATGTTAATCTAAAAGGATTTGTTAAAGAGCCTTTCCCACCCATTCTGTTGCTGTGGTGCTGGGTTGAAGGACAGGACCCAGCTGTGAGGTGGCAGTCAGGGCTCATTTTAGTCAGGTAATAAGAAGAGAGGTAATCAGTGCTGAAAGAGCAGAGACTTGTGATCAGGGATGTGAAGTTCCTTCCCAAACACTCGAGAGTCAGCAGGTTGTGGCTTAATTAAGCGCACGCGGTTCCAGCCTACCCCATCATGTCCTCCCTGACTCACAGGCCCCAGCCCCGCAGTAATCCTCTGTGTGCCGTCAGAGCCGTCAGAGCCGTCGCCCAGTTAGCCGGAGCCCCTCGTACCGAATCTCCACTCACACAGAGTTGGATTAGTTTGATTTTGGATTCCACTGATGGCACTGCGATGAAGCGACACCATTACAACACGGGTTTCCAGCCTGACAAATAACCAAAGCAATTGTGGGAGTAAGACTAAACTAAACAACCAAATTGGTTCTGAGTCATTGAGGAGAGAAATGACATTTGGCTGGACCTTAAGAGCATCAGGTTCCCCTGCTCTGGCTTTGGTCCTGTCCTTCTCCACACTAACCCACTTCCAGCAGTAAGAGCTGGCTCACCCAGGCAGCATGTGCACCCAATCCTGCAGACTTCTGTCAACCTCAGGTGCAGCTGCTCAGGAATCTCTCTGGGTGAGGAAGGAAGGCCAAGCACTGGGGGACAGTAACTCCGTCCTCACACAAACACACGCACAAGAGAGAGAAGAGAGGGAGAGAGAAAAAGAAAGAGAAAGAGAGAAAGACGGCAACGTCTGTGAGATAGTCAGGGAGAACGAGACACTAAGCAACAAACCCACTCAAACCCACACACACACACCAAAAAAACATTATGTGCCGACAGCTCATCAAGCTGCACCAAACCTTACCAGACAGGTGTGCCTTTATCGCAATCCTTGAACCCAAACACCTGTGTTCGGCTGTTAAGGTGATGATGCTGCGACACTCAATCTGATTTTAATTCAAACACACACAAGCACTGTCTCATCAGAAGGTCCCCCCCCCCCTTCCTCTCAGGAGCCGGAGCACAGCGAGTCAATGTCAGTGTTCCGCGTTTGCCTGGATCCTTGTGCTTTGACGGGCGGCTGGGCGGGCCCTGGCCTCGACTCTGATTACACACGGGCGCTGCGCTGCAATGACCTGGAAAAGCAGAGGAGAGGAGAGGAGAGGAGGACAGAGCAGGCTCAGCCACCTGACGTGGTGGCACCGTCTCTGGGGGAAAGCTCCTTGAGTCTGACTCACTAAAAGGCATTAAGTGGGACAAATAACAGGCTGGAGAAAAAACACAGGGCAGATGGACGACACCTGTTCAGAGGGGAGAGGAAACCTGTTGTCTTGCAGTTAGCCTGCAGTGTCTTGATGCAGCACAGTGATCAGATGTTGTTTTCTCTTTACTGCCACTCTCCTTCCCTCTCGTTCACCCTCCCTCTGTGTGTGTGTGTGTGTGTGTGTGTGTGTGTGTGTGTGCATGACATGTCACTCTTTGACATAATCTGACCTGACTGTAGTGCAGTGATGATCAACATACACAAATGGATACATGCGTGCCAAATTTCATGAGTGCATTTGAATTTGCACATGACCTAAAAACATTAGTCATTCAAGGACTTTTAAAAGCCATCAAATTCCTGACACAAGCACTAAATCTCATCCTGAACTCAGGTGTGTGACTGTGTGTGAATTTGGTACTAAATTTGGAATTAGCTGCTTGCTGGCTAACAGCACATATATCACGCTAATGCACTTCTGTCATGCTCTGCATCCCCTTAATCAGAGCACATCTGTGTTCATATGGTGCACACACATGCATGCATAAACACACACACACACACACACACACACACACACACACACACACACACACACACACACACACACACACACACACACACACACACACACACACACACACACACACACACACACACACACACACACACACACACACACACACATAGAAAACACTAGGTACTAAGCTTTTATGTATGCCAATATCAGTCCACACACATGGCAGCAGGAGTGGTAGGGGAGTATTACTGTATTGTTGATGGCTTTGCAGAAAGTCTATGTTGATAATAAATTCTGTGTTACTTGAAACTGTTCACAGGACTTAAATGAAGTATTCTGTTTAAACTGGCAGAGAAAGAGAGCGAGAGAGAGAGAGAGAGAGAGAGAGAGAGCGAGAGAGAGAGACCATGATCATGATTGACCTCTCCCCTCTACTCCGTGATGGTTAGAAAAGACAAAAAGAAACAATGAGAAATACAATGGATGCAAACCTATGCGTGAAGACAACACAACCTGCTGGTGTTTCAGTCCACTCACACTATTAAGGCTCAGAACCAAACCGTACTGTGCTCATTAACATCGTGACGTATTATGGGAGGACAAACATGCGGAGCCCGCATTTGGTCTTTACATTTAGATTACCTTCCTGAAGCAAATGTCCTTCTTTTGTTTCTGCTGGAAAGAGCGACTCCAGGAGAAATTCCGAGACATTCACCAGAGAAATAAGAAAAGGTCGGCCCATTGACAGAACTCTTTGTTATGGCTAATGGAAACATTGCGTTCCATTTTTACCACACGAGTCTGCAATAACTTCAGCCTCTTTGTTCCAATGGACATCAGAATAAAGATCACATCTAATTTCCATTTCCTTCCAGTCTGCAGCTAGAGGACCAACTTATCAGCCAGCTCCCAGACGATGGAGTCTTTCCCCAGCACAGCTCCTGAGTCTTAACTGTGCCATCAGTGTCCAGGTCTACTAATACTTACAGTGCCTAGACAATGCATTTCCAATTCCAATGCATATCATATATAAATATTTCCTAAATGTGAGTTCTTAAGTGTTGCCAGGTTATTTCTACATTGACATTATTGTGGAGCATGTTGTTACGGCAGAATTTCAGTCAAAGTTCTTATAGCCATAACGAATAAAGTTTGCTGTTTATCCTAAACAGTAGTACATGCAATCACGCCTCAAAATTGACAACCCTTCCTACAGTAGACACTGTTGGCTAACCCAACGTGATTATGCAAACATGGAAATATGCCTCAAGACGTCGCAAAAGGCCTCCACCCCCACCCCAAACGTATACACGCACATGTGCATTGGCTAAGACAGACACACCTGGCTGGCCACTCTGGCTCCATCAGCTGGCCTGTGCTGGGGGATTATCAGCTATCAGTGGTGGGGCCCAGGAGAGAGAGGCCCTGTCTCCGCTCATCTGGGGCTGAGGCAGCGCTCTGTTGCCTGCTATAATTGAAGCTGATATCATTTCCCCCACGGCTGGCATCATTCCCCTCCCTACCTCAGCTCTTATCACCATCCAGAGCTGCTCCTTCGGACATTAACGGGATTATCCTTCCTAGGAGACGCCAGCTGAGTTGCATCATGGGTAGTGTAGTGTTATTGTTTGTTTGTATTGGTGGTAAATTGGTGGTTATCCACTAAATGCATGGTTAGATATGTTTTTCGAAATTCATTGCATCCCTTGTGTTTTCAGTTAATTACCGTATTTTCCGGACTATAAGCCGCTACTTTTTTCCCACGCTTTGAACCTCGCGGCTTAAACAACGATGCGGCTAATTTATGGATTATGATACCTGTGACTGTATACGGTGGCTTTGTGTTTACGGTGGCTTTGTGGAGCTAGGATGCTAGCATGGATGCAGCCGCATGGATGCTTAGCTCGACGCGATTTCTCAGTATCTCTCAATAACTTAACTAATGTCAAAATAACCACAGTCTACCAGCGTAGACAGAACACAACTCAAAACACTTTAGAAAATAAAATAAAAGTTTACAACAATACAAATCCAGTCTTCAAGTTCTTTAGCTCACTGGTTTCAAACTAGCGTCTGTCTTCAATCTAACGTTCTAGCTTCTGATTGACTCTTGCGACTGTGCGCTCTTAAAGCAACAGTGCACTTATCTAACTGGCAAAACTAACTATTGTATTAGTTTTGATATCCATTTTAGCCTGTGTAAAGTTAATTTGTTTCAATGTTGCGGTAGGCACCTGCGGCTTATAGACATGTGCGGCTTATTTATGTTAAAAATAATTATTTTTAAAAAATTCAGTGCGTGAGGCTTATATTCAGGTGCGCTCAATAGTCCGGAAATTACGGTAATTAGTTTATTTGAACACATGCTGTAGTTATTCTCCAGGCATTGCCACTATAATTTGCAACTGTTTTCTCTTTTCTTCGCTTCCTCTGCGAAACCCCAAATAACCCACAAAAAAAATTCAAATCTACAGAAGCATGTAAACTACTATCGTCTGACGAGTAAAAAAAGAAAAAAAAGGAAAAGAAGAAAAAAAGCAGTACTGCGCTGGTTCAAAGAGGTGTTTGTGATGAGGTGCATTCTTTGGCTTTGATCGTGGGCCACGTCAGGCGGAAGACTCTGAGGCCGTAACACATCCCGCAAGCAGCTGATGTGCGCTAATGACTACATTCCCCTCCTGAGCCAGCACCAGCACCAGCACCAGCAGCACCAGCACCAGCACCTTCTCGACGGGCTCCCTACACTTTAATGTCCACACAAAGCATTGACACAAAGTCATAAGCTGCTCTGGAAAAGCCAGCATGCAAAATAGAGGATATAACAACAAGATCTTGAATCAGAACAGATTTGAAACAAAGAGCTTGCTGTGTGATATTGATGTTGAAACAATTTGGCAGAGAAAAAAAATGTTTTAAGTGTAAAATATCAATACTATGTTCAGCGTACTGATATTAAATGTTGCTTGCTGGGGAATACTTACATTATGTTCTGGAAAATTCTACAGATATAAAAACCTGTCCACCTACCTACACATATGGATGTTAGACGATCAGCTGATGCCATATGCACTGTGTGTTTATAAAACTCTTTTCCATAGACAACTAATTTACACTGACTTGCTTGACTGCTTGATTTGCTGAAAAACAATACTATTCTTGTATTCATTGTACTTAGGCACAATGAGGATCTCGGGTGAATACTGTTTAGCTTTGCTTGGCAATCAACATTAACAAAAGAAAACCTTTTGCTTTTGCAACCCTTAGATTGTCACATGGATGCCGTTCTCAGCCTCTGCTCGATGCTCTATATGCTATATTGGAGTTCACAAAATAGGTCAGTCGGAATCTAGCGGTGTTGCGCCGTGCAGCGTTAATGACAATGAGAGCATGCAGCACTTTGATTTATCTGACACGCAAAAGGCCACATATGCAGGCATATTTACAGAGCAGTGCAGCTGAGAGCATGGGCTTTGTTCCATTTCATGTTTCAGAAGGAGCTTCTCTTCCACAGACCTGCCTTCATGGGGAAACAGAGAGGGTGGCAGCTCACGCAAACGTCTTTTATCTCCTGTGGGCACGCTGCTGCTTGCTGTCTGTCAGACCTACCAACAGCTACACACACACACACACACACACACACACACACACACACACACACACACACACACACACACACACACACACACACACACAGACACACACACACACACACAAACACACATACACACACACACAGAGCTTCTATAGGCATTCTTCTGAACACACACACACACACACACACACACACACACACACACACGCGCGTGCACACACACTTACACAGAGCTTCTATAGGCATTCTTCTGAACACACTGACACACACACACACACACACACACATGCGCGCGCACCCACACACACAAACACACTCACTCATGACTGACCTAATTTTTCATTAGAACTTTCAATGTCAAAAAGATGTGGGAATAAGAGATTTGATGTCTAAGCTATGGAATAATACATGCTCCCTCAGAAGACAAATCAATCCATGCTGTGCACACCTGGGATTCCTGTTGTCTACCCATGACACTAGATTACCAGAGAGAGCGGCCTGTCACTTATGATACTAGTAAGACAGATCTGAGTGTGTGTGTGTGTGTGTGTGTGTTTGCATGTGTGCCTGAGTGGGTGTGAGGGACTGTTTGTTTGTGTGTGTGTGTGTGTGTCTGTGTGTGAGTGTGGTCCAACGATGCTGGGACAATGCCAAAGCACTTCCCCGTGTTCCCCCTCCGTGGGCATGCCAGTCACTGTGTACAGGATGACAAATTACCCAGCGTGCGACTTCAGAGCACTGCGCCCTCCCCGCCACTCCCTCCTCCAGATGGACCTAATTAAACTATTAGCCAATGAGCAGCAGCTAACGGCTCCATCAGGACCTATTTGGGGCTTCAAGCAAACGGTGCGAATAAACTGCAACTTGCAAATCCCAGCTCCTGTCCAACAGAAACCTATCAAAAAGACCTTTATAGCTTTGGGATTTGGTTTCGGAGGCAGACGCTGAGTGGGGCAGAAGGGAGGGAGAAAACAACAGAGACGGGGTGAGCAGGGGAGATTGGTGAGGGCTTCTGAGGACCGGCGTGAGGGTTGGAGATCCACTATTTAGAGTGATATACACCATCAATGATGATCTGGAACATCACTCTCTCCGTCTCACTCTCTCCTGCTCGTGAGTCCAGCTTTATCTGTCAACGCCTTCTCTGTTCCATATAGCGCTCCACACAGTCAGGGTGATTCAGACGCCCCATCAGTCAGCCGCCGAGGCTCTCAGGACCTCCAGCGATGGCGGGGCCTGAGATTCTCACGGTGCGTAAGACTTCCCCGCGCCCGCTCACCCGTTCAGCCTCACATCAGCCCCAACCCCTCAGATATCACTTCACACATGACAGCCCTGGGAGGGTACAAGCAGGACTCTAATTTGTGTTAAATGGTTGAGACAAGCAGCATAGCATCGGACCATTCATTTTGGGTTGTAGCTACTATCAGAAAGAGACCTGGCTGGAGGGATGGGAGATCTACTATTTGACAGCAAGGGAAGACCCACTGGACTCATGATGTCAGCCGCTTTACTGTTTTAGAGTATGTTGACATTAGTTGTGGTTGAATTATTTCTCTTCGTATTAAGGGTGGGCTTGAAGAAATTCAAGAAAATAACTTTAAATCTTTTATATCCTACGCCGTAAATACACGAGGGCAAAGGGCAAAACTGCCCCTAAGAAATATAATTTTGCCCCTGATATCACTAGGAGAGGGGCAAACAATGCCCCCATAATTTCCTCTAATAATAATTTAATGAACTTGTCAAAAACATCATAGCCTATATGACCCGGTCCAGTTGCCATAAAATGTTTTAGATTTTCGCCTTGACTGATGTTGCGTGTGCGTGAAGAACCGAACGTTCTAACAACAAATATAAATGGAGCGCTTCCTAATCAGACCTGTGACTGCGAGTGTGAGGAGAAATGAGGATCAGCAAACACAGTCTCCGTCACCATCTCAGGTTCCAAAAGATAACATTTTCATTCGAAAAATGGAAGCTAGATTGGCTTGGGGTGGAGGATGACGACAACGAGAAAAAGACGCAAATTTTTTTCAAGGCATGTCGGATTTGTGGACAACGAGTTGCCAAATCGTTGTCAATCAAGCACAGGCACACTGACTTCATCAAGGGGAGCGAAAACATAAAGAAATACATGGCCTTTTGTCACCAGGCGCCAAGCAACACGCCATCGCCTACGGTGAATGATAACTAGTAATAATATTTGTTTAAATTATTTAGTTCGGTTTAGCTAGTTAAACGTCAGCTAGTTAAACGTTAGTTAGCTAACGTTAGCTAGCTCTGATAGTGCGTTAGCTAGCTCTGATAGTGCGTTAGCTGCAAAGGCTTGCTTGCAAGCTAGCTAACTATTCCAATCTGTATTTCCAGTACTATGGTAGGTACATGATAAAAGGTAACAAAAAAAATCAATAAATATAATAAGTTATTATTATAAAAAAGAAAGACAAAACTTATAATTGTTAATAGTTGTTTAATTAATTTAATAATAACAATAAATAACCACAAAGAAATAAGAATACAATTGAATATGATTGTCTGATTTATGTTTTGTTTGTTTTTTGTTCAAAAAATCTAAGAAAACACTTTGAATTTGTAGAGTACTGCTTAATAGTCTTATTATTGCCTTTTGATGACAATCCCCATATACTCTAAGCCTAAATAAGTATGTTTATTATTTTGAACATAGTTTAATGTTATTTCACAAGTTTCAAAAAGTGCCCTCAATTTTATTTTAAATGCCCCTAGATTTCAGTCAGTGGGGGCAAAAATTGCCCCCTAAAAAATATGTAAATTTCCTACCCTGTCCTACGGCCATCAATGCTAGCCAATTGATAGGGGCTACTGACATACTGTTGCCTACTACAATAGTCACAACTATTGTACAACTAAGTTGTTAAGCCAACTAAAAATAATGCCAAATCATTAGCATTTTGTTAATGTCTCACCTGAGATGCTAATAGCTACTAAATGCTTCTGAATTAAAACACACAAGATCATAAATAAAACCAATGAAAGGGATCTAGTTACAGGCATCAGCCAAACACAAAACAAACAAAAGCAGATATGAAGCAAAAGAGAAGAATGTCCTTCAAGGTAGAAAATGTTCATTATACTTCAAATTGAAATATTTGCAGTGATATATGGGCGATAGTGTTTCAGGAGGTAGAGGAGTCGTTCAGCTATCAGAAGGTTGCCAGTTCGATCCCGACTCCTCCTCACCAAGTGTCAAAGTGTCCTTGAGCAAGACACTGAACCCCAAACCACTCCCGATGTTCAGGTAGGGACCTTAGACACTGAACCCCCAACCACTCCCGATGTGCAGGTTGGCACCTTAGATAGTAGCCTCTGCCATCGGTGTGTGAATGGGTGGATGTCTGAGGCATTCATCTGTAAAGCGCTTTGAGTGCTCTATGAGTAGAAAAGCGCTGTAAAAATGCAGTCCATTTACCATTTATACAATAATCTATGACATGAGAATGGGTACAAAACACTGCCTATGACCCACAGCAAGTCTACTAGATGCAGCTGAAAGAGAACAGAATTTTGCCAGGTGCCTAATTCATTTTTTCGTGGCAGGCCTGCCAACCGTAACCCACCCAGGCTACACAAAATCTAAATCACTTCAACCATCCTTGAACCAACCTTCAACTGTTGGTTCAAGCTGAGAGAAATCTCCCCTTTTGAACTGCATGATTTGATTGACTGACCACAGTAGGTATGATGTTGTTGACTGACCACATTTGAGGGGTGAGGCTCCTGCACTCCTTCACTATGTTCTCCTCTCACACAGACTTCTATCTCTCACTCTCCTTCTCCTTGTCCCCATCTCTCCCTCTCCCCTCTCTTTCTCCTGCTAACACCAGCAGGTGATGTCAGATCCCACTCCCCCCCTCTTTCTCCTTCCAACACCAGCAGGTGATGTCAGACAAGTTGCAACAGGGTCTCGTTCCTCTCCCCCGTGTTCCTGTTTCGACCCATCCCTCCTTCTCGCACCTCTTCTTCCTGTGACAATGAGATGTGGTGACGCCAGCTGGAAGGTCCCATAGTGCTCGCTGTTCCCCCAGACTGCCCCACTTTCAGCCGTCACCACCCCTGCCAAAAACACCCCCCACTCAGCCCTCCCCCATGACACACGGCTCTCATTTCTTTCCCTTGACTCTGTCTTATTGCTGCGTGCCTCTGTGGGGTTGGTTTTTTATTTAACAAATGGGTGGTCTTGTCATTCACCCTAAGAGAGGGATGGTGCATGTGAAAGATAAGGGCAGCACAGCATCTCGAAGAACATCTGTTTGTTCACGTCGTTTCTCCAATCTCTCTCTCTCTCTCTCTCTCTCTCTTTCTCTCTCTCTCTCTCTCTGGTTTGATTCATCTCTCCATGACAGGGGAATTCCCTGGCTCCTGAGCTTACGACATTCTGAAATGCTTCCAAAACGGTGGTGCTGAATTAATGATAAAGCAGATGCGCAGAGGGTTTCTCTCGATCTGTGATGAAGTGTGTGTGTGTGTGTGCGTGTGTGTGTGGTAGAGGGTGGTAAGGGAAACAATCCCACACACTCCTGTCCCCCACCCCCCCCCCCACCCCACGCCCAGACTGTGGCTGCTATGCTGGGCGGACGGCTCTGCCCATGACCAGATCCAGTGAGATGGTCCGACTCACTCAAACTGACAGAGATGCACGAGCAGCATGCTGAGAGGAGGCGCCACCAATGGTGGCAGCGAGGACGTGGCCCAGAAAACTGCGCTGGGCTTAGCTGCCTGCTGGCCTGCGGCAGGCGGAGATCATGGTTGTCATAGTCAAGCTGGGCCGAGCTGCACGTCGCAGCGAGGCTTCCACACTCCTCGCTCCAACCCCATAATAATCACTGACACCCGCATTTTCTCCCACAGCCCACCTCCTGCTCCAACTCCTCCTCCTCTTCCTCCCCCTTCTCTCTGCCGCCTCTTCTGAAACCGCCAATTTGCCTCCGATGAGCCAAACTTAATCCCATCATCCTCTTGTTTCCTGCTCAGGCAGTAGATCGCTCTGGCCTGGCTGTTCACACAACACAAACGGAGGAAGGGAGGAAGAAAGGGACAGTGTGTGTGTGTGAGAGAGAGAGAGAGAGAGAGAGAGAGATAGAGAGAGGACAGAGAGAGGAGGAGACAACTGAGACAACGCAGAAACCTCCGACATTCTGATTTGCGCTGGGCTGCTCTCTGCTGCTGTCAGAGAGGCGTTATCTGCAGCCCTGCTCCGTGTCCCACTGCTCCTGTCATCTCTTTGTAATTGTGCTCAATGGAGCTTGAGATGCACTCCTCCACGTCTCTCTCACTCGTTCCCCTTTTCTCTCTCTCTCTCTCTCTCTCTCTCTAGTCTTTTTCTCTGTTTATTCTCCACCTCAGGTCGGTGCATCTTGTCTTCCAGAGCAGGTCATGAAAGCAGACAAAGAAATAAAAACAAACAAAGAAACAAAACAAAGCAGCAGCTGGAGGAGATGGCCCTGTATGTTCTCTTCCTGAACACAGCTTCAGTCAGTAGGATGCCATTTTATCGCATCAGTAATCTGCTTTTCTAACCTCTTCTACTTTTCTTTTTTTTTCTTCCTTTTGTTTCTTATTCTCTGTCTCCATCCATCATCCAGTACTACAAACTGGGACAGCTTGTCACCCTACCATTTAACCCTGTTTTTCCCCTCCCCCTTATCTGTCGTTCCATGCTCTCCATTGCTCTCATTCTCCTCCTGCTCCTCATTTCTCTTCTCTCAGTGTGGTGGCTGTGACCCCGGCCTCCTCCACCTGATATTGTGAATGTTCACTCCCTCCCTTTGAGCTCCCGGTGCCCCACACCTCCCCCTGGCTCCTCTGCCCATCTCCCATCCATCACCGTGCCAGTGCCCCCCCCCCACAGGTGAGCCGACACCCAGACACTGCTCCACTTTCCTGTGTGCTCTCCCAACAGGCCTGTGCACCACCCACACACCCACCCACCAACCCCTACTTCACTCATGGCCACTGCTCCTGTTCTCCTGCCAGAAACAGATCTCTACACACCTTCAGTCACCAGTGATGCACTGTTAACACTGTGTGTGTGTGTGTGTGTGTGTGTGTGTGTGTGTGAGGTGTTCCTCACCCAGCTGATGGAGACAATGACTGAGCCTAAATGAAGGAACAATACAATGGTTGAGTGGCCATTTGTAACACCCACTTGGGTTCTGATGACTCTAAGAATGGAGTGTGTGTTTGTGTGTGTGCATATATGAGTGGGTGCACACATGCTAATCGAGGTGTGTGTGTGTGTGTGTGTGTTAGAGAGTGTCTGTCGGCGATGGGTAGACGGCTCTAAAACAATGGGACCATTTGGGGAAGTTCAATGAAACGACTTGTGACAGCATGCATGTGAGGGCATATCTGCTCCGCGCCACTTGACTCCATTCATTAGTGCGTGATGGTGCCAAGCTAGACTGGTTTTATATGGATATTTATAGCTTAATAAGCAGCTGGTGAGAGAAATCCTGTGAAGGCGCTTGGGGCTTTTGTGATCTTGTCAAATAGAATCGGAGACACAAAAAAGATGACAAGCCATTGAGGGGAACTTTCATGTGATTCAAGATGAAAGAAGAAAAAAAGTTCTCCACAACAACAAGCATTTTGTTGATCAAACCCATTTTGAAATGTCTTTGTATTTCAGGCATGGTAAACATTCGTTCTCAAACAGAAATGAAAGAACTGACATGGCTGAAGTGTTCCCCCCCAGCAGTAGGTGTCATATGTACAGTATGTATATTATTAACACTCCATGGTAATAATGAGATGGAAATTACGTTCAAATGGACAACAGTTGGCTGGTGTGTGGCAGCTCGATACAGTCTTGTTAAAAGTGCTCTCTATAAACACTAAAGTGATGGGGTGAAGGCCCTTGGCAAGTGTAAAGGCTGCAATGATCTAACACTCATGCAAGGCTACATTTCAGCTGAAGTACTCCAATGGAAGTCAGCAAATAAAAAACGCATAAACTTCTACAATACAACAAATTAGCATCTTAGCAACTCTCCTGCCAATTGCTCATTGGATTAGGAGACAAAAAGTGGTTGAGGCTAATTATAACACACGTTACTTCCAATAATTGCTCGGCGTGTCTGTCAGGTGTAAACAAGGCGTGCGACTGAAGCTGGAAAGAAAATCAATAGACATCGGTTAATTTATCTCCGGCTAGAGGCCAAATTGAAAAATGGATCGCTCAACAACGCACCACAAATCTGCATCGTGATAGAGGAGCAATGCCTTCCTGCTTTAGCAGCAGATAACGATAACAGGCATTTTTGTTTTCTTTTTTTTCCCTTTCCGCTTGTGGTTAGCCATGGATGTGAAGTGATGGAGAACACCGTCTCGCACTGCCATTGAAATGACAATACTGGCCTGCAAGAGACAGAGAACTGGAGGATGGGGGTCTGAACCTTCATGTTGTTCCAGTCGCTTCTTTACGAGGATCCCTCTTTAGAGTGTGAGCGAGCGGACTGGAGCGTTTATTACTCCAGACGTCCCCAGACTCCTTTCTGAAGTGCTGTCTAATAAATCACACCAAGAGGTCAGTGAAGGAGCTTTACTCTCCAACTCTCAGAGAAACGCCTGAGGAAGCAGCAGTTTTAACAATATTTGTTCACCTTTTCTTCAAAACCTATTTGAACTTCTCAAAACCTATTTATTGAAGTCCAAGATATTTCAAATGAAGTGATGTTCTTGATGAAGGCGTTGTGTTTTTAGTGGTTAAAAACTACTGTTGGTGTAAACGTAGCTACATATGTTTTGATTTACTTCCACTTCACTTTTGAATTGACTTCCCATCTGCGTGGATCTACTCATTTAGCTCTCAGGCGTGACACTGTGATGTGATCTAATTGGAGGCATTCTCCTGCATTGGCAGGCTGTTAGAGCTCGTGTCTGTGAGGAGAAGGCACCTGGGTCCCGGACCCCAGAGGCCAGTCTGTCAGTCTGGCGTCTGTCTTCAGCGGGGAGAAATGAGGCTGATGAGCGGCCGTGTGTGTGGCCACCTTCACCTCAGTGATCCTCATCACAATCAATACAACACACACGCCTTTTCGTGCTAATGATTTCTTCGACTGTTTACTTGAAGTATATTCATATTCTGAGTTGTTTTTTTATTTACTTTTGTTTATTGTTTTTATTATGTTCCCAGCATGGACTTCATTCTAGGTCAATGCACATGGGTTATAATGAAGATCTTTCCTTAGTGGTGAAATATGCCCTTAAACAAAATGAAAAATAATACATAGAAAAATAAAATCATTATTCCTAATCAAGTGGAGCGGCGCTTGACCCTGTGTTGAGAGAAATGCAAACATGGTGCCGGCCTGGCTGCTCTAAGGGAGATTAATTCCCACTGTGGTTACATCAGTGGCCCTTCTCATGGACATTAAAACAGCAAGTGCTCATACATCATATGCATCACGGAGTCCCATCAGACACAGGGACCCATCCTTCTCTATCCCCCTCTCTCCTTCTCTCCTTCTCTCAGTAGGCCATGCAGTCGGCATTCATCACCTGTTCACCTCAGATGAGGCTGCAGGCAGGACAGCCAGAGTCCTTTGTGCTGAAGACGGAGGCTCCACTAATGTGTCCAGCCTTTTTAAAAATGTAAAATGATTATGACCATAACTAAAAAAAATACATATCTATCTACATGCCATGTACAAATCTAATGTGAATGTAGATATACAGATAACTTTATCAGTGGATATTTTAGTATTCCTTGGGAACAAAGTCCATAATCTCTGCTCACCTCACCCTTTTAACCATTAGCAGGAGACAAAGTGCTTTCTTCACTGCTACGGGCACTGACAGGGTGAGGTGTTATTACTACCTGTCCGTATGAAGTACTCAAATTACACTCTCTGCACTATTTAAAGTTATTTTCTTCTTAACAAAGTGGATTTGAAACTCCTACTGAGTGACACGAGAAGGAAACTGCCAGAATAGGTGACAACAAGATAATAGCTTCCGCTTTGGAGTGTTCTTCCACCTGACCTACCCGTCTCCTGCCAATACAATAGTGTGCCTGTGTGTGTACGTGTCTGTGTCTGTGTCTCTCAATATGTATGTGCATTTGTGTGCAAATGTGGGTGAGTGTGTGTATATTCATGTGTCTGTGAGCATGTGTGGGTGAGTGTGTATATTCATATGTCTGTGTGCATGTGTGGGTGAGTGTGTGTATATTCATGTGTCTGTGTGCATGTGTGGGTGAGTGTGTATATTTATGTGTCTGTGTGCATGTGTGGGTGAGTGTGTGTATATTCATGTGTCTGTGAGCATGTGTGGGTGAGTGTGTGTTCATGTGTCTGTGTGCATGTGTATATTCATGTGTGTGTGTGCATGTGTGGGTGAGTGTGTGTTCATGTGTCTGTGAGCATGTGTGGGTGAGTGTGTGTTCATGTGTCTGTGGGTGAGTGTGTGTATATTCATGTGTCTGTGTGCATGTGTGGGTGAGTGTGTGTATATTCATGTGTCTGTGAGCATGTGTGGGTGAGTGTGTGTATATTCATGTGTGTGTGTGCATGTGTGGGTGAGTGTGTGTATATTCATGTGTGTGTGTGCATGTGTGGGTGAGTGTGTGTATATTCATGTGTGGGTGAGTGTGTGTATATTCATGTGTGTGTGCATGTGTGGGTGAGTGTGTGTATATTCATGTGTGGGCGAGCAGGCTCAGGCCTCCAATCGTCCTGATGGTCCTTTCAAATTAAAATGAACCTCCATCACACTAATGGGGCAAAATCCAAAGACAATGATCCTCTTTCTCCCCCAGTGAGCAGGAAGTGGGGATTACCTCAGTCATTGTCAGCACGCATCACTGCAGCATGTTTTAGTGTTATTTTAGACCCTCTTCAAATCTGCACACATTCCCTCGTCACAAACCTCACAAGCATTTGTCTTCTAACCCCATATCCCAAACAGTTTGATTCCTGTGCAGAGCATGGACGATGCTAGACAGGGCACTTCATTAACCCATACACACACCCACATGCCACAATTTCCCTGCAGGAGCTCCATCTCATTATAAAAAGCATCTGACCAACACACCTTGCTGTGTGTGTAAGTTCTGCACATTAATCCCAGAGTGGGACAAAATACCCAAATATCTCACATGAAATGCCGTGTTTGGGGAAGCCATGCACTCTGTATTTAGCTCTGCCCATTTGACAACAACTAGGTTTATCTAGTGGGGCACGGTTTTTCCCTCTGTGGTATACCGGTTGGTTTTTTATTCTGAGTAACATGTTGTAGCCTCAGGTGCAGAATATCCTTCAACCTCACCCAGCACTGCAGTCTCAGCAGAGATGGGGGGGAACCACCTTGCTGGGGGAATATCAATCCGTGTAAGACCTGGGCCTTTACCACTGCACGAGGATGTGCAAACAACTGAAGTGAATCCAACTGTGAGAACACCAATACACTCCTAAGACACAGACAGAGAAATGAATGTACTCTAGGCTATCACAGGGAAGCACTGACTGGAGCCGCCAGTGTTGGAATGCAATTAGAACAACATGAACAAGCTTTCACAATTAAATCTGGGAAAATGAACAACCCAGATTATATTTTGTCATATATAGAATGACAAAATATACTAATATAGACATATATTTTGCCAGCGATTTTTAAATGTTACACGGTGCAGCAGAATTACATCAGAAACAGTTTATGGAGACAAATATTTTTAAATACCTTTTAAAGGATTTGGCTGATAAGCCTGGCCTCACAGCAAAGGGCCTTAAAGGAAGTAGGAATCGATGGATGAGAGGGGATTTACTGCGGAGCACGCAGAAGGAAAACTATTATTTAATGTGGCCTGTGAGCAGAATAATGAATCCACTGGAGTTTTCATACACTCTCACTGCCATCCTCATCAACTCAGTAAATCTCTTAATATCAGGATCCACTCTTGTCTGACACTGCAGATTTGCACAGCTAAAGGTGGAGATGAAACAGGAATATTTATCTAAAGGACCCCAGGCGGCGCATAGAAAGCATCAAAGCTACTATTGCGTCACGGACTGCATTTGTGCATGTTTCAATATGCTGATTATCCACAACCTATCAGTGTTCTAGGAGTCCTTCTGTCCTCATTTCCATAGAACCCGGAATGTTCCCATACCTCCACAGTGGTAATAACTTAAGCATAACACACTAAAGTGTCACCTTACCCCCAGTTGTGTTTAGTTCCTTGATTGGTGGCCTACATACTGTAGTTGTACGCTGGTGGCTTTATGCACACTGCGCCCGTGTTGACATTACAGTGCTTCTCTTATTTGGGCTGACAGCTGAAACGGATCCTAAGCACACAACACAGATAATCTACTAACATACGGAAAGGACCATTAAGGAGGGCCATTAACTAACTCCTCACTACTCCCATATCTGTCACAAGTCTAACCTCTTATATCGCACAGCTGAGAGAGGCAGGGAGTTAGGACATAAATGAGGGTTAAATATTTAATGTATTACTTTAAATATTAAGCACCACAGGGTATGTTCATAGCAATTACAATTTAACACTGATAATAAAAATGTATCTCCACATACTGCACAATGGAGTGAAAGAGAATAATATTTAGCGAGAGGAAATGTACTCATTGAATGTTCTGAAAGCGGCAGAAGCAGAACATGCCCGGTGCCCCGTTTTAGTGTTGCTAATGTTGCAGATTTATTTTCTCTATAACTTCAGTCAAGCGATCACCTAAGCACCTCGGCTGCGTTATTGAGACGTTTTGGCATTAAATTTGTTTTTCCTCACTGAACTTTAAGCAGAAATTCGAGAGCCAAGTCTCTGAAGCCAAGAGGTGCCATTATGTGATAATTGCTAATTATGCTAATTTGTAAAGTTGTGCTATTTCCTTCCTTGGTCATTTTATCTGGAGTCCTCCAGAGGAAGGGAGAGCAGTCACCATTCCCTCGTAATAACCTCTCTTCCATCCTCCTTGGATAAATGCTTAATAGAGGACAGAGTGTCCTAAACCAAATACCAGCGCTTCACACTTAACTAGAATGTGTCTGTAAATTTCAAAAATGTGAAAAAAAAAAAAAAACTGTCATTTTTCTCATTAAATACTTCGGTGTAATTTATGTATTTATCACAAAGCCTCTTCTTCACAGCCATCGCTGATATACTAATTTCATGATTCTTTCTTTCTCTTCACTTGTATTTTGTGCCACATAATTTAAAACATAAAACATTAAAACTGAGTTTACACTTCCTTTTAATTAGTATGTTTTCAGATCCAGGTCACGTCACATAACATAATCTCTTTTCAAATAACCAATATGTTCTCAGGTGTGCTCTTACCAACATGAGAGCAACATGTCAGTATTTTCTTCAGTCACTGAGCCTGGTTCTAAAACAAGGAATCCTAGTCGGCTTAGAGGTGGCATTGATAAAAAACATGCAAAATAAAACAAATGTAAAAGTGATAACCTTTTTATTTAGGGTTTTGGTGTACTGATAAATTTAGGTGTACTGATATTCCAGAGAGGCAGAACAGGTACGGCACACTGATATATCAGGTAAAGCAAGGCCAGTGTATGAGTCAGATATGTAAAGTGATCACAATCCTCAAGGTTTTATGACAGAACATGAAACACAACGGGAACATTCCACATAAATAAAGAGACAAAGAGGAAAAAAACAAGAAAGAGTAAATTAAGTACTTAGTTAAGGACAACAATAAGAAGATTCAAATCTGGAAGATGGGCTGAGAAGAACAAAGAAACTCATTAAGAGTCGCAGGCAGCAGCAACAGTGTCGGACAGAAAACATGCCGTGGTCACCATGATTTCCCCCAGGTCTCTGGGGTCTTGTGTCTGCTTAAGGGGCTATGATGTGGGGAAGGATAGGTCTTCCTCTCTCTCTCTCTCTCTCTCTCTCTCGGCGGGCGAGGCCTGTCCTACTCGCTAATGGCTCTGCGGCAGCAGCTCAGTTATGGCGTTGGTCTGACTGCTCCCGAGATGACCCCTCGACCCTTGGGAGCCCAGCCATCAACACAGGAGCAAGTAAACAGTAATTGCGACTTATTGCGCCCCACTCAGCGAGGGCTTCTGCTGCCTGTCTGCTGAAGGATAGGCAATCTGTCTGCCATGGAGACTATTAACTACCATCAGATTAAGATGGGTGCACACAATACTTACCTCTTTCTGAGCGGATCACTTCTAGTACCACATACCAATACAATAATGAAGGAAAAAATTATAATTTGAACTATTTATTGTTCCCTGATGCGTTATTTTTTTCACAACAGTAAACTCTAAAAGAGTAAACAAGAGGGACAAAAAAAAAGATGAAAGAAAAAATGGACAGTGTTTCTTTCACAGAAACGTTGCTTTCATGCAGTCTGTCTTGTTTTTTTGGGGGTAGTAGGGGACACCAAGGAGCCCTTAATAATTCCGGCTAAATGACTATCAGTGTGATTAATTAAAGCTAAATGACTATCAGTGTGATTGATTAAAGCTGAAGAAAAACACAATATTTACAGACATGATAAAGTGACTGGCCTATAGATCTCAACAAACTGTTCTGACAAAGAGAAATTAAGATGAAACAATATGCAATTCTCTGCCACATGTGCTTCTGCATCTGTATCTGCGTGCATGCACAGACTCGCTCTCTCTCACGCACACTACCGAGAGAGAAAACCATTCAGATGTGTAGCCGAAATGGACTAATAATTGAAAACTATTTCAGCGATGATTGTGGTGATTATTGCCCTTTAAAAACTGTACTAGGATAAATGATATCCTAAGATATATAACGTAATGGCAGTCGTTCTTTACACACATTCTGTTTCTAAGAATATGATTTTTTTATGGGAAGGAGTGAGAAAACCACATGTCTCTGATCAAGACAATTGCCCTAGATTCTGAGACTAATCCACATGGTGCTTTTTCATTACGAGAACACTTTACTACCATTACTTGCATGCTATCGAAAGAAGAAAAAAAAGAGAACAATAACAAATGGTAGATCTAATATAATCAGCAGAAAAATCTGCTTACATCCATTTGAATACACACACGGGTTTAATACACTGGCCATCCCATGGTAATCCCCTGCATTTCCACTGGATTAGACCTTCAAATACCAAGTCACCATAATCCCAGAAATGCTGCTCTTTTGCCAAGAGAAGTATAAAAATAATTGTTTGAGCTTTCAGAGAGATGAATATGTGAGAAAAAAACCACACACAGGGCATTATGTGACCATCTCCATTATCAAAATAAAAAATGGTTAAAACAATCTGCTGATATAATCTGTGTTCAGGGGATTAATTGTCTGAAACACTTTGTACAAAAGTGTATTGTCTGTTGACAAAAAAAGACATTTTTTACCACATCAGGTCGTGTGTAAAACAAATACTGTGCAACATTGTGTGATTCCTAAATCATTAATTACCATCTCAGAACTTCATGACTTCATAAATGTTTTCATTGCAATAGGAGTGGTCATTTGCAGACCTTGCTAACGTGAGTCCTTTGTGAGCGCCGCACACTGAGAACCAGACATCACAGTCTGAGGACCTGTCCCTTGCACCCGATAGCATCAAACTGCATCAACTCAGCAGACACAGTAGCCATTTGGAAATATAACGCAATGGCCTCTTCAGCAATACTCTTGCCTTGTCTGGTGTTCATACTCAATGCTTAATGTTCTGTAACCAATTCTGTCATTCCCATTATGTAAATATATTTGCCTGGCTGCTATATTTTATGCATTTGTCTTTCTTGTCTCAATTACTTGGGTTATTAATACTGCTGGGTAGGAGAAAAGGCCAGAGTCTGCAGGCAATCTAGTGTGAACTACAGAAGCAGCTAATGAAACGCTGTTTAAAAACCTCCGTGCTGCTAATGCACTCCAGTGTGGTATGGCTACAGGCAAAGTATAAACAAAAGGCAAGGGAACATTTAAGGTACGGCATACACCAAACCCATGCAGGTTACCAAAACACTGCATTCATGAATCATTACATTTTTTAGGTGTTAAATTATCACCTGGATTATGAAAAAATTAAAATTAAACAAAATAAATGTCTACTGCTAATCCACCCTACACTAAAATCAGACAACCAATACAAATAATAAAAAATATAATAATAATAATTAAACTAGGTAAGCATGATGACAAAGAGACAAAATACAAACAAAGACCATAAATTATACAACATCTGCTCAGAACCCATATTCTGACACACAACACGCGGCCACAAATACACAACTAGCCTCCATAGATGAGACTGCACAATGAAAGCACAGGCACAAATGAGCCAAGGACCAAACAGGCGCTGATCAATGGAAGCTTATCAGCCCATCCTGCCTGTGTCCTACCATGGCTGTCATCAGACACGATAAGCCACCGGAGGGGTCTTAACATACGGCACAAACTTGTCAGAGGGGAGAGGGAAGAGCCGTTCTTGGGCCTGACCCTGACCAACCTGCTCGTCCATCACCATGCTATCAGAATAAGATGGAGCACCATCGCCATGCTCTCAGGTCTGCCATGCCACTCTACTCCCCCTGTCTGCTGTTGCTCTTATTTCCTTGACTTCAACAAAAGCATAGGAGGAATAAGTGACAGTGTTTTGCTTGTCTTTTTGGGAGGTGGGCTGGAGCTCTCCTACCTCCATTTTTGTTTTCTCCTAGAGGGGAGCGTGGGGAACGCAAGATGCATTGTTTGAGCAGAAGTGATTTGCAACAAGTTATTCTAATTGTGCAGTTTGAAACCTCTTATTTGGGTCATTTATCAATTTCATCTAGATTTATTCTGCATTTTCCCTTTCTCACATTATAAATAAAGAAATATAAACTCCCTCTTCAACATTCTGAGGGTTTCTTTACAAACAATAATAAATCAAAGCTGAATGTGTGTGTGCGTTTCATTCTAACTATTGTCAAGATGACAACAGCGGTCTTCCACATGTGCTTGACCATCTCTGTTGACGGTAACATTACTGAAGGAGGGAGGAATGCAGATGGATCGTTCCTCATGTGAGGGGGCACTTTCGGTCAGGGACATTAGGCTACGGTCATGTATACTAATATGAGGCACTAAACAGATGCCCTTGTTCTACTGCAGTATTCCCCGGAGTTCCAGGGTCTATGAATAGGACTCTTTAATTCACTGAACTGAATAGCAGTCACCGATCTATTTAGAAATAGTCGCGATGAAGTGAATTAAAACAAACAGATTAAATAATATTTAAATTGACATTCGCGGTGTTTTACGAACGCTTTCTCAGTTGTAAAGCCTTTGCTTTTTGGTTGTGTTGGTTACAGACACATGAAGCAGAAGGCGACAGATGCATGACATCCAGATTAATGTGCTTACATTTTAAAGGATTTTACAAAACAGTACATTTGACGCTGGTGTAGGAAATGCAAAGGCCGTTCTATCCTAATAACGGTTAAATAGGGCCGTCTTCTTTGTTTAGAAAGTTTAGCGAAGGCTGACCATGGCGAAGGGGGACAAATGAGGCGACCTTACCGCGACATAAACCAGAAAGACTCAAGGTTTATGCGTTTGGCAACTGAGACTGACGCACGGCTGAATAAAGAAACATAATATTTACCACGAATTCCTTCATGACAACGGCTAGAATATTTTGAAACCGTCAGAATTTCGGTAGGTTTCCGTTAAATACCTGACTTGCTATGCTGTCGCAGGTATCTTATGATTTGTCAAGGTGCGCACGACCTCTGTCATTCTCCTCAAGCGTGAAAAAGAGACTGAACCCACTAAAAAAGTTTACCTTTTCTTTTCGATCTCCGCCTCCTTCTCCGTTTGAACTTGCATTTCACTTGGCTGCTTGGTGTTCCGGAGGCGCGGGTGTTGTTTCCAAGAACCGATGCCATGGCAAGAACACTGGCAGAGCAGTACAATTTGGTGAAGCGTGCAAAGTTGTCTCAGTGAAGTTGTTGCCTCAGTTCAGTGCTTAAACAAGACCACGACGTCGGTGTCAGTAATCGGGGTGTTCTTTACTTCCCTTCGTACTTTTAATAAAGGGAATACCTCTTGCTGCTAAATCTCAGAGTGCAAAAAGATTATCTCAGAAAGTCCTGCATGCTTGCTCTCTGCCGGTGCGATCGTATTTGGAGCACAGCTTGACAGTTCGCACTGAGCTCTCTTGCTCGCAACGGCGTTATGTAGAGGCTTCTAGTTTTCTGCACCTCTGCGATTTTTGGCACCAGCCACTTTGAATCCAATCATGCAGGGAGTCTATCTATTTGCTGCCGCAAATTCTAATTAGACCCAATCATGACTGTCGCCGCGCCGTGACATCATCAGCGGTAGCACCAACCTCAGCCCCCCCTTACTAGCCAGCTTGCAAACTCAGCTCTCACTTGGGGTGAGTGATGTGAATGATACCTCTGCGATGCAAGACGTTACAGACCAGCTAAAGTGAACGAAAGGTACGGACGACAATATGTAGGTGTGCCATTGGAGAGTAGGCTAAATATTTTGTTTTCTGTTTTATCTCCACTTTCAGTCAGTAATAACTTTCAATGTAAAACTTCCCTGTTATTTACTCCTCTATAAATTCATTACCATTTAAAAGGATCATTTAACAATCAAATTGGCCATTTCAAATGAACACAACATTAACAAATGGAGAAAAAAAAGATAGAACTAAAACAAAAATGTGTTAAGTCATTACCATTGACTACTACACAAAGGACATTGACAGTGAGCAAACCTGACGTAAAGGTGATGTGTCATCTGTTTTTCATAGATAAGGATACAGGGTAATCACTGTCTGACCTCTAGATCATCAAGTAAGGGTTTTGACAGTGGATTTGGTGTAGAGACATTTTCAGGACTGTGACATTTTGGCATTTTGTGCAGGCTTGGCATTCAATCAAAATTGCCTTTGTACTTGATACACATTACTCCTCGTGCTGGTAGGTTCCTCAACACTTCCAACATGGTCAGCTTGGCTACTTCATAGCCTTCTAGTCATGTCCAAACAAAAACAGTACCTGCTTGTAAAAAAAAAAAACATACACACACTGTGACCTTAGTTTGTGCTGAGTGTGGAAATAAGTGACAGCTCTCTTGAGAAAATTCTGAACTGGAGGCAATGAAAAACTGAGGTGATAGGTGGTGAGATCTAGATTTATTTTCTTATGGATATGGACAAAAAATAAGAAACCAGTACAGACCCCAAGCAGTGGCTTGCAGATCACTCCAAAGTATCTGGAAATATAGAATTACAAGCACAAATGAACATCAAAGCAGAACAACACTAGTGTTTTAGTAGACGCTGACATTTATTATCAAACAAAAAGCATTTATTTTTTTCCTTGTCAAATTTCATTAGCCTAAGAGCTGTTGTGACATATATAACACCCCCAAAAAAACAGGAGAAAAATTCCATTATGAAATTCCCACTTGGAGATATGGCATATTTGCTGATGTCAGAGCAAAGGAAAAAGTCATTTTGAGGTCCCCCTCATGCACAATTTCCAGTCGACGATAGAGGGGTGAGGAAGAGAGAGAGAGAGAGAGCGAGAGAGGCGACCGTGGTGGGAGGTCTGTGGGGACGAAGCCTACCCGGAGGACACCCACACATATCCATGTAAATTGCAGTTTAAGAGAAATCAATAGCTGTGACAAGTTGCCAATGCTGCTATCTGGGGACGTAATGAAGGTGTGCGGGGTACAGCCGCTCAGATAACACTACATAGCGTGTGTGTGTGTGTGTGTGTGTGTGTGTGTGTGTGTGTGTGTGTGTGTGTGTGTGTATGAGCATGTGTGGAGGACAGGGGTTACTTCCACAACACATCCCCATTTTCCCTTCTCTGTCACACAGATGAATAAAACACACAACCTTCCAATTAACCAACCCAGAACATGACTTTGTACTGTATTTTAATTTTCAAAAAACAAGGAAGAAGAGTCGAGTCAAGTCAAGCCAACATTTTAAAACAATAGGAGTTGTACCAAAGTGTTTTTCAGTTGAGACAAATAGATTGCTAATACAATTAAACAAGAATTAAAGGAAATGAAAGGAAATAAATAACTAAACCAGATAAAAGGAATAAACTGGAAAGAATAAAGAATAAACTGATAATAATAATAAAACACAATAAAAGACTAATAAATTAGAATTAGGAATAGACATGACTAAAAACCATACAACATCCTCAGACTGAACTATAAGCACAAATAAAAGCAGAACACTAAATTAAATGCCAGTGTGTCGAAGTAAATGTTTAGTGTAGTTTTAAAAGCAGGCAGCAGATCTGATATCAAATGGGAGGTTATTCTATAATTTAGGAACAACAACAGTAAAAGCTCAATCACCTATGAACCAATAAAAGTTAATCGGAGGATCTTAGGGCCCTAATCAGAGTATAAGGAGTCCATATATTTGCTTCATAGGCTGGAGCTAGACCGCTCACAACAAAATAAAACCAAACAATAAAATCTTTAAATTAATCCTAAATTTCACCAGGAGCCATATCTGCACTGACGGTAGGGGAACCTCTCTCTTGTTTTCATTAAGCTTTAGGAAGCTATTATGCATCCAGAACTTAATATCATCATGGCAGGTTCTAAACTATTATGACCAGACTTAAGCAGGAAATAAATCTGGCTATCATCAGCATAGATACGATAAGAAATTCCATGCTTCCTGAATATCTGTCTAAGGGACAATAAATAGAGTGAAAACAGAGACCAAATATTGAACTCCACACAAGGAGGGCAGCATTGGAGAAGATGCGATCAGTATTGAGCACACAGGACTGGCTCTGAGGTGAGTCCATGGGGGTTGGCTCCTAATGGGAAGTGACTCTAGCACCTGGGTGAACAGGTTCATCTAATTCTACAGATTCTTCTCCCATTAACGCACTCATGAATGTGGCCCTGTGTGGGCATGTTCAAGTGCTCCCATTAATTTGCACCGGTGTCAGCTAACCGCATGCTGCATGGCTAATGCCACATGCACTGATGGAAATACTAAAGGAAGAGACCACTCAACACCAAAGACAGATTAACCGCCCCAGAGGTGACACCTCTTCACAATCATGATGTGCATTCAAATACCTTTGCCCATGCAAAACAAACATGAAGCTTTTGGAATTGGACATATGCCCTCAATTAGGCAATTGGCCAACAGAGTTTGTGTTAATCCTTGAAGCCTAAAGCACACTTTAAAGCTGAATCTTGTGTGCTCTAAACAGAGACTTTTGGCTGGTTTTTTTTAAAAACACCTCAGTGCGCTGCTACTAAGGTTTCCTAGTTTTTTTCCCTTGCTGAAGTAGATTGTGATGGATGCTCTCATGTTCCGAGACTGTTATTGAATGTAATACACCATCCAGTCTTGTGGTAATGGCTTGGCTTTGCCGCTGTCCGTGGTCCTGAGATGGAAGAAAAAGCTGAATGGACATCTTGCTGAAAAGCATTTTACTGCCTCACATATACCCATTAAGTACATCAGCACACATTCTAACCTAAATTCTGTTTATATATTGGAAAGCAAAAAGTAAAATCATGATAACAGTTGACTGAAAACCACACTCCAAAGGCACCCACCAGACACACTCTCTCCTTTCAAAAAATATAAGTCAGTCCTCTTTCCAGTGCTCTCAATTTCATTCCCACAGAACAGCAACAACACACTGTGTTTGTCAACACTATGGGGAAGCCCTGCATCATTTCTTTATTTGATTCTATTTTGATCTGTGTATTTCTCCATCCTCTCATCCCTCGTCTGTCATTACCTCCTCCCGTATCTGGCACACTTTCTGGATCAAAGTTTGTTTTTTAATGTTATTCTGTAAAAGAAAACGACAATGCCGTGCACTTATCAGGACTTAGAGTCCAATAGTCAATTTTGAGTGAAAAGGGTAACACTGTTAAATTCATTACAGCCAGTCAATTGTTTTCCTTGTGATATTTCTGGTGACTAGGTTACATCGTAAGGGAAGGGGGAGAGCAGCCCTCCAAGTGTTTGACCTAATTCTGGCTCGGAACCAGTCGAGCCAAGTGATGGCAGAAACAGTGATGGATACAAGGGGAGATTGTATTATACAGGACATAAAACAACTGTCTTCCTAATGTTGTTTGCCAAGCACCTCGTTGCGAGGTTTGGGTCTGGTAATTGAATTTGGTGCATCCTCGTTGCTGGATGTGATGTGATGTGAATTTCTGCTCTGCTCTTTCCTGACAGATCTATTATGTGTAATGATATGATGATTCTCATTTCATCAACACACCCCCACAGGGACATTTATTTAATGACAGTCCAGGGGGAATGCTCCTCATTCAGAGTGGGTCTTGATATTTGCAGCATCAAATATCTCCACCACTCCACCACTCCCCCTTCCAATTGAACACACACATGCACTGACACAGACACAGATAAACACACAAACCACTACTCACTTGTAAATGCAAACAATAGACCGGCACTGACATTTATAAATGTAGACACTTAAAGACGACATCAAATGGATATCAAAAATGTACCTAAAAATATATCAAAACAGTGCACTCTGTGTAGACACCATTACCTAGGGTAGTTTTGACAGCAGAATGCTCCACCCACCAAGAACAGGATTCACGGGGAATGAATATTTCCTTGTCTTGCCTAACCTATGTGTGGTTTTTCCTTTGCCGGTCGGTGCAGTGGACTCTGGCTCTGGATCCTCCTGTGTGTGTGGATATTGACTTTTAAGCTCTCTGGGAGGGATTACGCTGATGTGGCCTTATCAGGGCAGCAAGGCTCCACCACTGGGGCTTCTGAGGAGCCCTCAGATCTGTCTTCATCTCCCCTCCACAGACGGTTCACTTCTCAGCACCTAATCCAGCACACATGCACAGACACATACGTCCACAAAGCGCCACACACACACACACACACACACAGACACACACACACAAACACACACACACACACACACACACACACACACACACACACACACAGACACACACACACACACACACACACCACACACACACACACACACACACACACACACAACCACAACCACATTTATACACAACAACACATAACACAGACACACACAACCTCACAAATATATAGACTCCCAAGTCATAATCAGACTCGCACTGAAAAGCATGAGCACAAGATCTCACACACACACACACACACACACACACAAACACACACACACACACACACACACACACACACACACATATATATATAGACACACACATACACACACACAGCAACCTCAGGCCTGGTTATCTTTGTCTCACACTCCACAACCATAAAAGGAAACCCAGCAAACCTTTATCATCACACACCCAGTTACTGCCATATGGGCAGTGGAGGTGGAGGCAAGGTGGGGATAAAGCTGTGTAGGTTCCCCACCCTCCCGGGAGGACTTTCATATCTCATCCAGCCCAGGGACCAGGGACCAGGGACCAGGAGGAGGAGGACTGTGGGATGGGCACTTCTGACAAACCAAAGGCAAAGCAAAGATTCAACTTCTCATCGGCCCATCTGCCCAATAGGTTGATCTTGATTGGTTGAATGTGGCAATACTTATTAGTTCCAGGCAAACCTATTGGTTTGTTTAGTGTCCCAAAGGCTGCCAGTATGGGTAAATAAATCATAAACAGTATTATTGCTGTTATTGTCACTGTGTTTTATACATTCACATTTTATGCATCTGTGATACAAAATACTGTAACAAATAACAACTTCTAAATCTGAACATTTGTAATTCCTTCGGAATAATTCAAGAGTAACAAATGCCTCCATTTGCATGAAGTGTGTTAACTACGGGCTGTCCTACTTCTAGTCCGGCATAATTCACCTCTCCTTTGCACTTCCCCATCCCACAAGTGGTCCAGCAGATTGGTGTGTTTTAATTCTCTCTCTCTCATTAATCACTAGTTGGCTGCTCGGGTGCTGCTGGGGACCGTGGCTGTCTTGGGTGACCCCAGCGTTTGGAGGAGGAAGATAAAGAAATCACCGGAATAGCATTTCCTCATGCCACTGTTGGGGGGTTTGGAGGGGGGGTGGCGGGTGTATGGGTGTGAAATGCATTGTCATAAATACAAAACAATTGACTCCCCCGTCAGCAAGGTTCGGAAGGGGCTTGGGGTGAAATTGCTGTGGATGCACTGCGAATTGAATAGACGCGGGTTAATTCAAAATGACTGCCATTATGGAGGTGTCGTTGATCCCGCAGGCTAGCTGCGGAGCACAATAATATGTGCTAAATGTCTTTGACTCCGGGTTTTGCAGGTATGACTACATTAGCACCACACTAATGAAGTCAGCGCTGTCTCCACCTTTGTTGTTTTGCTATTTCCATTCTGTCTGCCTGAGAAAGGGTGGGGTGGCTGAGTTGAGATACATTAGAGCAAATTAGCAAATCTGTCTGCAGGAACAGGAAGCAAGCTTTTGTTCAGACGTTCAGCAAATCAATGCAGTTTACTGTAACCAGAAAACAAAATCGTGTGCCATGTCAGCCGAACTGAATTAATTTGTGTTCATCTTGAATATCATAAAGCTGTGGTCTATTGTATGTTTAAAACTATTCAGTTTGAGCTTCAGAGTACATTCATATGGAAACATGTAGTCAAATTAATGTTGTGATTTAACGAGAAGAGACATATTTATTATTTTATATTTCCAAAAGCTTCCTTATTCTGTTCATAAATGTGGTGTCAATCTTTGTGAGTCAGGTGAGTTTTAATTTAAATCCAACCATTTGACTGAATAGTCTTCAGTGTAAGCTGCCCTAATGTCACAGAACATCATCACCAGGCCACTTCTCAACAATGAGGCTTTTGTCTGCTTTTGGAGTCACTGCTGCTTATCACAGAGAGACAGCCAAGGAGAAAGGGAAGGAGAAAATGGTAAAAGAAAAAAGAAAATAAATGAAACCAGTGTTTATAAGAAGGGAGGTGGTGGAGCGTGTCTGTGTTTTGGGGGAGGAGGGTAGGAGGTAACTTGAGGATGTCAAAGAACTTAAAATAACTCAAATTCTCCTCTTGTATTCCGAGAGCTCGTGAGAAAGGCTTTTGACCTTTGGAACAAATGTAGTGTTACAGGCTGAGTGTAAACATATATCTGCAGAGACAGTAGAGAAGAAGGCTACAGCAGGTCCTGAGGTAACCTGCCCTACCATGCCAGCTCCAATCAGAGCAGACACACAAGCTGCAGGTGAAATGTACATCTGAATTTGGGTTCTGTATTTGTAGTGCTTCATGTCAGTTACACTACAGTCAGTCGCTGCTGCAGTAGTGAGGATGCGTGCGTGCAGCATTCTGCACACAGCCAACACAACCAGCAAAACAAAAAAGAAACAGATTTCAGTGGGATATTCATGTACCACCATTTACACACACATGCACACAAACAAGTTTTGCCATAATACAAAGGGGAAATTAATAATAAAAAAAAACATTATCTAAAATACCAGAAGCCTCAGCTCTTTCTTGCCAGCATGAGCACACGTTCAGTGCCAGTTTGTGTGGAAATGATGTGGGTATTTTATGACTCAAGCATGTCTGCTTTTAACAGAAGTTAAGACAATCTCTGCTTTATTTGAAGAGCCATCTGTTCTAGCGTAGGGCATTCGGGTACTGTGTGAAGATGACTTCAGGGGTGTCAAAGGCTTCTCATAGCAGGGGTGGCTTTGATTTACAGTCAAACATTATTAACTGTGGCTTTTAGAACCTGACTAAAAAAAAAAACAGAAGAAACAGGAAAAAAGCCTCACGCTCTTTTTTTCTCAAACGTCACACTACAGATTTGTCAAAAATAATTGGTCATTTTAGTCATTTAGAGGGCACATGAATGTGTTTACTATATTTCCACTTAGCATTGCTTACCATAACTGAGTTATGATAAATGTCCTACTTATAGTCACAGTAACTATGTCCCGATAGTTCAGTCAGGAAACTTTCAGGATATGTTTATGAGCTTTATTTATGTAAATAACATGGTAGTATGTTTGGTCTTGGTGGACTAGATCGGCTTAAGCTGCTGCTGCTGTTACTGATTACGTAAGATCAAAAGTGCAAAGCCCCCGCCCATCCCAAACAGATCTAGACAGGTAGAACTGGGGAGGGGGAGGGGGCACGGACAAATGTTCTTAGCGCAGAACAGCTGCATGGGTCCACGTAGCAGTATGGAATTTAAACGATGTTCCGATGGGGTTATAAGAAACTAATTGGATCAAACACCAGAAGACCAATCAGCAGCGCCACTTAGAGTTTCATGACTGGGCTTATTCAACTGTTTCAATCGTCATTACAGTGCTTCTAAATGGACTCACATCAAACAATACCACTCCCTTACTTTTGCACTTGTCTTACATGTTTCAGTGTGTGTGTGTGTGTGTTTGTGTGTGTGTGTGAATGTGTGTGTGTGTGTCTGTGTGTGTGTGAATGTGTGTGTGTGTGTGTGTGTGTGTGTGTGTGTGTGTGTCTGAGTGTGTGTGTGTGTGTGTGTGTGTGTGTGTGTCTGAGTGTGCGCGCACGCAGTCTCTTGGCTTGAACTTTTTTTAAAGGAACAAGTGCAAATGATGCTTATTGTGGCTTACTCCGTTCTGAAGGCTGACCCCTCTGATGAACAGGTAGGGTCAAAAAGGGCTTTGGTATGATTACTCCATCCACATCAATACACACAAACCTACATGCATATACATACAGTCCTCATTGCCATATTATATATGGATATATACTCATATAGCATTGAGTTTATTTTGATCTCCTATAATACAAGAGTACAATGCCCTGTGCCCCCTTCCCAACAAAACCATCTTGATTCTACTGTGATAATCACTTGACCAGCACAATGAAAGAGCTTCACATCTCAGTTACCGCTTAATGCATACAGCATCTCTCCCTCCATGACTAATGAGGGCTGATCATAGAGCAACTGCAAATCTCATTCCTCCGCCAATAATGACCAGGGACCGACTACTGACACTGTTTTTCAATTAGTCACATTTCTTTTTTCGCACAGAGGCTTGGAACAAAGTACTGTTTTTTCCTCTTTTTGTCATGTGTTTCCATATACCCCCTCCTCCACTCTGTGGAAATTAGTAAACAGGGGATCATTTCTCACCAAAAGATCCGCTAAGGCCTTGAAGTTCCACTATATCACAGTTTTTTTTGGGAGACTGAGATTAATTGCCTCTTTTACGCCCGGACAGTAATCCTTGAGACTGCTTCTCTCTAAAGCACAGTGGCAACATCTCCGGCAGCTCAGCTCTCTTGGATAGGAGAGAAGGAGGCTGAGGAGGCTGCGAGGAGGCTGCGCTAAGCTAACATATATCAGCGACATCCTGTCTGACACTCCTCCCAACTTACTCTCCAAACCGCCGCTTCCTGGAATTAGAGCCCAAGGGGAAGACGTCACACATCAGGTTGAGATTGGTCTCAGTGGATTTGGAGAATGTTACAGTTGGATGGGTTATTGTTTTATTTATTATTATTTATTTTTTCTAGCCACAGCATATTGCATGTACCATATGCTGTTTTGTTCTGTAAATCCTCCCAAACACTCAAGGGGTATTTAATATGGCATTATGATAATGCTTGCGTTTTATTAAGTTGGCAGAAATTGGACATGCTTTCCTTCTTGCTCTACAGTGGAACATATGCTGTGAGTGACATCATCAGAGGTCAGCCTCTGCCGTACGTTTAAGCCTCCTCTATGAAGCTGGCAGATGGCTGATATAGTTTCATTACGTCTCTTGCCATGTAAATAAAAATGAAAACGCCACAATCTCTAACAGATAGAAACTCTTCATATTGTTCCTATTGAAGCCCAGATGATGAAGTTGCATTTTTGTCATTTTCTTCCCAGTAACATTTTTGCTATATTTCAGGTCAGCCACACTTAGTCAGAACCAGAAGAGGAAGCGGAAGATGATGCACACTGTATTGAGTCAGAACCAGAAGAGGAAGAGGAAGATGATGCACACTGTATTGAGTCAGAACCAGAAGAGGAAGAGGAAGATGATGCACACTGTATTGAGTCAGAACCAGAAGAGGAAGATGATGCACACTGTATTGAGTCAGGACCAGAAGAGGAAGATGATGCACACTGTACTGAGTCAGAACCAGAAGAGGAAGAGGAAGATGATGCACACTGTATTGAGTCAGGACCAGAAGAGGAAGATGATGCACACTGTATTGAGTCAGGACCAGAAGAGGAAGAGGAAGATGATGCACACTGTATTGAGTCAGAACCAGAAGAGGAAGATGATGCACACTGTATTGAGTCAGGACCAGAAGAGGAAGATGATGCAAACTGTATTGCAGATAGACATTATGTGTTGACTCATTCAAACCTGAACTTGCAGAGCTGCTCCCAGTGTATCTGTCGGAGTGAAAAACATCTAAAATGGCTGCCCTTTGCCCTCATCATCTCCCAGTCTGACACAGCTCCGCACAATCACACTAATGACTGCCATTCTAATACAGAGAGCAGGAGCTCAGCATGGCATTAGAGGATTGCGCTGTTTGTTCAGAAAAAGGTTTCAGTGACTGAATGCCACAGCGTGTGTCTCATCCCCCTGCAACTGATTATCCCTGACCCCAGTGACAACTTTTTGCCCCATTCCCTGGCCTTTTGATGGGCTGAATGATCAAATCATGTCCAATCAATCTGTAATCCATTCAGACGTCATTTAGTGTGAAGGGCTAATACGTATTAGAAAGAGGGAATGATTGTAAAATAGTGGCCCTAGGTAATGTGACAAAACTGGTTTTATGGTGGAGAGCTTATAATGCAAAGTGACTGGATGTGCAAGATTTAGGATTGGATAGAATAATGTATTTTGCCTGTTTAAATGGAGGGACAGATGTTTCACCATACTATTTGAGATAATAGCCCTCAATTTAAAGTAAGGCATCCTCAGTAATCGTTTACTCTAAACAGGTGTGACAGATACAATATTATGATGACGAAAATGATGTGTGTGCTTATATAATGAGTTTATACATATTTATATCTTCAAAAGCTTAACAAAAGCTGTCTGAATTGTGCAAAGATGTTTGCAAACATTACATACCTATGTAAAACCATGAATCGCTTTAACGTCCAACGGCAACTTTTTAATAACATTGTACGGTTGTTTTAAACAGTGTTACCACAAGGTAGAAAATTTTTTCATAATACATTATTACTTTGTACTTTGTCAAAATATTTTCTGATTCAAATCATGATCAATCAGATATGCATAGTTCTGTCAAAGATTACTAACTACTATGTCATATACACTTCCAGCACTCTGGACACAAACATGACAATTATCTCATCCAAGTAGTCTTCCACGAATGTAATAGTAATATTTACTACCCTCCACATTCCATTTTGATGCTAATAAATAGAACCCAGGCAAAGTCTCTCTTCATTGTGAAATTCTACAGCCAGTGAGGGGGTGAGATATGGTACTTCATCCAATACCCATCTAGTGCTTTGGGGTGGTCATTTTACATTCATGATCCTGGGAAACCTGACATTACTGTGAAAAGGGTGCATCATCATTCCTCTCTGGGTGGCCCTTCCTATCAATCATACATTATAAAGAATTGTAAAGTCACTGGTCCACTCTGAACACAGAAGAACACTCTCTAAGCTGGGTGCTCGAGTACTGTGGATTATTTTAATTCTCAAGACAATGCAATGGTATTAGTATTAGAGAAGATTTGACAGTCGTGGTGACTAGGTATCCTTGGCAACCACAATAATAGCTTTATTTTGTTTTGTCAATTGTGCATGGGAGAGAAGTTATATTTGTATTATACAGTTTATGCAGTAATCATGGTTTTCTCATTTATAGTGATAATTTCTATTTCAAAATCAAACCAGTATTGACCATATGAAGAACATCTTTCTATACACATATGACATATGTAATATGTAGAGATAAATATTATATGTACATTTTAATCATAAGTGCCAATTAATCAGTTAAATGATCACTGCTTAATTTCTTGTCTTGTATGCATTGTAAAGGGACAGACCAGCAGCAGGTAAGAACTATTTCTCCTTCCGAACAGCAGATGGTAGTAGTAAACATTTAGAGATGTAGCAGCAGCAGTAATCAGTTTGGGATGGGGTGGGGATCATATTATTTCATTTATGCATTTCTTTGACAGGAAACAACCATGCGTATGGTACACTGGTAATATGGGACGTGGCCCATATTCAGCAGGTGAAGTTTGCCAACATACAAGAATTTCTTTGAATGATGTAGAAATGATAAACAATATGCTATAGCTCTACCCCATTACTGTGGAGGCAGTGTAATCTTCCTCTGAAACCTTAAAGGATTTTTTCATCACACAGTATATTGTCAGACTGTCAGAGTTAAATCAGACGTGAGGCCTTGCTTCAGTTTAACCGAACGTGAGACTACAACATCTAAATCCCCCAAGTTAAGCTCACCGCCCTGTGTCTGGAGTTTAGGCTTTCATCCTGCGCTAGATCATGGAAAACTGGCTCTGTTTGAAGTTTGCAGCTCCCAGCTTCAGCAAATTAAACAGACAAGGTGGGCAGGCAAGACGATCTGAGATAACACAGAGTAAGATGTCCTCTTTCCCCTCCCCTCCCTGACTGAGAGACAGTGCACAACGTCTGGAAGGGGGAACAGAATGTCAGATAAAAATAAAATGAAATACCCCACTGGGGGAAAAGTCTGTCATTTCAACATAAAGATAGTATACTGTAGCATTGCAACATTACTGTCACCGGCTTCAGATGAAAGCCTTAATATGAATGTGAATAAATGTGCATATTGTTATTATTATTATTATTATTATTATTGCTGTCATTGTTAATACTATTGTTGTTGTTGATATTGTTGTTGTTGTTATTACTACATGATAATACAAAATGGTTACCTGGGGAGATAAGACAACGGGGGGGAAAAGATCAACCAAACAATGACTGCTCACTGCTGCAAGCAACTTTACTACGTTTCAGAAACATGCCAGAAGAACAAAGGAGCAACAACATGTCCAATCTACACATTCAACAACATTTCCAATCTACACATTCAACAACATGTCCAATCTACACATTCAACAACAACATGTCCAATCTACACATTCAACAACATGTCCAATCTACACATTCAATCAGAAGAACAAAGGAGCAACAACATGTCCAATCTACACATTCAACAACAACATGTCCAATCTACACATTCAACAACATGTCCAATCTACACATTCAACAACATGTCCAATCTACACATTCAACAACAACATGTCCAATCTACACATTCAACAACATGTCCAATCTACACATTCAATCAGAAGAACAAAGGAGCAACAACATGTCCAATCTACACATTCAACAACATGTCCATTGACATTGACCCTCCCCACTTACAGTACCAGTGACCTTATTAATAGAACAGATATTTTCACAAGTGTAGAGCAACAGCATCCAACTAATGAAGCCATGAATGATGTCATATGACCGTGTTCTAGAAGATAGAGTTTAGGTCAAGACTTAGTGATTGGGCTACTGTAGTGGTCGACAACAATATGTCTGTCAAATGCACTACTACTTAAACATGTTTAGAAGAAGTAGTAGATAAAGTTTATCATGTTTATCAGTTTACAAAATTTCACTAACTACAATGCCAACTATGCCAGGTAGAAAGTATTAATCTGCAATACATACCATGTAATAGGGAGCCCATCTGCTGTATTTGTAAATTGATGTCAAGCGAGGGGAGTTTCTTATTTTGCAGTTGAAATGTGCACCAATGTAACAATGTAGTTCATATGAAATGCAGATATAATTGAATATTTTGCAGCTAAAGACATTTTCTCTTTGTTTATTATTTTCAAACTAAACACCTACTGGTTGTGAAAGTGAACAGTATGTAAGTTACATTATTTCTATGGTTGCATGAGTCTTTGATAATAAATACCAGTTTAAACATAGTGGCAAATGTGGAGGACTGATCCCGTATTTGGGTGAAGGATAGCATTTCAAATATTTCCATTGTACCTGCACTGACAGGGCAGAGCTGGCTAGAGATTGTGCCGGTGCTCTCTGAGTTGATGTGTCCCTCACCCCTGTCCTGGAAGGAGATTTGTTTTTGCAAAAGGTGACACTCTTTCCACAATACTACCTATACCAAATGTCCTGACTCAGTTGTGATAAGCCACAAAGAAGACCCAAACGTATCCAAGCTTCTCTGTTATATGTGTCGGTACTTAGGGAGGCTCAGTCACTCAGGATATTCCCTTTTTCCCCTTTAGGCCATTGATTTCGACAAAGATGACAGTTCGTTTTTTAATTAAACCGCTGAACTTGCTAATGGCTAAATTGATGTAGGTTTTGTTTTTCACAGAGAAGAGCAATATTCTATTTGCACTGGATGCAAACAACTTTTCCCAAGGAGCATAATATGGATTGGTGGACACACTCTCAGTCTTACACAGACAGACAGACAGACAGACAGACAGACAGACAGACAGACAGACAGACAGACTCTC
The DNA here is from genome assembly GCF_900700415.2 of Clupea harengus. NCBI lineage: Eukaryota > Metazoa > Chordata > Actinopteri > Clupeiformes > Clupeidae > Clupea > Clupea harengus. The sequence goes on from NC_045168.1 coordinate 18,115,785, forward strand.
AGTCTTACACAGACAGACAGACATACATACATACAGGCACACACACACACACACACACACACACACACACACACACACACACACACACACACTCTCAGTCTTACACAAACAGACAGACAGACAGACAGACAGACAGACAGACACACGCACACGCACACGCACACGCACACGCACACGCACACGCACACGCACACGCACACACACACACAACTAATTTAATATGCAATATATTTTGCAGGATCTTGGATGGAATTTTCTGCTCTTTTTGAAGTTACCCTGTAAGTAGAGGAAACCTGTCAAATTGACAAACCAAAGTTGGCCCAGTACTTACTCTCTCTCTCTTTCTCTCTCTCATTTCAGCTTCACATCAAAGTGTGTGCATCCACAATCCGATTCTTCATTTGTAATATCCCAACTTTGAGAGGGTGCTTTCTCAAGGGTCACTGTGCAGTTTCTGCAGCACCACGCAGCCTGCCCAAGTAGCAGTGCAACACTTACTTCCAACTCACAAGATTCATAAATCATCAGATTAAGGATTCTTATTCAATTATAAGAAAACTTCCACATCAGTCTTTTTGAATGTTAAAGTTACCTTCAGAATTTCTTATTTCAAGAGAGATTAATCATTTTGACCCTATAATATATTCATGCTTTGTACATCGTAGCACTGTCCTTAGTTCAATGTAATTCAGGGATTCTGCCCTGAAAAATGACTTCTTTAAGATGATGTCTTCTCTCCAGGTGAAGGTGTTAATTACTCGTCTGAGTCAGCACAGAACTACAGTGAGTTTGCAGGCCCCAGCAGAATTATGCTCGTCCTTGGAAAATATCATCAGCCATGATCACCTTTCCATTCTGTTGAGAGGGTCTCCCATCATAGACCTTTACTGAAGCCAAATATTTGATTTGTTCAGTCTGTGTTTAAAAAAAGTCTGTTCAGTCTGTGTTTTATGTAATTATGCTGATCTCGTAAATGCTGATTTACTTCAGGGATTGAACCAATCACATTTCCTGTGTTCAGTTTAAAATGACAATGACAAATTTTAAACTGAACTAGCAACCTAAGATGTCAACATATCCTGAAAATCATGAAACTGTAGTTACAACCTTCAGCAATATTGGTGGAACAGATGTTTGACCAAAAGCAGTCACTCTTAAATCACTTTAAGATCCTTTGTATCAGTCAAGACTAAATGTTGTGCAGTTGCTGCAATAACAACTGGAGTTGAAAGAAAAATGACAATACTCTAGAGATAAAGCATAATAGAGTACAGCTTTAATACTCTAGAGAGGAATAGAAAGCATAATAGAGTACTGCTTTAATACTCAAGAGAGAAAGAGAAAGCATAATAGAGTACTGCTTTAATACTCTAGAGAGAAAGAGAAAGCATAATAGAGTACAGCTTTAATACTCTAGAGAGAAAGCATAATAGAGTACAGCTTTAATACTCTAGAGAGAAAGCATAATAGAGTACAGCTTTAATACTCTAGAGAGAAAGAGAAAGCAGAATAGAGTACTGCTTTAATACTCTAGAGAGGAATAGAAAGCATAATAGAGTACTGCTTTAATACTCTAGAGAGAAAGCGTAATAGAGTACGGCTTGACAAAATGTTCATTTCAGTACTCCACATTTACACATCATATGGTGTTCTAGCGCAAAACAAGGTATGCATCAAACTGTGAAAAATGAGACATCCTGTTAGCACAGAAGAGGGAGGTAGGGGGCAAAGCATCATGACAGGCCTGTGTCACTGGCTGTGCACGTCAACAGAGTAACGGGACCTCTTACTGCTTAAGCATCACCCGTGTTAATTAATCACGCTTGTCTCAGCGTTTGGTTCCAATAGGTGAAAATTCACCCTAGTTACCTCAGGACTCCGGAGCTGCATATAAGTATATTTATTAGACAAACAACAATTGCAATCGGGCTCACTCCCAGCACAAGGCTGAAAGTGAAGCAATGATAAACACATCGCACAAGGTTTATATAGACAGAAGTTTAGTGTTCAGCAGGGATAACCACGTTGTGGATTTCTGACGAGGCAAGGATGGAAGTTTTGCAAGGTCGGAAGAAGCACAGTTCGACCCTTCTTATCACTTCTGGTCTAAACATGCTCTTGTACATATGCAGACTAAGTGGCACCTAATATTCTAAGTTACACACACACGCAGAAAAGCCATTTCATAAGCACATGATTCATACATTCTTAAGTAATTAACTGTGTTTGCAAATTATCTCCATCAGGTTCAGTTTAGAATATTGTCAGGATTCATTCTTCCTTATTCAACCAAAACATTTTAAGACTTCAATCAACTGTCCTCTCCGACGCTCCACTGAGAGGAGAGCAGGAGATTTAAGGCTCCTCACGCGGGGCTCTGAATCACAACAGTTGGCTGCAAACAGGCTTACACTTGCCCTTCTCCAAACCTTTGCTACGGCGCTTATCTGCCTGGAGAGAGAGAGCTCCTGAGGGTAATTAGCCACTAACATTTCTTCAGGATATTCAGAGACATTTTCAACACCACCCTCTTCTGAATTAGTCATAAAAATAGTCAGTTTTGAAACAAATGAGGAAGACAGTGGCTACTGAGCTCATGGAATGTCATGACAAGGAGTGACATTTCATTTGATATGCTGTGTGTGTGTGTGTGTGTGTGTTTTTGTGTGTGTACCGAGACTAATCTATATAAAATACAATAACTGTATATAAATTAACACATGGAGATTTCTGACTATAGGCTGAACACCTATATCACATGTTTACATTAATGCCATTACCATTATGCATTATTATTTGTTTTAATGTTAGTATGTCGCTTGGGATAAATGTGTCTGCTCAATACATGAACCAAAGTAGAAACATGAACATAAACTAGGCCTGTAAAAATGTTCCTTTGGAATACACCAACGATCACTTGCCTTTGGTGCCCCGGTCTCCCACCCAACCTGCTAGCTGTGCTTTTTTCACCGTCACTAATGTAGAGAGTACGTGTTTGGAGGGCCACAGATTCATGACCAATCTGAACAGAAGCATTTCCATGTGTTATTTATTGCCCCCAATTTGAGATAAACCATCAAGGTAATGCATTACTGAAAATGCTTTGAAAATGTTAAACGCTTAGTAGTTCTCATCCATATTAAAAAAACGCAATGTATATATGGTTATACAGTATATCCCATATATATATGGTTAAATACCCAATGTATATATGGTTATATATCTGTTGTTTTTGCCATGGTATGTTATCTGTATGTATGAGATAATGAAGAAGTCCATTTTACACTACATCCAAGAGTAAAGTGCAGTGATTAAAAAAGTCTTATTATTAGTTACATAACAATACATGAAAAAATAGAGAAGACAGGAATATCTTCAGTTTGTGTGATTAAGTGACCTTATCAAGTGCATTTAGTGTGTTTTTCCCTTATTTTCACATTACTGAAATTAATTCAGTTCTGCTATTAATATACTCGTAAATTATGCTCCAATATAAGTATGCATACTATATTGCGAGTATACTAAAATGGCTCTACTTAAGCAAGAATGAATAAACTTAAACCAAGAACAATTGTTCAATTCAGCACTCAAATTATACGAACTGCACACCTGCAAGCACAATTTAATATACTGTAGCATTTATTTGAAATAAAAGTATATGGTTAGATAGTGGTAAAACTTTCAGTCCCACATATTTTTCCCACCAGCGTCCATCCTGTTTAATTCCTTATGCACGGAGAGAATTATAGAACATTTGCCCAACTATGTTTTTGCTGTTAGTATTATAGAGATGGTGACTTTTGCTTTTGCTAAGAGGTCATTCTCAGCTTTTAATGATACAGCATCTTACTTAGTCATGGTTGTCTAACATTATCTTCTCAAACAGCAGCAGCATACACCTAATATAATGACTGAACAGGCCTTTAGTTCCAAACATCTCCCTGAAGGTTTTATTTCAAAGGGCAAAGCTTGTGTAAGAGTGGGATGACTAATTCCTCCTTCAAAGGTATTATGAGAGCAGACATATAAACAACAGCATTGTTATGTACACGCAAGGCGTCTAGTAAGCATTCATATTTGTGCTCAGTAGCCAGAGGCTAAAAGGGGAGTTTCCTCTTCTTTTTGTCACACATGCTATACTAATCTGACAGAAGAACTTAAAAGTGTTTGGCTTATCAGCCATATCTGCTTTTAACACAAAGGCCTTAGATAGAATATAGAACTCCGTCTCCCTGTTTCTGTTTGTCATGCATGCCTCCCCTCCAGCCGTTTGGAAAACTTTGTGTTGAGATGTTTGAAGTGCATGCATGCATGCATTAGGGTCTTTAGGTATTTCTGCTTGCTCTCTTTCCCTCCTTCCTCTCTATCTCTCTCTCTCTCTCTCTCTCTCTCTCTCTCGCTCTCTCTTTGAGTGTGCCTTTTCTTTCTACCTCCTGTTCACAGTCAGACTTGGATGTAGCCTATTAAAAGACATGCTCGCTGCCTCAGATCATTAGACAGACTTTAATCCTTCAGCACTCTGCTGCTGGAGCTCACTCTGGAGAGCAGCCATGACTCACCGCCACACACACACACACACACACACACACACAAACAAACACACACACACACACACACACACGGCAGAGGTAACACAGGAGACGGGACCAGGGGGGTCCTTCCTGCTTCCTGAGCTCAGGGAGTCTCGTGGGTATTATTCGCAGAAAAAAACATACAAGCCTACCAGGAAACATTTGAGCAAAAAAGAACACAGCCTACAATGACAATCAACTAGCTGGAAGAGGACACAGATAGACAGTATTGGTTTGCCTGTTCCTCTCTTTATCAACTCATTTGAGGTGACAAACTACAGCCATGTCTTTTTTTATCCTTTTTTTTTCAACTTCCCAGAGCCCTCTGGGTGACCAGTGATCAACTTCCTGTTGTTCTCATAGTGGTGGAGCATAGATGTCAATCATGCAGGAGTTATGTTGCTTTGGGGCTGTTGAGGTCTGGCTGTGCTTCCTCCCTTCCTGCCCTTTACAGCTATGCTGTAACACAATACAACTGATTGGCAACAGGAACAAGCACTGTCAAAGCATACATTTTCTGACAGACATGTTAAACTCAAATAATTCCAATGAAAGTCAGCTGTCACATGTCATAAGGTTTGATTTGTCCTTCACTGGCATTTACCACCCTTGAGTGGCCAAAACCAAAGGTTATTCTCTATTTAGACTTGGAATGAACTTTATAGATTCACTAAAAGAATGAAATCATTGATCACAAGATTATTTGAATAGAAATGTACTGTATGTTTGACTTTATCCTAGGTTTTACTATTGTATGTTTGATACTTGATTTCGGTGATAAGCATATCAATTCCCAAAATATTTCGATTTTGCCAAAACAAGCCCAAGCGAATACAATGAAAAGTGCCTTACTTATGTAGGCAAATCTGCTTGAAGTAAAAAAAAAATAAAAATCCAATTAGTTTTCCTGAAATGTCAAGGTCTGTGCTGTGGTAAACTCTGTATGTACAGATGTGCTCTGTTTCCATCAGGTTCCCATAGGGACTGAAATGTCATTCGGTGGGATGTACTTCCTTCTCACGCTCCTTGATTAGTGGCTGTAACTTCAGCACACAGGAGTGGTCTTACTTACCTCCACCTCATTAGGAAGAGCCCACAGGACTTACTGGATGGACATTTGGACCCGTGGATTAGACCGGCTCCTTCACAGTGCCCTCCTGGGTATTGGAGCAGGGTTGAGTTAGAGTTTGATCAGACCTCAGTGGACATGTGGGATTGCTGTTAATAAGTCTCTCCTTTCTCTACTCATGATTCCTCTCTCTGACCAAGGTGCACGGTGCAAGGTGCCCCATGTGAAAGGTGTGTTTAAATCCATGTCTGCCTGCTATCCTATCTTTGTTCACTGTGAAATGGGGAGGAACAAAGCTTCATCATGTCATAGTTTGTATTAGTTAGTTAGGTATGTGAAGTATGTTCTCAAAGTTTTCTGAAAATATTACATAGCCTCCTCATTCAAATTGTAGCTGACAAGCCAGCAATGTTTTTACTAGTGATTGTATTTTCTGGAAATTATGACAGTTTCTTGTCACTTTGCTGTGACACTTATTGGACTATGAGTGATCATTATTTGCTTGAAACCAACCCAGTAATGACAACATGTGGTGGCGTGTCTCTGCTGTTTTTCTAGCTCCTCCCGATTGTACAGTTCAGTACACTTGGCAGTGGAAAACACTGACAACACCCGTGAGCACAGTTTTTAAAAGTGTACCATACCATTCTGGAAAAGGGGCTTAAGGGTACAGAGATTGAACAGAGAGGTCATTGGGGGTATAGAGGTGACTGGCTCTCAGGTGTCCTACAGAACAAGCAATAAGGTGGAAACTGTCAACAGACCACCAACACTGCTAACAGCTGTCTGGATAGAGACAGACACCATCAGCATTCGTTTTTAGCCTTCTTGCTCACATGTTTCCACACCTCATGGGCCTTCAAGACTTCACTGCTTTTCAGTCGCCATGCTGGTTGCAGGCAATTTATACTATAGTACTATAGACCTATATCACAAGAGAGTCCACATGCTGCACAGCCCTAGTATTTGGGAAAAAAGCTAGCTGACTTTTTAGCTACCAAGCATTTCATACTTATCCTCATTTGAATTGTCTGATTCAGTAGATAACTAGCTAGATAGCCATGATAGCAATTTATGTAGTTGTTAAATACATTACCCACATCGTCACCATAGCATCTGCTATTGATGTTTATATCCATTGCCCTAGAGCACTAAAGACATCCTGTAAGCTAGGAAGCTCACTGTTAGTTTTTCGCAAGCACTGTATTAGTAGATTGAAAAGTTCCCGGGCACTAGAAAAGGTGCATCTCAAATATAATTCCCCCCATCTCCTAGGCAATTCCTTATATTGCCTATGGCACAAACCACCACTGCACAACTCTCATGGGAACGCACTATGATTTCCCAAAACTGTCTGCAATTAGCACTTTACTGTTTTACCTTACTACATTGTGTTTCTCTGCTCAGACTGGAAGTTTAAGGGGGACTGTGAACTGAAGGCCAGTGTATAAAGGCCAGTGCCCTGACTCCTTAAGAGACATGGTAGATAACAGGGGTTTCAGACTACAAGCTATAAACCATTAGCTTGCAATACATGTCCAACATCAGCTTTGGCCCTGACTTGGCTATGATGTCATTCTTCTGAGTATCACTTCCCCAAAGGCTCAGGTTGTTCAGTGTGTACAAAGGCGTATGCTAATGACAGACACTAGCACTTATGGGATTTAGCTCATTATGACTTCTCCTTTCAAGTTAAATAGTATCATCAAATATTATCATCAACTTTGCTTTTGTACTTCTTTTCAACAACAAAACAAAGAAAACACATTGTATGAGGCAGAGATAACGTATCTCTTTCGAAACAGAGATTACATGTACATTCATACATTGCTGTCTCCTCTGTGGAGTAGTGTGTGGTCTTCCCTTGACCATGCTTTCTCAGTTCAAATCCTTAAAGAGAGAATGCACAGAGTCAGCACACTCCAAATCTTTTAGCCTTTTAGCCTCTTGGTCTATACTGCTTACAGAGAAGAACTGCCGTACTGTCCCCACCACCTTGAAATAATATCTTCTGCTGAGGAAGGGTTTGGCTTTAAGTCTTAGGGAGCCTCTGAACCCAGCACTTTCCAACTGTCCCTGAGAATGCTTTTCCTTTCGATAGGTAATTAAATGATTCGGTCACCTACATCAATCCTCGTTTACTCCAAACGCTGTCTTTGTTTCTGTCATCCATGTAAAGGTGGGATAGAATGTGGGTGGAGTATTATTTACCCTGGTGAGTTTATCATGTGTTGTGTATTTCCCCTGCCTCAGTTCACCCACGTCTGTTCTCAGGAGCATCAGTCTCTACAGACCCTGACTGAGAGAAACAAATGAGCAAAGAGGGAAGACTAAATGTGTCAGCAATTTCTTAAAGCTTATGAGAACACGCTCAAAGCTATTTGGGTCCATGATGAGAGGAAAAACAACAGGTTTTGGAAACGCACTGAGAAATGCACCCTAGATCACCTGCATGTACAGTATCAGTTTCAGTATCAGTTTTTTTTTTTGCAGGTCCACATGTGGAATATACAGGGTGCAAGTTGTGAAAAGAGGGAGGGGGATCCCAAACCACAGAAGGCTATCTACAGTAGATTATGAAGTCTGCTAGGCTATTTCTTAGAGCCGATAAAGCATGTGATCGCTTAAATAGATAACTTAAAGGCCAGGTGGGCAGCTGTTTGTTTATGCAATTACTACGAGATTAGAAACAAATATGACTAGAAGAAACAAAACAATTACTTCGAGATTAGAAACAAATACGACTAGAAGAAACAAAACAATTACTACGAGATTAGAAACAAATACGACTAGAAGAAACAAAAGCCTGGTGAAGCAGCTGGATTTCTTTTAAACACCCGCAACCTATACTTCACTTGTCGTTTTTCGCTGTATATATTCATTTCCTCCAATATAAAAACCCAGTCGCAATTTAAGATGCAACATGCTGTAGGCATCAGCCATAGGTTTCATGCGATTTGGACTTAGTGTCAATTAACACCCTACCAAGTATTTTATGGCTATTTATACAAATAACAAGTTCAATGGATAGCCATGCCCTTAACCAGCTATGAGGTCCCGGAACTTAGTATTTCTTTAGATCTAACAATAGTAGAATTTGAAGCTAAATACAACTGGATACAAAAAATCTGTGTTTTAGAACTTGTCCTCCAAGATGAGTGCATTGTTCTTTAGTGTCCGCTGTGTGTGACAGTCGTGAGGGATGTACAAGTGCAGCCCCTTGCATCATCAGACGCGCGGCAGCAGCAGTAGCAGCAGCAGGTGGCCTCGGTGTGAACTGGCAGCATACAATTTGGTTAAACAAACAATGATGAAATAATTACACTTTTCAATGCCAAGCCTGGTTGTCTCCGACTCATCATGTAGCCTAGGAATTATGCTCGTCATATTGCACTGCAGGTAGGCTAACGTGCTTTTTTTTTACCCCTGCCAGCCATGGCAAATATGATATTGGTTGTTTCTGTAGAATGGGGAGGTTGGTGTAGTAAAATCTCCTGTACTGTGTTGTGTGTGTATGTGAGTTAATTAACTAAAGGCTAATGAACAAGGAATCACGCCTTTGCTTGATTTTTGTAGGCCCCTACCAGGCTCCTGGCGAAGTTCCTGGTCAGCCCTATTTACACCATATCATTGATCAGCCCTATTTACACCATATCATTGGTCAGCCATATTTACACCATATCATTGGTCAGCCATATTTACACCATTTCATTGGTCAGCCCTATTTACACCATATCATTCTATTTACACCATATACTGTAATGGCTGTAGGAGATTCTCTCAAATCTGGTTCTGACTTCATAGTTCCAGTTCCAATGTGAACCTTCAACAGGAGACAGCAGCTGGTTTACACCCAACACATTTGCATAATTGAAGCGCACTCAAGACAATTGGGCTAAGAAATGTCTGTATGATTTTCCATCAGTTGTGTTATGCAGATTTCAAAATCTCTCTTTAGCGAAAATATATGATAAAATCACAACAAACCCCTTGTTGATGTGACTAAATCTATTTCCATCAACCAGTATCATTTTACCCTATGCTAATCACCTCTTTCCAGCGAATACATTTCTTATGCAACTTAAAAGATTTGATGCAAATTTAAGTTTAAGCGTTAGTTTGCATTAAATAGTTGGATGGAAACCCAGCTAGTGTTATGACAATATTATACTGTGAATACAAATGTGGCAGTACTGGTATAGTTGCAATACCGGGTGCAATACTGCTGTCTGGACAGTCATTCAGTTCAGCAGAAAATCCTTTTCTGGCTATGTCACTAGTATTGTGGATGTGGAAATATATTTCATAATGAATTATATCCCAGTATTAAATCAAGTTGATGCTTTGAAGGCACAACAGATTGCATTGCAAATGAATATTAGGTTAGAAAATACATTTGACAGTTTTAATGTGAATTCTGGTGTAAACCACGCCCACTTCAGGTCTTCTATCCGGATACATATACAAATACAGATAATGTTGTTGGTTGAACAGATACATATACAAATACAGATAATGTTGTTGGTTGAACAGATACAGACACAAATACAGATAATGTTGTTGATTGAACAGATACATATACAAATACAGATAATGTTGTTGGTTGAACCGAAACATATACAAATACAGATAATGTTTTTGGTTGAACAGATACATATACAAATACTGATAATGTTGTTGGTTGAACAGATACAAATACTGATAATGTTGTTGGTTGAACAGATACATATACAAATACAGATAATGTTGTTGGTTGAACAGATACAGACACAAATACAGATAATGTTTTTGGTTGAACAGATACATATACAAATACAGATAATGTTGTTGGTTGAACAGATACATATACAAATACAGATAATGTTGTTGGTTGAACAGATATATATACAAATACAGATAATGTTGTTGGTTGAACCGATACAGACACAAATACAGATAATGTTGTTGGTTGAACCGATACAGACACAAATACAGATAATGTTGTTGGTTGAACCGATACATACTGTATACAAATACAGATAATGTTGTTGGTTGAACCGATACAGACACAAATACTGACTGTAGTCTCTGTACACCTCTCGTGGTATAAGCCGGATATTGGATGAATTGTGCGATGGAAAATGCTGTGCATTTTATTTACTGCTACTTTAAGATTATTTGACTCCCATACATGGAAATATGTCCTTTTTAAAACTGTGACACTTAAGAGGTGATGTTACACATTACGATGGAAATCAAAGTACTCCTCTCTATCTTTGCCTATATTTCATTTCTATATTGGATCCTTTATCTCACAGTGTGGCAGCTGCTTGTTCTGGACTCTATTGAAGTCAGTGACACAGAGGGATGATTCAACTCTGCTTCCTGTTTCTGCTGTTTAATGGCCACAGGTCTCTCTTAAAGAAAAGCAGAAGTAAAAATAAAAATTCAAAAAGCCATTCAGTGACACTTATTTCTGCATAGATGATGAAAGATTAACATAGTTCTATAGAAGAAATGGGAGACACGTCAAATTAAAGGACTCGCAGTAAAATGGGCCACAAGGACTACACAAGCAGAAAGGGAAAAATATAAAGTTTTTGACACCAAAGTTATTCAAGGGTATGTTTCAAGTTTGATATCTTTTTCTAACGAGCTTTGAGGGACTGCAAAAACACAGCTTTATGGTGCCTGTAATGTGATCATTATCCCATTTTATGGCCTTAGGTTTTCTTAGACTCAAGATCACAGGACTGAATCCACTCTGAGTTAGACCAAGACAATTTTCCAGTGTCCTCTTCTATGAGGAGTAGACTTTGATGCAGTGTCAAATGTCTTTGTCTTCAAAGAGACTGGTGGAATAGCCAGAGATGTGCTGCTGCTAAGATTATACATCATTTCTGTGTTTGAGAGACTTCTGAGGAGCAGTTCAGAAGAACCTGACATCTAAACCATTACAGGAGTCTGGGATTTTACTTTGAAACAATAAACCTGAAATAGCACACAGGATAACCACTATAGAGTAGTATTATTGTGATAAACATGCGGGTGAAATTGGGCGTGTGGATTTGCTTGAAGTGAAAAAAAAAAACCTTGTGGTTTACTTCAGTGCTTCTTTCAAAGGTGCACGATTTTATTTAAATTGGTGTTTAATGCCAGATCTTTATCTCAGAACTAATTTGACTCGTGTGTTTTTGAGATACAGATCTGAATGTAATCACTTTCACTTCCTTATTTGTGCTATGTTCATCACTTCTGCTTCTCCTGCAGGAGCGTTCTCTCATCAGTCCGCGGGAGGATGAGCACCTTTGGAGAAAGACAGAGAAGATTGCAGCACTGTTCCATCTCTGCTGTATCCTTCTCATTCCCACAGGGACACGCAGGACAGATGGGGAGTCTCCTTATGATCTTGCCATTGTGAGGACGGGATGTGGCCATAGGCTGCAAACATCCTCCCTGTATAGAGTCATGGAGGTCAGTGTGCAGGTGTGTCATCCTCAGTGGCATTTGTTTCTGTATCAGAGATCATCTGTTAGACTCATTTAGTTTTGGTACACGTAGAGGGAAATGATGCCCACTGGTCTTATTGGGATCTCTCACTATCCTCTCACATTATCCAATTACTCCCATAAAATAGATTCTTGTTTTTGGATAATAAACCAAAATGACTAAATTATGAAAAATAATATACATAGACACCAGCATTTTATGGCATCCATGAACTCATATCCAAATGTGGGTCTTCTTTGCCCTCAACAGTAATAACTGTGTCATTCACAGCACTCTTGTGCATTATGCATTATTTCTGTAGCTATTACTAAGCATTCATTATTTATATGAGGGGCTATCAGCAAAAAAGGCAAGCAATTTACTTGTCAAAATACATTACAGTATGAGACTTGAAATCTAACCGAGCCGCTCCAGGATAACTCCTCAGTATGAGAACCATGAAGAGAGGTTTCCTAATCTATAATTTAGGCTATCATTTTAAATAGGTAGCATTAAAGAAACATTGAATTTTCAACTTTTGGGTTAATATACAGAAAGCCTTAAAACCAGGTCCCCTTCCTCTCGTAAAATGAAACAACCTTGCTAGCCATTTCATGAAACGATCCCCTTTTCTACTGCGACTTCTTCAGCTCCATTAAAAGCACAAACCCAGCGGGTCTATGATTCAGAGTGAGGACAGTGTGGAGCCTCTTGCATCTGTCAACTTAAATACTGATTTACTTCCCCCGCTAGTGTTCCCTGCTTTCTTGAGATGAGCCGTTTCCTTTCCCACTTTCAGACATTGTTATTATTAGCGAAGGGAGATTTCAGAGGTAGAGCAGACTCAGGTGATCTGAGCACACCTCCGCGGATAAGGGCTTAGGCGGGATTAGAGAGGAGGCGCCCCTATCTGGGCTGTTCTCTCCCATCAACCGGGGGAGATGAAGGCTCCTGCTGGGCCAAGTGACAGGGAACCGGCCTCCACCCAAAGCCTTCAGCAGCTTCTGCATGTTCTCTCTATTTCAAATACCTTCACCTGCCTGCAGACTCCTCCTTAGACACTACAGTCTCTTTCTATTTTGGTTTCTCTGTTTTTTAACTTTTTTAGTTCTTTGAAAGCCTTGCACTTAAATGGAAAAAGTAACTTTTGAAAATAAATGTACAATTCCATATAGTATAACCGACTTCATATATGACTATATTTGGTGTTGTAAAAGCACAGTCTGATAGCCTTTCTGAGGTCTGATGGCCATCTCCCTTCCATCCCCAGCCACCCAGCCCAGACAGGCATGGTTACCTGTCACAGTAGTGTCACTGCAGGTTTAGCACTCTGTAGCTCCCAGCAGGTTCAACACAGACCAAAGAGCCTTAGTTAAACAAATCACCCTTGGCCTGTGTGTCTCTAACATAGCTACTTGCTTTTACTCGTATCATCTTAGTCTCTTGCTCTGCCTTCAGTTCCCTGACACTTTCTGACTGTAAGCCTTCACATCTGGTTTAACAGCAAGATTAAAGCACACAAATCTTTAATACATCATATTCACAGATATTTATGGTCCTGCATACATTAACTACAAAGCTCTCCAACACACTCTTCTTACTGTACATAACATAACTGACTAAAGTAAAGACAAACAACACTTGAAATGTGGTCATCATAGAGACTAAAGAAATGTACAATCGATTTTTGGATACCTGTCGCCTCCTTGACTTTCTCTGCCAGCCTGTAATCCCAGTGCTTCTTCCTGTCTATAATTTAATTAAGGAGAGAGTGGGACTGCAGATGATGCATCAGTGTGAGACCATGTGCCTCCACACTGTCCATCTGTCCTGTAATTATCTCCAGACACGTCCGCGGAGCAGGCAGAGGGGTATGGGGGACCACCAGAACACAGCGCACTGGATTTGGGATGCAAACTGAGCAGTGCTAGGGACTTGCGTTTGGTTCCTGCCTGATCGATTCTGCCCGGTTCTTAATTCTGTTCTCAGTGTACGCTGAATCTGCAGCATCAACTCCATTTTGCCACACACATTTGAACCTCCTGTATATTAGTGTCTGCAGAGCCTCGTTTAAAAGCTGAAATTATGTGTGGCACATGAAACACCTGCATACCTGCAACAATAAAACAGTCAACATGATATAAAATAGTTGAAAAAGTTATTATAATTGTTTTCAATTGAAAAGGGATTTAATAACAATAAACACCATGTACCATGATATGTCCTGGAGCTTTACAACTGTATTAGAGCTGCAATCATGTTTCAGTGTATTGAACAAGAATCAGGTCATTTCTGTAAGATGAGTAGTTATACGATGTTCTTTGTAATGTGTGGCATAGACCATATTGTTTCTTTTACAATGAAAACTACTTTATCCTTGCCCCCACGTAAGTGGGCCATTATATTGAATGAGGATGCATTGATCCTGGGCCTTCACTTGAGGAGGACTGCACTTTGATAGCAGTTATTACAGACGGATAAGAATGAGGATGGAATGGAGGGACTCTTAAAGGCTGTTGCCTAACCATTTATTACCATCATTATTGACTAGCGTGATATCTCTAGTAATAAGCCCACAGTCCTTTATATTAAAGATGCAGTCTGCTAAAATAAGAGAAACAGACTCAGAAATAAGACTGAGGCTGACAAAACAGACACACTGCTTCCATTTCATCAATGATACACTGAGTAGCTGCTGGAGTCCTAACCATCAGGGCCGTCGTTAGGCCTATTGAAGCCCCCCTAAAATGTTCTTCAGCCCCCCCCAAATTATTTGGCATTATTGGCTTTAAAAAAATAATATATATTTTTTTCATTTTTATTTTGGTGATGTCATTAAATTAAACTATTGTTTCTCCCATGGACAAGTTATTTATAACTCTAACATTCTACATATGTGCATGCGTTCTGGTTTGTATGTTTTCTCCCCCTTTAAATTACAATCCAATAGCCTATCATCATACTTAACGATTTAAACCCCGGGGATCTTGGGGAGGCTGCTGAGCCGACTTTCTCACTCTGCCAAGTAACGTCTCTCGTCAACGACAGCCAGGATTATAGCCAAGGAGTTTAGTTCAAAGTAAATGATGCAAGGAGTGAAATTGTAAGTACAGGTAGTTACAGAATGTGGCTATCTGTAGTTGTTAACGATTGTTACCTGCTTAAATTTAGGTTTACTTAAGGTAAATGAAAGGGAATATTGTAGTGGGCTATGTTAACACTAAGCTAGCTAGCTAGCTAGCTATTTTGTTAGAAACTGTCTCCAGTGAGCAAGTATGGAGTTAGATTAGTTTCATAATTCACAAACAAACGAAACGCGATTCAAACAAACAAAACGCGATTCACAAATGTGATTTGTGACTCACAAACAAACGAAACGCGATTCACAAATGTATTTCATGATTCACAAATAAATGTAACGCGATTCACAAATGTATTTTGTGATTCACAAATGACATTTGTTTGCAACCTGACGAATACGAGTTACAAATCCCTGTATTCGTGTATGTGGATTTTTGGAACTTTTCTAACGCGCTTGGATTCACAAATGCATTTTTTCTAAAATATATTCTCTGCAGCCTATCAGATCTCTTCCAATTTTAGCCAATCACATTATCGTGTCTATGTGGACTACAACCACCCGTCAAGTTCGGCCTGAGATCACGAGCAATGGCATCTGGTAGCTGCCCACCAAATGTTAGTGAAATATAGCTTGTTAATCTCATTAAACCGATTATCATACGTGGTTGAATATTCTTGAGAATGGCAGGATCCATGTTAAGTCATTTTAAGTGTTCCCTAGGCAAACGTTTAGCAAGCTAGCTAGTCAATGTCTAACATAACCTTGGCCTTGATAACATGGATAGAGCTACGCTTGCTGCATTAATTTGCTCTCTAGCCAGGTAACATCTTACATGGTTAAATTGTGTGGCATGTCAAAATAATAAAATTGTGTGGCAGTAGCTTGGTAGTTAAGCATTGGTAGCTAGAAATTGGTCATGTCAAATAACATGTATGTTTTTCTAAAAGGCCACCTGATATGGGGCGCCGTTTGTAAAATGTTGCACGTTCGAAAATCCTGCTCAGTTTTCGTACATTTAGCATTATCATATGGAAAAAAAAGCATGAAAATATTCAAATGTCACTTTTTCAAGCATTTAGAGATAAATTCATGTAAATTCATGCGATAACTTTTCCAAATTAACTGTTACGGCCCTACTAATAAGCCCAGGGGCTCCGCCCCTTTTGTGTTACGGCTGTTGTCTATCTGTCCTGCAGGGTGCTGAGTGCCGTTAATGGGCTGGCCTATAAGAGGCTGGGGTTTTGCCATTGACTCTCTCTCTCTGCTCCAGACTTCTGCGTTGCCGGTGTAGCGTACGGATTGTTCCAGTGGTGAGAGCCTGGGAGAAGACGTCCGGCTACGGACACACACTCAATGCTTCCTCCGTCCTCGTCGCGTTTTACACATTTGTTTGTTTACCCCTAGACACATTGCACGACACTTTCCTTTTAATACATTATACTGATTGTTTTCCCCATTGTAAATAAACCCTTTTTAAGTATTACTACGGTGTGGTCGACCCATTTTATGTCAGGGCTGCCTTGAGCCAGGCAGTCGTGACATAACTAAATGTTAAATGTTAAATGTTAAATGTAAATGTAAATGTTAAATATAAATGTAAATGTTAAATGTAAATGTAAATGTTAAATATAAACGTAAATGTTCGATGTTATATATAAATGTTAAATATAAGTGTTAAATGTAAATGTTAAATGTAAATACAAATATCAAATGCTAAATGTAAATGTTAAATGTACATGTTTAATGTAAATGTAAATGTAAATGTTAAATGTAAATGTTCAGTCTACATGTCAGACTTGACGACAGAACATTACAATATTTACGGTAATTCATAGCTTTCAGTAACACTACCAGGGATACCTTGCGGGCAAAAGCGAAGATGTCGACCAACAGTGGACATCGTCGAGCAGTGCAACTTACTCAATTACGATCGCCATCAAACACAGATCATACCACAATAGCCAGACAGAGGTATCTAGAAAAAAATTACATTTTGGGAACCTGTGATCACTTTACTGCACCCGCTGATATTTGTATTTCTATAATGTCATAGAAGTCCCTGCCTGAGCTCCAGTTTGGAGATATTTACATATATCTAATAGAAAATCCGTCCCCCTACACACCTCAAAAACTGAAAGCCTACCAAAAGCACAGATAGTAATTTAATTTTCAGAAGGGGATGGGTTCATAACGATGTCGTCTGGAAGGTGAAAACTAATAAACATCTTCATTATCAGAGCAAAGATGATTGCCATTTAATAGCTAGCTACCAGCTAGCGAGCTACATGCTGTTAGCTAGCAGCCTTTAGCCTACCCAACACTGTTCTTTATCATTTGACACAATTTCCTGGTTAACACAAGTACAACCACCTGGTCTGGCGAATGACAACTGAAATTATCTTCCCAAGTATTTTCTACTGGCATTGTAGTATTACCAGTTGGATGACAAAATACAGTAGCCTAGCCTACTTGCTTAGGTACTTGTCGCAATTTCAGAGCAGAAACCGGGTTATCCTATTTTAATCGTGTTGATGCTTTGTTTCTTGATCTATTCCCGTTTTAGGTAGTTATTCTGATAAATGAGGCGACCAAAACAGGGTTAATGCTTTTATTGCAAGCTCCAAAAATGAGGCTACTTTACTGCCCGCCTGAGAAAAGTTGACCCAGAAGACGTCTACAATCAGCTGGAAACAGCCGGGCTTGTCTCCTCGCCGATTTGAACAGCCAACCAAGCAACAACTGTCTGGCATTTTACTACCTATGTCAGACAATTTTAAAGCGGATATATTAAATAATCTTGAATGAAAGATGGTCAGTTCCTGTATAAATTCCAGTGGTAGACAGCTGTGGAGTGTATTTCTTGCCCGCAAGCTGGTAATTCTGACGTGACGTGAAAACTATGAAAGCCAATTACCGTAAATATTGTAAGGTTCAGTCTTCAAATCTGACATGTAGACTGAACATGTAACATTTACATTTACATTTAACATTTACATTTACATTTAACATTTACATTTAACACTTATATTTAACATTTATATATAACATTGAACATTTACGTTTATATTTAACATTTACATTTACATTTACATTTAACATTTACATTTATATTTAACATTTACATTTGGATGAAACATTTATATTATTCAACAACTTTGTGTTACTGCCAAACATTATCCTTACATGAATATCTCTCTAAATGTTTGAAAAAGTGACATTTGAATATTGTTGTGCTTTTTTCCCCATATGATAATGCTAAATGTACCAAAACTGAGCAGGGTTTAGAACGTGTGACATTTTACAAACGGCGCCCCATAACCTGAACCCTTCTTTTCATATACGTATGCAACATCACCAGCAGCACCTCATGATTTCAATTCTCTCATGAACCATTTTAATAACAGCCCCATTCCCTGTCCTCCCAGAACTTAGTTTAAACATTATTTCAGGGTCAGCGTGCAGTTTCTTGACTTTGTCTCCCCACCCATGAGCCCCCCTCATGGCCCCGCGTGGGGAATAAAACTCCTTCCAGAGAGAGGTCCTTGTGACACGGATCATCACATGTTTGATGAAGAGCAGATTCACTGCTGGTGGGACCCACTCATCCTGAATGCTATGGCTCCCCTGTGGAGGGAGAGCATGGTGGCAGGAGTGGACATATATCTGCTGCTGAGAGACTGTGTGTGTCTGTTGCAGTGAATTTTCTCGAGCCAATATTTCTCAGCCCACATTGAGCTGTCAAATAAATCTGCAACCGCACTGTTTTTAGCAGAGAGTACTTGTGACTAGTTAAAATGCCCAGCCTAGTGTTGAGGGACAATATTGAGCCTCTTGTATTCACTGTTTACTGAAACAGTGATTAAGTGCACTGTGGAAGTCAGAATCAGTTCATCACAACTCTACATTTGCATGCTTTATCAACACAGTGCCTGTTTTGTTGCTCAGTGCTTCTGGACTAAATCTTAAAGTGGAGCTTGGATAGTATTAGCACTTCTGAGACCGATGAATGTCCATTCGCTGGGACAGTGATGGTTCACCCACTCAAGTATGCAGTCATCTACACTATTTTGAGCATGTTCTGCCTGGTCTCCCTGATTCCCTCAGGTCACGGTTGTTCCTGGGACTACATGACATTGTAAAAGAAACATCAAGTACCGCAGCCAATCATTGCGAAGCTTGAGCCCATGGCATCATTCACATGTGCTTACATGCTAGGAGCAGGTACATTGTTACACAGCTGCATTACAAGGCAATCTGCCACTTGATGTAAATCTACTCATAGCAAACGCAAACGCAATAGAAACAGAAATGGTATAGTGAGAGTAGCAACATGGTTGTAGGCTATGCTGTAGGCCTACAACGCTTTAACTGACCTTCGTAAAGATTTTGAGCTAACATTGTTAGTTAGCTGGCTATATCTAATGTGATGAATAGCTTTATGCTGTATTGTCAGAGCTTATTTTTATTGTCAAAGCTTATTAATATTTCAAATGCAATGAAAACCTTTCAGTTAATATCAGTGTGCCTCTGTGTTTAGAAAGAAAACAAAGCTGTAAATGGTAATACAAGTATTAGCTGGATTATAAGGAAGGAGGGCCACTTTTTCACAGCATTTTGTGTTCCCATTGGAGTCTATGGCAGCCCCTAGAACCAAGTGGTAAAATGTTTTGAAATTGGGCACACTGATTTGGGATCAGTTCCCTGATTATTTCCACCCAGTTTCATGTCTGCACCTTAAGCATTCTAGTGCCATCAATGGGTTAAAGTCGTAGGTGTGTTTATGCATCTAACATATTCATTGTATGCCTGATTTTCAAGAATGAGGTACAGTTGGATTCTTTGGATGAAGCCAAGTTCAATTTCTGCCCTTTATGTCCAATTTTAACCAAATTTGTTACAGATGATTTTCAGACTAAGCCTCACATAATGTATCATATGGATTTTTTTCCCAAAACTGTTTGCCCATAACAGTGAATTAAAAAGCCACCAAACAGGAAGTTAGCTCATATCTCGGCCAGTCAAAGCCAAAGTCAATTGCTTAGTCATGCCCTTGACACATTGACATCAAGTTTCCATGTCAACTATCCCCTGCTGGCTGCCTGGCCCCCTCATCACTGCCTTCAGCTAGATTGACATATTATTGTTGTCCCAGGGAGTATGAATATGAGTATTTATGAATGGAAATCTAGCTTATACAAATTAATAAATACAGCATATATGACTCATCTCTGATTGAGAATGCATAATTGAAGAATAGGGGAAACTCCTGGCAACACTTTAAATTACAGTCTGCTAATTACAGGGTACTAATTACAAGTACCTGTTAGGTATTAGGGTAAGGTGTAAGAAAAAGGGTATGATTGTGAAAGTAAGTGGTTAGAAGTGGGTTATTTACAAACATAGGGAATGTGTAACTAAGGTTTTGAATTAATTGTAATTCTAAACGTAATTATAGGCTACTTTATATTATTTTCAAGGGACATCCAACAACAACGCACAACTGGCTGGTGACAGTCGCAACACCCACCGCATGTACCTGGGATCTGCAAAGGTCTTCATCACAGTAAAACTTGCGCTGTCTGTGGCTCACAACTGCTAAGCACAACATGTCTGCCCAACCATAGAACTTGGGCAGCAGGATACAACAACAACAACAACAACAACAACAACAACAACAAAGATGCCTTTGTGAGCATTTCACTGAGGTTTTCAAGCAGGCACCTTCCTTCACCTCCAAAAAGCTCAACAGTGGATAGATACTCCTAGACAAGATTTCAAATATCTCAGTGTTAGTTCAGGTTAGTCTGTGAGCGCCTTAGCCACAATCACTGGCTTGCTTTTTCAGCAGCCTCAGACAACACCTTTAAAGCTCATTTGAGTGACTGTTGATATCCCAAATTCAAAACAGAAGTGTGGTTGATTTAGTTACAAAGCCTCTAACACGGTAACACCTATCTCCACTGGTCTTGTGTGTGCTTGCCAACCTTGTTCCCTCGCTTCTCCTACCAGTTCTGCACACTTTAGCACCTTCCTTTCAAAGGCTTCCTCAATCGCATGTTCAAAGGGAATCATTAACTCAGTGAAGTCAACAATCGGCTCTCACTCAGAATACAACACCATGTCCGGTCTCATAGTAGCCTGAACTACACATTCTGGACACCAGCCAGCAATTTCCAATCCTGCAATTGTCCTATTTGCTAGTACTGTTTGTATTTTTTGTACTTTTATGCCCGTCTCGCGTAAAGGAATTATATTGTCCCTGTCAGTAACCAACAAAGAGTTAACCTCTACTTGTTTGTTCTCAAACAAACACACCAATGATTTTAAAACCTGATTATTTCTCCACATGTACCAACCCTGGGTCAAGCTAGTTTTACAAGCAGACACAATATGCTTTGATGAGCCAACTCTCATCCACAGCTTCTGTCTTCACCCACCCACTGACTGAGGTTCTGGTGTCCACTTTTCTGCCCCTCTCGCTCAAAAGAAATTCTACCGTCTCTGTCATTTGCTGGCAAAGAGTTAACCTCTACTTGTTTATTCTCAAACATGCTAATTATTTTAAAACCTGATTATGTCTCCACGTGTAGCGACCCTGGGTCAGGCTAGTTTTACACCCAGAGAGAATATGTTTTAATGAGCCAACACTCATACACAACTGGCAGCTTCTGTCTTCACCTACCCACTGACTGAGGTTCTGCGAAATTGGGAGAACATCGTAAGAGGCTCCAACAATGAACTTAATGCGGTTAGCATCCACAGCCCAAAGTTCTCTCCAGCTGATCTTCCTCGTCTCAACATTATGCCACTTAATCCATTGCCTTGCTTTGCTTGAGAAGCCGCTACTGCTCGTCTAGTTTCCTCTTCTTGCTCGCAAACAAAGCTAGATACCATCTGCCTCCTCTCCGACAATGTAGCCTTACCCCATGCTTTTCAAATGTCACCTATCCCAAACCTTGCTCTTCCACTCTGTACCTGCCCAATGATATATATGCATTTTGAAACGCTTCTAGTGGATTCCAGTTCTTCCCTGTTTTTACTGTTGGAGCAGTGTTCTTGATCCTGTTGGAGCAGTGTTCTTGATCCTGTTTTTCCTGTTGGAGCAGTGTTCTTGATCCTGTTTTTACTGTTGGAGCAGTGTTCTTGATCCTCAGACTGTGACAAAGTCATCTCCAGGCTGGCCTCAGCACCAAGCTGGTCATTTTCCATACAAAGCTACAGTACTTAGACAACGTAGCAACCCAAGCCATTTTCTAACTGCCTTATTTATGAGTCTCTCAAATGACTCCACCTCTGAAATATCCACTTCATACACAGTAAAAGGCCACCGCACGTGTGGCAAAAGCCCAAAGTGCAAGCACCACAATTTCACACAATTATCAATAGTGCTGATAGACTTTGAGGGACCGGACGGTCACCCCACCCCACGTCACCCCCCTTCTCATATAAATATATATATATATTTATTTACACGGGGACTAACCCCAAGAGTGCCCTCAAAATAAACCAAACAAATCACACTCAGGCCGTACTTACTGGAACTCCAGTGCCTGGCACCCTGGGCACCTGCTTGGCCGATTAGGCCCAAATAATGGCACCTTCTCAAGGCCCCAAGCCAGGCCCCAAACTAGGCCCAGGCACTAAGCCCGAAGCTAAGTACATAGCTAGCCATTGAAACTAAATACTTACATACACTAACCACAAAACACAAGGCACACAAACATGGTACAGAGACAAGGAGCACAGACAAGGCACACAGAACACAGGCGTGAGCCCAGCAGAACTGCTTATGGGCCGGAACATCAAAACAACTCTTCCAACTCTGGAGGCCAATCTTCAGCCTCGATGGCCTGATCTGGAATTAGTCAGGAATAAGGATGCAATGGAAAAACAGAAACAAGCATTCTACTTTAATCAGCGCTGTGAGCGACCGGCGCGGCCAGCCCACGATTAGGGATGTGGACTTTGGAGATGGTGGTCAAAAGAGTCGCTGGAGCAGTGATTTACGTTTTCAATTCAACCATATTTATTTTCTTTCCAGGTTGTGGATTTTAGCAAAAGTATTAATAGCACAAAACAAAGTACTTCAGACAAAAACAAAGATTCAATATCCAAATGCAGCGTAACAGTGTTACCGTGACAGACAACTCCTCGCAACAGGAAAGCTGTCCTTCTACCTCCACCCCCTGAATGGCACTGAGCTAGCCTCTTAAGAAGGCCTAGCTATTGCCCCTAATTGGCCTAATAGGGCCAACCCATGAATATGGGGAAGCAAAGCACATTGTGCATCTTATTAACAAAACCATTCATTCATGTTATTATATTCAATTATACATTCAAATAACATATCTCCATATAAATCACTCAAACACCATTTAACCCATTAGCAAATCACCCTACAATGCATAGTTATTACCTAAATGAAATGTGAACACGACAAACACCCCTGTGAAATAATGCCCCGCTCCCTCCACTAGTGACACAATGTAAAAGTGCTATCCCAGCGCGAGCGCGCTTTCGCGTTGGGACCAGTATGTGGAAGCGTGAGAACCAGGAAGTGTGAGTATATGTATCTGAACCAGTTTATGGATGTTATTGCAATGCAAATGGTAAATGGATGAGATGGTGGGTACCCAGTATATATATATCAGTATAATTGAGCAACAGCAGGTGTATGCAAATAATATGGATGCGTGCTGTATATCGCGGCAGACCAAACAATACACCAATTCGCGGTAAACACCCGACACCATTACAATCTCACACCGTGTAACAAACAAGCACCACAAACCCACAAAACACCCCACAACACTCTCAACAATGTTCAGGGTTCACATATTATGTGACCTGCGGGAAGATGCTGTGTAATGGTGGCTGCGTGCGTGTGTGTGTGAGAATGAATGAAGTCACCGTCTCTTACTCCCGCATTTCGCGGTAAAGTACATAAACAGTCCGGAATGTTCGTAACAGTGAGAAGGGAAATGTTCAGCTTCTCACATTTCCTTCCCCCTCTGATGTCTCACCACCAGGGTGGCGAGACAGAAAGTCAGCTACCACATTCTGCTTTCCAGCCCGATACTGGACCTGGAACCGGTAGGGCTGCAGGGCCAGGAACCATCTGGTTATCCGGGCATTAGAGTCCTTCATACGTCCGAGCCACTGAAGCGCTCTGTGGTCAGTCTCCAGCTTAAAGTCTCTGCCAAGCAGATAATATCTCAAAGTGTCCAAAGCCCACTTTATGGCTAAACACTCCAGTTCAACAGCTGCATATCTGGTCTCCCTGGGGAACAATTTGCGGCTAATAAAAGCCACCGGTCTCTGGTCAGCCCCTTCCCCTTGGAGTAGCACCGCGCCCAGACCAATGCCAGACGCATCCGTCTGCACTGTAAAGGGTTTGTCAAAGTCTGGGCTCTGCAACACTGGACCCTGACACAGGGCCCCCTTCAGGTCACTGAAGGCCCGCTCCTGTTCTGCACCCCACTGCAATCGACTAGACCCAGACTTCCGGGTCAAGTCCGAAAGAGGTGCAGCACGAGTGGAGAAGTCAGCCACGAACCTCCGGTACCAGCCTACCAGACCCAGGAAAGACCGCACGTCCTTTTGGGTTTGCGGCTGGGGACAATCCTGGATGGCTTGCACCTTCTCTTTCTGGGGCTTGATTAGACCCCTGCCCAGCACCTAGCCAAGGTACCGGACCTCGGGTTTGGCAAAGTCACATTTTTTGGATGGACTGTGAGTCCTGCCTTTTGGATGCGCTGCAGAATGTCAGCCAGATGACCCACATGATCCTCCCAGGTGGTGCTATAGATAACAATGTCATCAAGGTACGCTCCAGCATAGGACTCCGTGCCCTCAAGAACACGGTCCATTAGTCTCTGAAAGGTTGCCGGCGCCCCCTGTAGGCCAAACGGCATAACAAGGAAATGGAACAACCCTTGAGGTGTTCTAAAGGCAGTATAGGGCTGATCCTGCTCAGCAAGCGGCACCTGCCAATAACCTTTGCATAGGTCCAGGGTCGTTATGTAGCGTGCCTTACCCAGCCGTTCAATCAGGTCTTCCAGCCTGGGCATTGGGTATGCATCAAAGTGTGATTGTGCATTTACTTTGCGAAAGTCTATGCAAAATCGGATTTTGCCATCTTTTTTAGGGACTAGCACAACGGGATTACTCCACTCACTATGGGATCTTTTAATGACCCCCAGGGACAGCATCTCCTCCACCTCCTCCTTAAGTAGAGGCAGAAGACGCTCTGGGATTCGGTACATCCTTTGACGTACTGGTGTGCTATCTTTCAGCGGAATGAAGTGTTCCACTAGGGTGGTGACTCCAGGTGTCTCTCGACACAGACCTGGAGGAATGATGGCCTCCAGCTCTCTCTGCTGCTGTGGAGTAAGGTGTGCTAGGTCAAGAGGTGCAAGTGGTTGAGCAGTTGGAAAAAACTGCTCTGGAGTATCCTCTTCTTCTCCAACGGCTTGCACCATGAGCTGTAGACTGCTCTCGGGAACTCTCTCCCGCCACTCTTTAAGCAGGTTGATGTGGAAGACCCGCTTTGGTTTCTTCCGGCCAGGCATGTTGATCTCATAGGTGGCAGGCCCCACCTTCCGGGTAATGGTGTATGGCCCCTGCCACTGAGCGAGTAGCTTGTTCTCCGATGTAGGGAGGAGCAGGAGAACTTTCTGCCCCTGCTGAAGAGTTCTTTGTCTGGCCTTTTTGTCGTACCAGACCTTCTGGCGGTGTTGCACTTGCTCCAGGTTGCTCCGGACCAGCTCTGTCATCTCCTCCATCTTTTCCCGCATTTGCAGGACATGGGCAAGAATGCTGTGGGTCTCCGGTGCCTTTGGTCCCTCCCAGGCTTCTTTCAGCAGATCCAGGGGGCCTCGCACTGGTCTCCCATACAACAGTTCAAATGGAGAGAAACCGGTAGATGCCTGGGGGCACCTCACGATATGCGAACAGCAAGTATGGCAGCCAGCGGTCCCAATCTTTTCCATTGGCTGACACGTACTTCCGTAGCATATTCTTTAGGGTTTGGTTGTAGCGTTCAACCAAGCCATCAGTTTGGGGGTGATAGGGTGTGGTCCGTATCCCCTTAATCCCAAGTAAGCTATAGACCTGCTTGAGCTTCTTGGACAAAAAGGCTGTTCCCTGATCTGTGATGATCTCTTGGGGTATCCCTACCCTAGAGAACAGCTGAAGGATGGCTTGTGCTATGGTGGTGGCAGTTACTTTGCGGAGTGGGAAAGCTTCTGGATAGCGGGTAGCATAATCACAAACTACTAGAATGTAGCGGTGCCCTCTCGGTGTTCTCTCTAGAGGCCCAACAATGTCCATCCCTATCCTTGTAAAGGGAACCTCAATAATGGGAAGTGGCTGGAGAGGAAATGGGCTAGTTTTCTGCTTGCTAGTGATCTGACAAATACTGCAAGCCTTGCAGTAGCCCTGAATGTCTCTGTACATTCCTGGCCAATAAAACCTAGCCGCAATTCTCTCAAAGGTTTTGGTCGTACTGAGATGACCCGACCATGGGATACTATGGCCCAAGGACAGAGCTCTCTCTCTCAGCCCTTTGGGTACCACTAGCTGCTCTGCTAGATCTCCCTCTGGCTGGTGATACAACACACCTCCATGCAACACAAAGCTTTCTCCATTGAGCGATGCTGACACGCCAGTAGGCACACCATCTTTAATGCTAACTTTACTACAGGCCTCCTGCAAAGTTGGGTCTTGGCTCTGTAGCTGCTTTATATCCAGGGTCATGTCTTCCCAAGCTTCACCCTCTATCTGAGTGCTCTCGCCATCTTGCTGCTTCTTAAGAGTCCCCACTAACTTCTCTCTCCGTCTCTGCCTAAGGCTTTTCTTAGCTTTTAGCTTTTCAGCTACCTCAAAGCTATCAAAAATGGCATCTCTCTGAGCTCACTGAGCTCTTGTGGCTCGTCTGCTTGGACTTTTTGCCTGTGACCTAGTAGTCACCATGTTAACAGGCTTATAGGCCTGCACCAACTCAGGCAAGATCAGTATATCCTGTCCAAGGACTACTGGATGGCTGAGACCCTCCACTACACCTACAGTAAGGCGGTAAGTCTGTCTCTGCACCTCTATGTACACCTTGGCTACAGGATACACATGCTCATCGCCATTTACACAAATGACTGTCAGGCTCCCGCCAGTGACATACCCATTTCGATCCACTAGATGGGGCTGGACTAAAGTTTGGGAACTACCTGTGTCAATTAGGGCACTAGTTCCTTTCCCACCCACTAGCACTGGGACAGTCTGCAACCTACCCATAACCCCCTGTTTCTGCTCCTCTGACCCAGGGAGACAACAGTGTCCTTGGGCTTTGGGCTGCCACGCTGGGCAATCTGGTCTTGCATGTCCTTCTTTGTGACAGTGATTACACACAACACGACTGGCAGGGCGTTCCCTGTGGAAATTAGTCGGCCTATACGGCCTGTAGGGGCCTTTCTCATTCCCTCTACTCTGTTCTCTAGGTCTAGGACCACCACCAAACCCATCTGACTTACCAGGGGCCGTGGCTTGGTAGCCAGTCTCAGCACGGAAGATCTTCGGGCCTCTGCGGGCCGAAAGGAAGTTCTCCACCAGTACTGCGGCCTGCTGGCCAGTCTGGGGTTTGTGCTCTTTCACCCACACCCTGACTTCAGGTGACAAGGTGCGGAAAAATTGTTCCAGGATGATGTCTTCGGCTACCTCTTCGACCGTCTTCTGCTCCGGTCTAATCCATTTACGGAACAAGTCTTTCAAACGCTGGTAGAGTTCTTTGGGAGACTCTCCCGTCCGGACATCTGGCTCACGAAACCTTCTCCTGTAGACTTCCTCATTGATTTCGTACTTCTCCAGGATCGCCTCCCTCACTCTGGCATAATCCATACTGTCGTTTATGTCCATGGCGACATAAGCACTGCGGGCTTTGCCACTGAGGTGCGGCACTATATACACCGCCCAATCTTCCCTGGGCCAGCGATAGGCCCTGGCAAGTCGTTCAAAGGTGGTGAGGTACTGCTCAATATCCTCACCTTCCACATACCTAGGAACAGCTTTACGTGACCATGCCACTGGAGCTGCGCCATCTCTATTCAGGTGTGCATTACCTGGCGGTTGGGGCTGATGCTGCAGTGGTGGCGGCTGATCTGGCTGTGGCTGCGGCGGCAGCGGCTGTGGCTGTAGATCCTGCTGAGGCTGCAGTGGTGACTGTAGACCTTGCTGAGGCGGCGGAGATGCTTGACGTGGTGGCCGGTTTTGCTCAACGTCATCACGGAGCTGGTTTAGCTGGATCTGCACACTTCGCCATCTTTGCTCCTGCTTACTAGCATCCCGTTCCTGGGACTTCAGTGTCTTCTCCAGCAGGGTGTATAACCCGGCTATATCACCTGGCTTCTCATCATGCCTCCGCTCTACCGTGTCCAGTGTTCCACCTTCTGCCCCTTGTAGCACTTCCTCAGGGCCATCGCCCTCCTTCTCGTCACTCCGGCCTAGCCGTTGGTCCATCCTGTGCCACGTGCCACGAGCCTGTGTTCTACCTCGTCCACGCCTCACACCTCTTCTTCCACCTCTTCTCTCCAGTTTCCTCTAGGGCGCCACAGAATCCCACTTCTGACACCAAATGTGAGCGACCGGCGTGGCCAGCCCACGATTAGGGATGTGGACTTTGGAGATGGTGGTCAAAAGAGTCGCTGGAGCAGTGATTTACGTTTTCAATTCAACCATATTTATTTTCTTTCCAGGTTGTGGATTTTAGCAAAAGTATTAATAGCACAAAACAAAGTACTTCAGACAAAAACAAAGATTCAATATCCAAATGCAGCGTAACAGTGTTACCGTGACAGACAACTCCTCGCAACAGGAAAGCTGTCCTTCTACCTCCACCCCCTGAATGGCACTGAGCTAGCCTCTTAAGAAGGCCTAGCTATTGCCCCTAATTGGCCTAATAGGGCCAACCCATGAATATGGGGAAGCAAAGCACATTGTGCATCTTATTAACAAAACCATTCATTCATGTTATTATATTCAATTATACATTCAAATAACATATCTCCATATAAATCACTCAAACACCATTTAACCCATTAGCAAATCACCCTACAATGCATAGTTATTACCTAAATGAAATGTGAACACGACAAACACCCCTGTGAAATAATGCCCCGCTCCCTCCACTAGTGACACAATGTAAAAGTGCTATCCCAGCGCGAGCGCGCTTTCGCGTTGGGACCAGTATGTGGAAGCGTGAGAACCAGGAAGTGTGAGTATATGTATCTGAACCAGTTTATGGATGTTATTGCAATGCAAATGGTAAATGGATGAGATGGTGGGTACCCAGTATATATATCAGTATAATTGAGCAACAGCAGGTGTATGCAAATAATATGGATGCGTGCTGTATATCGCGGCAGACCAAACAATACACCAATTCGCGGTAAACACCCGACACCATTACAATCTCACACCGTGTAACAAACAAGCACCACAAACCCACAAAACACCCCACAACACTCTCAACAATGTTCAGGGTTCACATATTATGTGACCTGCGGGAAGATGCTGTGTAATGGTGGCTGCGTGCGTGTGTGTGTGAGAATGAATGAAGTCACCGTCTCTTACTCCCGCATTTCGCGGTAAAGTACATAAACAGTCCGGAATGTTCGTAACAGTGAGAAGGGAAATGTTCAGCTTCTCACAAGCGCCCTGGAGCCAGACCCCTACCATCACTAAAACTAGGTGATCCGGTCCTCATGAAATTGGACCATCAGAAGTCCTGGAAAACACCTGCCATTGTCACTGGAGAAGGCATCACACCTCGCTCCTTTGTCATTGAAACACCCCAGGGTGCAACACTGCGACGCAACAGCTGGAGCTGCACACCCTTTAGCTCCAGACGGACTACAGCAGGGAGCTGCTGGACAGCAGCCCGACCCTCCAGTTACGACTGACACTACCCCACCAACAGCCAGTGTCAAACCACCAGACCCACAGAATGGACTGTTTCATACCCGGTCTGGCAGACAGAGTAAACCTGGGGAAAGACTGAATCTGTGAAAAAGAGAGAGAGAAAAAAAAAGAATGTCATATGTTCACTGTGCTGTATGTTGCTATTTCGTTCAGTAATTGAGCTATGAACTGTGGGGAGGGGAAAGAAAAGAAAGAGAAAAAAATTAAGGTTGTTGATTCTGTGAATTGAAAAGGTTACTGAAGCTGTGAAATGAGCTAATGTTCTAATGATCTAATTGATAAAATGCTCAGATTTTGATTTTGATGAGTTGAATTTTGACTTGATAAGCTGAAGTAATATCAGTGTCTTGCTGATTTAATGAAAGCAGTACCTTCTGAATGTTCAGTCAGGAAATGTAATTGTCTTGTTTTGTTCTGAGAGAAAGCAACAAGCTGAAAAGGGGAGATGTCATATAATGTGTACATGTAATATGTGACCTTATGAGTGACGTCACCGGAAAGGAGATCACGCGAGATATACGTTAGTCTTATGTTGATGCTAAAGTGATAAGTTGGATTTACCTGCCTGTGTTACCTCCACGTTTGTTCAATAGATAACTTTGCACTTAACTACTTATTGAGTGGACATCAGTTCTTTACAGTTCTGTGGGGGGGGGGGGGGGGGAACTAAGAGAACTGTTGTATTGTCAATACTCAATACTAATCAATTGTGAATTGTTACTAGATGAGAGTGATCCTGACTGAAATGTATAACACTGCTTTGAAGGGTTTCACTAACCTCTATGGTGAAGGGTTTCACTAATCTCTATGGAACTTGATGAGGTCTTTGACAAATGGGTTCGATCTATTTCAGAGGATAACGTTTTGATTGGGAAGCGGACCCTGTTTATGTTTCCAAAAACAAGGTGAACCACTGAAAAATAACCTCTCAGTTGCTCTGGCCTGCATTTAGCTTGTTACTGTTTATGATTGCTCAAACTTGGAAATCATATTAATTACAACAAAATGTTGCTGTAGTTATGCAATGTCTTGAGTGTCATACCAATAAATGAAGCTAGAATAGCCTAGGGCTCAAAGCGTAGTGTAAGCATAAGCATATTTAGACTTGATTGTTTTCCAAATCATGCTTCCTGAGGTCTGAGGTTCTAATAGTGACCTTTCCTTGGGATGGGGGGAGTTGAGACTGGGTATGGAAACAGCATCTATTGATGTGAAATCATCATGCAGCCTTTCCTTCCCACCATTTCCTTGTAGATAACAGCTCCGGTAGTGCAAGCAGCATCTTTTATCAGATAATGTATCTGCTTAGCCTGTCATGCCTTTAGCTATTTTTGACCGTCATTTTCTTTCTGATAGGGAGGGGTAGGGTGGTGGGTAGGTTAGACTTTCATGTATCTTCCTGTTTTATCTTTTATCTCTTCTTTTTAACATCCTGAAAAGGACATTAACAGTTCAGATTAGATAAATGCTTTCTGCCATGCTCTCAAATGCACTTGTGTCTTATTTTGGAGCCCACGCAGGGTAACATGCATGTATGTTGCATCATATTGTTTTCCGACAGGAATGATGTTTGGGAGAAATGCAGTAAGACTACAAAGGCAATCTTCTGATCAGTGAAGGTAATCACAACTGACATGACATTTCAAAAAGAATATTACACTTGACGTTATGACAGGCCCAATTTCTGACACTTGATTTGGAAGGACTAGTATGCATAGAGTCTGCTGTAATGAACCAAGTTTATTTTTAATATGTGCTCCTGGTGGGGACTACATCTTTAGCTTGCATTCAGAAACATTTGTCCATCAGGGCCTTACGGCCATGTAATAAATGTTGTAATCCAATAAACATGTGCAGTTATGTGTATTTGTGTGTGTATGTCAGTGTGTAAATGTGTGTTTCTGTGTGATAGAGAAACAGAAAGACTTAGACAGAGGAAGTGTGTGAGATTGAGTGAGTGTGAGAGAGAGAGCTTGCAGCAGTGTGTGTAATTCACGGGTAGTGTGTGTTCATTCTGAGATAAAGAGGGGGGAGTAATTAGAGCCTGTCTTAGTGGTTGATTACAGCCTTGTTGCACATAATGACAGCACATCATCTCTGCAAGAATTTAAATGACTGTCTAACAAGCTGTGCCTTCACCTGTGAATTTACCCTCTGAAATCACACTGCTTCCTCATGATGAATACATTTGTTTAATGTTTCAATCAGATGCCACAGATTTCTAGCAGGATTTGATTTGGAAAGAGACATCTTGTATGTGCTCCCATTCATAACACACATAAGACAAACATGACAACATATCCATAATTTTACAACACAAGATGTCCTGTTAGATATGCACAAGTGATCGCTTACACAGACTTGCTCCGCCATCAGCAGCTATTCACAAAGCGGAAGACATTGACACCTGACATTGACATCTGTATTGATATTATTTTCAGTCAAGAATACAGTAAAAAACAGGGAGGAAGTGGAATCCACAAGAAGTGCTTCAGCATGCACAAGGCGCATTACAGCCTAGGGATATTATTGGGCAGGTATAGAGTGGAAGAGCAGGGTTTGGGTTAGGTGACAGTTGGAAAGCATGGGGTAAGGCTACATTGCCGGAGAGGAGGCAGATGGTTTGACAACTAGCTTTGTTTGCGAGCAAGAGGAGAAAACTAGAAGATCGGCAACTACTTCTCAACCAAAGCAAGGACAATGGATGAATTGGCATGATCTTAAGAAGAAGAAGATCCGCTGGAGAGAATTGTGGGCTATGGATGCTAACCTCATTACATTCATTGTTGCCACTTATGATGTCCTCCCAACTTCGCAGAACCAGTAGGTGGGTGAAGACCGAAGCTGGAAGTTGTATATGAGTGCTGGCTCATTAAAACATGTTGTGTCTAGTTGTAAAACTATCTTGACCCGGGGTCGCTACACGTATATAGACATAATCAGGTTTTAAAATCATTGATGTGTTTGTTTGAGAATACACGAGTAGGTTAACTCTTTGTTGGTTAATGAGATGGACAGTAGAATTTATTTTGCACGAGAGTGCATAAAAGTGAACACCAGGCACGTAGAAACAGTATTGGCAGATGAAGCAAAGCACGGGATAAGAGATTGCTGGCTGATGTCCGAGGGCAACCTCAAGCTCCACAGTGTATAGTTGTGACTGCTATACAACCAGACATGATGTTGTATTCTGAGTGTGAGTGCATTGTTTACTGAGTTATTGATTCCCTTTGAAGATGCGATTGGGGAAGCCTTTGAAAGGAAGAAGCTAAAGTATGCGGTTCTGGTAGCGGATGCAAGTGTACAAGGTTGGCAAGCACATACAGACTTGACCAAAAGCAGCTCAACTACTACATGAAACTCAACAAGGCACATGCTATGCTGCTTTCATGGTCTCAAGTCCGTAGGAACATCCATAGGTTTATTTACGTCAAACTATCTGCTCAATGAATCAGCATCATGTTCAGTCTGTTGCTTAACCATTTCAATGAACTGTGTTTGCACCACAATCTTCTGTAACTCGGACAACCCAACTGTTTTACTAACAACAATTACATCTAAAATGATGCAAATATATAATGGTATAGTACTACTTCAATTTGTCTGAATCTAAATATAAATTATGTTAGGTGTCTATTTAAAAACGCTAAATTGCTGTTGGAGGGACTGGGACAGAGACAATTGGGTGTATATCAATACTGAATATGTGAAATGATGCTAAATGATGACATTTTACTGACCTTGTTGTACATTTCTGGTTTCCTTTTCTGTAAGCAAAGGATGTCCAAGCATGGGGCCTGCCAATGACCTAAGAAAAAGTGTAGCCCCTGCAGTTTTCAATGTCATTTTGTTGCCATCCACTCAAATAAGGGATAAGAAAATCAATATTTGATTATAAAATGTATATTTCTTATCTGTGCCCTGGCTATCAAGGCAGAATCTTGTTATCTTGGAAAGCCCAACCTTTCCAAGGTTACAGAGGATTAGGAAGTGGGCAGAATTGTGGTATATTATTAGCATTATGTCCAAACACGCAATACATTGGGAAGTGTTTGGCCAAAACAATGACTGGATGAAATAACAAATACCTAACCGAATGATATGCTAAGCTACAACACTACACATGAGGTTAAACACAAATTAGTTTTGGTATGAACACGTGAAAATGATATCTTCAGATATGTGGCAGCTGTGGTTTAAGAGGGATATTGTTATGTTATATAAATGACGAAGTTCATCTATAGCTTTATGTTACATATGAGAGTCTGTACTGAATACATGAAAACCAATCTCTGATACCCTGACTTTCTCACCATGACAAACAATGTTGGATATGATCAATCTGCTTGGACACATTCACACACACACAACAGTGATTTCTGTTCTCATGTATGCTTGGGCCTAACAGTTGATTTCAGTGTAGGTACTGTTGGACAAATAGCCATCATGTTCATTTTGTTGACTCCACTACAAAGGTTGGTATTGAAGTAGGCCTTAAAAACATCAGACTTTTCTGATGTTTCTCATTCAGGGGAGGTCCCACCTGAGCAGCTCATCCCTCCAGTGTTGTGGCCATGGCCCTGAATGTGCATTATCAGCAGTCATCTGTGTGTGGAGGATGCAACCTGTACCTGCGCTCACTGGATCCTAACCCTCCCAAAGTGCTGGAGCAATGGAAGTATCAGTGTTCTTAACCTCTGAAATTAAGAATGCAATTACGACTGCATAATAGAGGAAGCCCGGGCTCATTCGCCTCGGCAAGGCATTATGGTAATTAGCTGACAGGGAGGTCAAAGGCAATATGTGTTAAAGTAACGACTGAGACACACTTTATGCATTCCAAAAGCCTGGATAAAAGGCAAGGTTTGGTGAGTTTATTAGTGGCGAAGGAAAAGTCAGCTTTTCTCACATTACAGTGAGGAAAATTGCAGGGAGGGATTTCAAAAAATGTTGCTATTTTAAGGATGTCTGCTGGGTTGAGATATGGAGAAGTTCAAGCCTAGGTCGAACACTGGCAATGGACTAGTATTCATGTTGAAAGTCTTTCCATTCTCTGTAACAAATGTGGAAGAAAATGTTGATGAGAGCGTTTACCTATTTTATTTTTCCTTCTAACTTTGTAGCACAGACAAGCCTTCCACTGGAAGTAATTGGAGCTGTGTGCATTGTCTCAAACATTAGGCACAGCACCACAGCGAATACTTTTTACACATACAATTTTCATTTCATTTACCGTTTCAATTTATCACTACTCTTTTGCTTCCAGTTGTTTGAAGCCAGTTATCTTTTGTTTTCAGGCGTTTGTATCTGAATAAATCTAATTGCTAGAATTTTAGTTACTATTAAACTGTGAAAACTGAGAAAGCATTTCATAATAGGTTTTGACTGTCGGCTTCCCAGTCTGCTGTAGAGAAGTTAGAGGTAGCTGGGGAGTGAGGAAAACATACTGAGCACCTGGCAGCTGAAACAGTGCCTGAGACTGACTGAGATCTGCCAATGTTTTGAAATGTCCTCAAGAAATTGTTTTATAAAAACAATGAAAAACAGAGCAGTGGTATACTGTAAAAGGCAATGTGAAGCAGTGGGGATATCCAAATGAGCATGTTATAATATGAGTAATGTAGAACTGTGTATGACCATAAACACTTTAATCAACATAACAAAGATGTCATAAGGTTACCCAACACAACCACACCCTCAGTGACTTTGACACTAATACTGATTTTGTAAGGTGCACTGTCACATAGTCACACGGTGGCAAGTATTCTATTCTTCTTTATATGTGTGAGGATGAGCGGAATGACTTCATGTGGAATAAATGAAGATCTCACCCAAAGCGAAGTGCAAATGAAGGCATGCCCGTCTGATTTGACTGAAGGACTTTGTAATCAGGGGTAATTGCACATAATAACCCCCAGATCCTTCTTTAGGACGTGGGTGGGATTTTTGTCCTGCTCTCCTGCCCGCTTCCCCCCGATGGCTGGTGTGTCTGCCCAGTGACGCCCCCAGCACACCCCTACTGTTTGCTCTGATTAAGACAGTTTGATATTCGTAATGTGCAACCCAAGGAGCCACAGCTAATCATGCACAAAATTTAAACACAGTTTTGAAACCCATTTGTGATTGTGTGTTGTTTTTGAGCATTTAAGGTATCATTTGGGTACATTTTCTGAATTGGCATCTCTAAGTTACAGCACACCAATACACAATAAATATACAGATATGTATCAAATGTGATGCTTTTGTTCCTTGCACAGTAGATGAAACAGCATCATTTGCTTAATTTGGCCATGATTTTCACACATTTAGGCCAACACCATTTTTGTAGCATCTGCTGACCTAATATCCTTATCCTGCAAGAAAATAGGGGCAGCATCAGCATCTGGCTGTCCAAAATGAACGGGCCAATAGGTCCGAATATTTACATAATATTGCAATCAAAACAGACTAGTTCGTTTTCAGATGAAGGTGGGGTTTGCATCAGTTTTTAAACTGTTTACCTAGGCTGTAGTTATGACTTATTATGACCAGATTTTCATTCTTTGTGAAGGCAATCTTTTAATGCCTGAATTCGTGAAGTTCCATGTCTTCTCCATTGGTGCACATTGAATGGCATGTGATTTGTAACTCTGATAAACTAGCTGATTTCTGTGGTTCTTGCATCACTACTGATGTCTCTGCTAGCCAATTAACCTTGGATGCCTGCATGAAGAACACTGCCGCAGGGTAGTCATGCATATTGAAGGAGGGCACCAACACTGGACCTGTTCAAGAACAATGGATACAACACCACAGCATAATTATTAGTATTATTACATGGATACAACACCACAACAGAATTATGACTATTATTACATGGATACAACACCACAGCATAATAATGACTATTATTACATGGATACAACACCACAATACAATTATGACTATTATTACATGGATACAACACCACAGCATAATTATTAGTATTATTACATGGATACAACACCACAATACAATTATGACTATTATTACATGGATACAACACCACAATACAATTATGACTATTATTACATGGATACAACACCACAGCATAATTATTAGTATTATTACATGGATACAACACCACAATACAATTATGACTATTATTACATGGATACAACACCACAGCATAATTATTACTATTATTACATGTCCGTGAGTGGTACCACAGTGATTTTTTGTCGCTTTAATAAGACTATGGTTCATCCCTTCAGTTTGTAATGAATAATAAAGCATGTGGAGGCGAGGAAGACAGCATAAGGCCCATTTAAGAATGCCCTAAATGCGTATTCTCATATGGGTTAAAACCACTAGAGTCATAACCCAAAACTGTCCTGCGGAAACAAATGTGGCTCTTAAGGTGCTGTCCATGAGCATATTTACAGTTATGAATGGGCTTGGGCAAGAATTAAACTACTGATATATGACTCCTGCATACATAAATGCTGACTTTATCAGTGCAATGCAACCTGATCAGCATAGTCCCTGCTTCAGTAAGTAGGGCATTATGTGCGAAATATGACTTCGAGAATAACAATAAGCACTGGAAACAGGGAAAGAGTTTGCGTGAAAAAATTGTCTGAATATGATTGGAGTCACAATGTGCAATGTACAGAAGTCCGTCCAGGGCCAGTCCAGAATCTCTTTAAGGAGACCAATGAGAACAGGACACATGCAGAGCTGTAGTTGTGATCCTGTTAGCTTGCTTGGGACATTAATAAGACAATACATACTGGGCATATCATTATTCGTCTTTATGAAGGCATTATGAAGCATTATGAAGCCAGGGATATATGTTACATTGTGAACAAGTAAATCTTCTACAGGGGTGAGGTCATTGTGTGATCTGAGCAGACACTTATTTTTCATGACTTGCGCTCTCTTTGATCTCTTTGTTAATTGCTGTTATTTGGCTGCTCCTGATATTGATGGTCAGAGCCTGAGAGATTGGCAGCTGCATGAATGCTTATTAACCGGTGTGTTGGCCAGAGCTCCGCGCTCGATAGCGAGCCCAGTGCAGAAGACTGAGCCCCCTAGGGGGACAATTTCCTCTCAGACAAGAGATAATTACCCATCTGAGGAAGTAGTGTGCTCAAGGCATTGTCTATGGGTTTTAGGAAGCAGCCAGATGAAAAGAAGCATAAAAGAATATGTACACATAGTTCAAACACACACACACACACACACACACACACACACACACAGAGACATTAATGTACACATTAATGTACATCCACCAATTCACCTATACATATCTATAGCAGAAAAAGTCCACACACGCGCACGCACACACACACACACACACACACACACACACACACACACACACACACACACACACACACACTTCTATGCCACCTTTGGTCAGCTGACGTTAAGTCAGAGGATGTATCATAAGAACCATAAGCTCAAGCCAGGAAACCTTATTGGTTCTGACCTGTGCGCCTTCTCATGAAGAAATGGCTGATCTCTCGTCACAGCCTCAATTCTCGCTCAGCTACATCGTACTCAGCAGTGTCTTTGTGTATCAGTAATGTCTTAAGTGGGAACTTGTAAAATAAACATTCCATAAAGCACTCACAATTAATTGAAAGTTGAGTAGACTTATACCTTATAGTACTGTTTAAATAATGAGTGCACCACAGCAGACATTTGAAATAGTATGTGCCATAACCATCATCACAAGTAATAACCCTGGTCCAGAATGAGATGTATATATATATATATATATATATGTATATTAGTTTGAAAGTCATGAAAGAAAATCCCATTTGTCAGGCAGGCATACCCTGAGTCTTTCGTACGTCACATCAGTCTGTGCTGAATGAACATTTCAGTCCTGCTGATCATAAATGCTGCTGCCTCTCCGAGTTCTGAACACTTTAACAGGCATTTGAGAGAGGCTGCGAACATTCCCAAACCCTGAGCATAATCCTCATTTCTGATCACACAGCAGCCTTGCAAGTCTGATGGAACAGCCTCCTCTCTCTTTCTCTCCCTGGCCAGGCTTTCATTTTCAACAGACTTGTCTGCATTTTGTGTCAATATTTGAAGGTGTAAAGCTCACATACTTACTATTATTATTGGTTTTATATTTAAATATTTTTAAATAACATACTAAATTGATTAAATGCATGTACCTGATCCAATTTAGAAACAAACCCTTTGTTCTTTATATCTGCAGTAATTAAACCTACTACTTTTAATTGCTGATGTAAATGATGAAGCAGAGGCCATTATTCCTGCATTCATCAATCTTGGGTGACAGAATGCAAGCTTGTAAGATAATTGTGTGGCAAGACGTTTGCGGTAAAGGTCAAAAAGTAGTTTGTTCAGGGGATCAGTATCAGGATTTGTGGATAACATTGGCAAGGAGCCAAAGCATACATTGTCTTGCTAATCTCAAGTCTTGAATGGCAATACACACTCACTCTCTCTCTCTCTCCCCCCCCTCTCTCTCTCCCTCTCTCCCTCTCTCTCTCAAATACACACACACAGTCTTCAACTGCTTGTAGAAATCCCTCATTGCCACCCTGGATATGTTGGCCATTAACAAGAGTGAGTAACACAGCACAGAGCATTTCTTTTAAATGTGTGGACACAGGAGAATAACATTTCAAGCTGGAGTGAGGCGCCCGCACCTGCTGCCTGGCCTTTGGAGTGCAGGGCAGTGGGACTTTATTAATCATTTGGTGACAGACTTTCCACCAAGATACCACATTTAATTATGAAAGTGATAAATAACGTTTTCCATCTCTGTGTAGATCATCAGCTGCCCGGGATCCACTGCAGCTGAATGATTCTCTGGTCTAGCAGCAGTGCTGACGGATGGCTAACCAGGGGCTTCTTAATGCTGAAATATTTGATGACCATGCCCCCCCCTAGGCCCTCCTGCACAACATTTATATTATTTATTCATACAGTGAGGCAAAACATTTGAGTTCACCATGCAGGTTAGTAATATCTTGGTTAAGTTACTTGGTTTAGATGTATGTGAGATGATCAATACTTTTTTATTTCCATTGGTTACAAAAATGAAAAAATATATAAAGGGATACCTCGAAGGCTGTTACCCCCCTTACACCCTGGTTGCATACATTTAGGCATACATTTAGGCATACATTTATAGCCCACAAAGGAAACATTTGGTTCAGTTCCAAAGCGTTTAGTTCAGTTTGTAGTACCACTTTCTTTACTCAGGGGCAGGGACAACAATGGACAGTTTGCTGGGTTTGAATTGATTCCATTGTTGCTAGCACCGAATACTTAAGCTTAC
This sequence comes from Clupea harengus, assembly GCF_900700415.2. Taxonomy (NCBI): domain Eukaryota; kingdom Metazoa; phylum Chordata; class Actinopteri; order Clupeiformes; family Clupeidae; genus Clupea; species Clupea harengus. The sequence continues at coordinate 18,156,236 of NC_045168.1, forward strand.
AAGCTGTTTCTGATTCTAGGCTTACTCCCCAGATAACATGTTATTTAATCATGGAACTCCTCGCATTTACACCCAGTGGCGGCTGGTGATTTATTTTTTTGGGGGGGCGCAATCATAGACATATATAGACTATAGGCGCAGTTGGGCAGTGCGGTTTAAATAGCACTCCACAATGAGAAAACAAAAACACAAGAGAGGTTTTGAGTAGAATATATTAAAAAACAAAAGATTTATTTCATGAAAACAGTGCTCAACACTGTCCACAAACAACTCTCAACAAACTGTAAAATTGGGCATGAGAGGTTTAGAGCAGAATGGTTTAAGAAACATTGGGTTGGGTTCCAGAGGTTTAAATATTGGGTAGTAGAGGTTTAGAGTAGACTAGATTCAGAAACATTGTGTACAAGTTTAAAACAGAGTAGATAAAAAAAACACACACACAGGGTGTAGAGGTTTAGAGCAGAATAGAGTGAGAAAGACTGAATGATACCAGTAGTTTAGAGCAGAATAGATTCAGAAATACTGGATTATACTAGAGGTTTAGAGCAGAATAGATTCAGAAACACTGGATGATACTACATGTTTTCGAATGCCAATTCGGTACCCTTCATCCAACTGCTCTGCAATACTCAGTCTTCCAAAGAGGCTTAGCTTCAGGCTGTTAGTTAGATGGCTGCGGCAAGATTCGTGCTTCTTACATTTATCGTTGAAGTGCTTTAGATCGCTCATCCCCGTTGCAGTCCAAATTGTTTCAGTCCCAGGACTTTGAAACAACAGGCAGGGGAAACAAAAAAACGCATCACTCACTGAACAACCAGCTAACCAGCTCCGGTTAGCATACAGGCTTGAGGAGAAGCTACGGGTGTACGTCCTCCCGCGGTCGATGCTCTGCTGCTGCATTTTTAAATCCGGACGTTCGGGTCCCATGTCTTTCAGTCTCTTCTTATCGACATCTGATCGTCGATTCGAAAGTTTTCAGTCGGCATACTCACAGAATCAAAGTCCCTGCTAGCTATGTTGCTCTCGTAGATACGTGAGATGTATATGGGGATGTGAGGGAATGATAAAGGTCTCCGATTCGACGAATAGTCCAGTCGCGTTGAAATAAGAAACGATGTCATTGGTCAGGGCGCAAAATTTTGCGCCCCAGGATCGAACTTTCATCCGCCAATGAGAAGCTGTCCTTGCTCAAACGTTGCAGAAAAGTATGAGAGCTCCCATTGACTTCCATTTGGCCGGCGCCCCTCCAGGGAGGAGGGGCTTATCTCAGTGATAACGAATGGCAATATATTATATTTGGTCACATTTAAGTGGTTGTTGGCAGGGGCTTATGGTCTCCCACACACATGTAACGCGTTAACACAGTACAGTTCCTATTTTAATTGTTTGGTATATAATACTTTTTTTTTTTTTTTTTCATCTCAAAATTTTAGGAGGGGCGGCGCCCTTGCGCCCTGTATTGACGCACCGCCACTGTTTACACCACCATAGCTTTGTGGAACATGGTGTTTGTCAGTGGAGAGGGTGAACAGAATGGTTGCCTGTGGTGAATCCTAGTGCAGCGCTGAGTCTGCGTGGGGACATTAGGGCTCTGCTTGTTGTGTCCACCTCCGGTCCCTAGTGCAGCACTGAGTCTGCGTGGGGACATTAGGGCTCTGCTTGTTGTGTCCACCTCCGGCCCCTAGTGCAGCACTGAGTCTGCGTGCGGACATTAGGGCTCTGCTTGTTGTGTCCACCTCCGGTCGCTAGCGCTTCCTCTGGGCCACGTGCCCCCCCGTCAGCGTACCTCCATGATGCGGCTTAGTCAGGTATGCCGTATGTTTAGTCAGTAACTTTGAAGATAAATTAATTAAAGATAAAGGTAAAATATTCAGCAAACGTTTTATCTGAAGCAACATACATTGACTGGGAATCGAACCCAAGTTGACCGTTTGTAACAATACTATTCTCTGTACCAACTTGGGCATGTATTGTTAGGGGGCGTAGATGGAATTATATAGCAAAAGTAAACTTTTTTACTTGATCTACTTCATAGGTGTCCCTACTACTGGGACACTTGCCAGCCGATCAGAAAAGAGTATTTCTTATCACCAAGGTATAAATCGATATAATGCATTAATATGATGTTAAGCTTCTTCACTAGATGGGTTATCATCTTGTAATGCATCAAGTAACAGTCATTTCTGAAATAATATTTAGTTATATGAGATAAAAGTGACAGCTGTACTCTTCAAGACAAGCTTAACAGGCTGAGGATTTATCCAAATTTCAGTGCCTTTACAAAGGCATTTCTCATGAGCTCTAGTAAATAGCTCAAGGCATCTTTGAGGTTATAGACAACAGGATGAGGGAATATAACCAGGATACTGCAGACATCAAGATATATTAGGGACACGGGCCAGTGAGTGTGGAAGGAAGGAAAAATCAAATAGATTCAGTGGCAAGCCCAAGACATCATGTCCATTTATCAGCGAGCGTTGCACACAGAATAAAGGGGCTCGATGAATGCAGCCTATTATCCACACAGGCTGCCAAGCCCACGCCTGCCTGATTTCTTCCAGCAGTCAATACATTGAGCACAGCAAGGGCTACATCATATGTTTGGCTTGAATTTGGAGTGTCACTCCAACCCTGGACACTATACCCCTTGCATCAGATGCTCCCTCATATGCTCTCTCTCTCTCCATCTGTTCCTCACAAACTTCACCCTGACTTCACTTCAAACTTCACTCTGTCTCTGTATCACTTGTCTTTGACTCCTATGCTCTTCCATGCCTTCTCTTCCTCTCTCTCTCTCCAACCACTGCTTTAGTTAATCATGGATTTCAGTTCTCTAATTGATTTCTCAGTATTCATGTGCCATGGGTCATACAAAACAGAAACAGAGATCAACCTCTCTCATTCAGAACCACTGAACGGTAGCACTGATACATGTAGCCCATGACACAATTATCAGTATATTGTGAAGAGCACTGAAATAATTCAGGGTTGTTAAACAAACAATATATCCATTCAGAGATACATATTGCCAGAGAAGAGAATAAAATAAAATAATGAGCTTAATATTGGGGTCAATATTGAAGTCTGTGTCCTTAAAAAGATGTTTAAAAAGAGGTTTATGTAAAATACCTCTTGAAAGTTATTAATAAGATTGATGACCATATTAGATGAGAAAACCCTAAGATGAAAAATGCAAGCACAGAAATGAGGAAGTACACAGTGAACAGAACAAACACAGAAATGTGTTTCATTAACTCTACCTCTATTTATGTGATTAAATAAATCTCCATTGGCCTGGTTCAGTCATTATGGGTACTGTTATTAATGCGAGGTGGCTTGCATTGCAGGTGTACGAGGCAAACATGCTGAATCTCACTCTTGGACACTCCTTAACACAGTGCAGCGGCGATAGAACTGTGCCATGGGTGACACGAGGTATTATTCCTGCTCGACGTGCCCGTCGTTCTGTCTTAATAAGCCAGTGCGGCCGCATGCCTCTCTCCCATTATTCATGCGATTATGTGATGATGCTGTCGTCCGGACTTAATTACTTCTGCGGCTAAGAAGATAAATTAATTTCCTGATTAACCCTCCGACACATGAAGAGCCTGCTCAACGTCCAGTTTGTCACTGAATATATCAGGTGTGTACTGAGACAGACACTCACAGATATGTGAAGAGGCACATTTGCCCATTTACACACACAGACTAAAACACACAGACAATATTTAACAGGCATTACATTTATCTAATACTGACTTTAAATAATATTGTTGAGAATCATTCACATTAAGGAAATGGATAAAACAACCTTACACCAGCTAACAATAGTCAGTGCAATTATTGCTTTCTCCCCTTGTAGGAGGCATTCAATAATGAGCTTCAGGTAATTTTTAATTGAGGAAGATCACTCGGCTGTTTAGCATTTTTCCTCCCTCCAATGTGGCACCTCGTCTGATTACGCACATTATGGCTAATTTGCAGTTGATAATCAGTCTCAGTTTCATGCTAAATTTCTCATTAAGCTGCTGGAGTTGTCAGTCTGAAGCTTGGAGTTTTGCATTAGCTGGGGCCTAATCTAGAAGTTGTGTGTGTTGGGAAGAAAGGGCTGGCACACGTCACAAATGTCATGTATAATCTTGTAAAGAGCCCTCAAAAAGCACTTGTTCAATAATCACCCTTCATACTTCATCATTTCACATTTGAAAAGTCTAATTAGGCTCTGTTGGTGTAGCGCGGTGCCATTCTAGACTCACCACCACAGCAAAACAGTCAACTTTGAGAATACATCTGGAAATTCAAACTTTGATTGCCAATTTCTCAATTAGTTTTCTCCACAATTTCAATGACAAAAACATACAACGCCACTGAGAAAAATAATGAAATCACTTTGTCACCTTAAATGTATACATATCTTTAATTCACTTTATCTACATACATTTATCACAAATAATATCTTAATAGGCCTCTCTACACACATTCATATGGAAAACTAAACGCTACTCATACTTTATGACCAGATAAAGTAATAAGAGTCTTCACCACTTGTGTGAAATACAGAGCACTCCCCATAAAAATACATCTTTGAACTTTAAAATCAATGCCATAATAAGCCACTAAACCTGACTGACTCTACTCTGACTTTACACGCACATACTCTCTAAGGGGTGCATGTTCTCTTCTTGGCAAAGCTCAATTGGTTTCAGACACAGATTCTATAAACAGATAAACTGTCCTCCAGCCCAACGACATTTGATGTTGATTTCTGTGTAGTTCCCTCATCACTGATAACATTCGTCCTGATCTTTAATTAACTGCTTTTGTGTAGGAGACAGATTAAACAAACAAAGCTATTGGCTTCTATGGGATCATAAAGAGGAAAAAAAGGAATGGGGAAACATTTTAATTATAGTTAATTATGCAAATAAAGGTAAGCATTTTGTGCAAATGAGTTTGAAAGGTCACCTTTGTTCAAAAACATTCAGCTTATCAGCAGGTTGCATTGTATGCTGCGCCACATATTGTCTGGGACTGAGGAAGCCAGAACCACTTTCCTTCTCTTCTTAAATGAACAGGTATATGTCATTTGTAAATCACCCACGGTTGATTTTCCAATGTGAATTTAAGTCTCTCTGAAACACAATAATCCAACAGAATTGTCATAATCAGCATTAATGATGACAACAATGATTATTACTATAATTATTGTTATTATTATTATTATTATTATTAAATTGATTAATCTTTATTAACAAAAAAAAACACAGCATGGAATTCTACAACAATGTCCTTTACATGTTCAGCTAGTATTTTTCTTACAACTTGGATTTTTTATTGTACAAATTGTAAAAAAAATGATTTAATTGCATTACCATACCAGATAATAAAATATTAGCGTCTAAATTGATATAGCACACCATTTTTATTCCATGTAAAATATATACGGGAAGCATTTGGGTATGTTTTCTGTGATTATTTACAATTATCAGAATAATGCTTTGACTATGGACATAAATAAAATGAATAACTACCGTGGTAAGTAGAATGTAAATTAGTGGAAGCAAAAATGACTGAAAATAAATGGAATGAGGGGAAAATGGAGAACTGAACAGATGTGATCATGTTGAGAAGTCTGTGTCTAACTGGGTCCGTCATATACAGCTCCTCCAACACAGGAACTGATTTGGTCAGGAACCCAAAGGCTTGTGGGACATCAGTGACGTGATTTAATGCGACATATCATGATTTCCCTTCCCAAGACACCTCCACCTTTTTAATCACGGCGAGAAGAAGAATTCAACAATACCCTTGTGACCTACAATAAATCAAACATCACCTTCATTCAGCAGAAACAGAATGGGAAAAATGGGGAACACACTGGTGTGGAAATGTCACTTAAAGCTGCAGTCTACGATTCGGTTTCGCAAAAGATTTTTGATATTGAGCTCATTAAATAAAATAATGCTACACTTTGTCTCAAAATATGAAAAATCTTGACCATCATCATCATCATTATTTGTTTGCCATGAAAAACCTGCCAAATGTGATTTATTTATAATATATTTGCATACATAATAGTTACATACCATTCCAAAGATGCTTGACTTCTGGAAACAAATTAAAGTGGATCTAGTTTAATAATTTCTTATAACTGATTGATTAACAGATTTTCTAAAACAAATGTTAGGAAGTAAGGTGTGACTGAATAATATAAATGCATGAACCAGTTTTACTTTAGTACGACAACCCTTGGACAGTTATCGTTGGACATTAGTGAGAAAAAATGTTGCATTATGTGACGGCATATGACATCTCATCCAAGGGCCTTTGCCCTCTTAAGGTCCTTAACAACCCCTGCAGAGTCTGCGATGAGAGACCAGCACGGTGTGAGATTTTAGATCATGTAAGATGTTTGGGCCATGTTTTAAACCTTTCTAAGCTTACACTGAGCTCACTCCAGATGTATGGATCACCTGCATGTCACTCAACAGTGTCACAGCTCTCGTAGTCTTGACACTTGGTCAAGCAGCGTGTCATTTGGCCTATTTAAATTTGTCTTGCCACACGTTTACACATATGACTGGGGCTTTCCTTACAGACTGTTTCACCTCATCTGTTAGTCTCTTTTCAGATCCAGACGACTCCAGTTAAAAATGGTGGTGCATTTTTGCATGTCGGAACGATACTCGTGCGTGAGACAGCTGATACAAGTGAATGCTAGTTATCAATAGCTGTTGATGGCAAGCTAGCTAGCACTAATGTTATCAATCCCAGTTATTCTAGTTTTTTATGTTTAATTCATTTTCTGAAATTTTGTAAAGTTATAGGGTACAATGTGTAAATAACAGTGGAAAAAGTCTGATGTAATATGTTTTAATTTCAAGCTGTAAGGCAACAAAGGGTGGACATTTTTAAACTGTTTGTAGACTTTCGCCAGCCACTGTATATGCCCCTGTGTCCTTTTAAAAATTGACGCTGTGTTGTGTGTTTTTGCCATTGATATGTTTAACAGCTTAACGTCTGAGGTCATTTTTGGAGACTTTGCTGCAGGAGTGTGTACTAATGGTATGTCCCTGAGTAACGGGCCATTTATAAATGTTTATAAAGTATAGATAATGCCCGCTTTAGATCAAGCACTGCAAAACACTTTACTATTGATTAATACATGGTTTCTAAAGACCTATGTTAAGCGTCAACTGAGATATTGCTACATCTGCTAACATTTATGAATTCACTCATGAATTAGACAATAGCTAATGCATGATAAAGGTTATTCATAATGACCCATAAATGGTGAGTAGACCATTATCACATACTTTATACATTATCTTACAAATCATTAGTACATCATTTACAACTGGTTGATTTGTCATTTCTAAAGGATTTACTAAATGTGAGCAGACCATTATCATATACCTTATAAACTATCTTATAAATCATCCGAAAATCATTTAAAATATGTTCATAAATACATTACTACTCATTTATAAATAGCAAACTAACGTTTATAAATGTTGTAATAATGATTTGTAAATGATGAACAGACTATTAACAAATGCTTCATAAACGTTTTTTTAACAAAGGTTATTCTAAAGCGTTACCCTTATATTTTATGGTGATTATGGTGACAGGAAAGCTTTTTTATGTCATATCTTTGTAGGTTTCTCGCTTAACACTAGCCTGTTTCATGCCCACTTGGTGTCTCTTACATTTTTTTATAGAAACATGTGCCAATCACCGTTGGGTGTTGCCCAGTGGGAGTGTAGAGGAGGCCCAGGAATGTTTGGCGTCTATGAAAACATTCAGTAAATTGTCAGTGGGTGGGCAAGGGACTTCAACCTTCCCCAGTTGGTCTTGGTCTCCAATCAGATCAGAAATGCAAATAGAAATGCAAATTAGCTGCCCTGAGCAGCTAATAAACTACATTTAAACCAGAGAGTGAATAGTTGGTCAGAGATAGTTGTCATAGTAAGCAATGGATGTCAACTCTTGATTTTTGGTTAGGTTGCCATTGAACAATTGACAGACATGAGAAATCTGTCCCACATTACATCTAGTCTTAAATTAAAGCTATTTGGCAAAGTAAGGTTTGGATTTATAAGCCCTCGATCAAGCAGTTGCCATAAGCGTCCAAAAGTACAATAGTGAAGTAACCGTGAGATAATGTAGATTCTAATTAGTGTGGTGTTGTACTTGGGAAAGCAAGAAGTGGCATTTCGTTGACATGATGAATCTGCTCTTAGTCTGAACAGGGGTAATTTCATTGAGTTAGTAAATGCCAGACATTCATAGATGTCTCACTGAAAGAGAGGAGAATGCCCGCTGTTGTACAAGCTGGGCTGAAGCTGTACATATGTATATATTTTGAATACCAATCACCCGATGTTTGTGGAAGAGATTGTCACTTCGACTGCCATGTTATGAGGAGATAGCCTAGTTCCCGATGTTCAGTTTGTGTTGTTCTACTTACAGTGTCTGCCAAGATAGCCCATTTGTCCAGTCATTTATCAATTTGATAGCCTCAATCCTTCCCAGCATGCATTGCAAGACATTTGTTACCTGGATTATATTGTTCTTATTTTGATCTTCAAAACACATTTTCTTTGTTTTATAGTAAGTGATGACATTTTTTGGACAATGAAACTGACAATATTATATTCAACACCTAATTATCGTGGTGCAAAGTGATTAACCACACTGTTACTGTGAAATGTATTGCCGTACCATACGTTTAGCACCATATAACCTATTCTGCTTAAGGTTCCTTCCTGACTAACAGGAAGTTTTTTCTTGCCCGTGTTGCCATTGTGCTTGCACTAAGGGGGTTTCAGGCTCTGGGCTCTGTAAAGCGCCTAGGGACAATTGTATTGTTATGGCGCTATATAAATAAAATTGAATTGAATTGAATTGAATATAATCAAATATTATTATGTTGAAAAAGAAGGCAATGTGGTGGGCCTTCCCCATTCAAATGGTCCCACTTTGCTACTGATGATGAATGTTAGTTTGAGCATATTGCAGAACGCAAGGGGGGCTGTGCACTTCCATAAATGTAATAGTTCAGTCCCATTCTGCTGTGCGAATGTGTCTGCCCCAAAATAGAGGAATTCAAAAAATTCCACCCAGGAAAAATTATGATTCCTCCATTTTGTGGCAAGCCCTGCCAGTGTGAAGTAGATAGGTAGAAGATGTGGAATTCCATTAAAGGAGATGTAATATGTGTTGGTAGGTGGATGCTAGGTCTACCGCCTCACCTTGGAATTATTTGTATACATCACCTTGCCTTTGAGTTGATGGAGAACTTCAGATACGTTCATGAAAAAACGTCTGGATATACCAAAAGGTAATTTGTAAAATATTTCCACCTGTAACTGAGATGACAAAACCAGTGTGCAAAACATTGCACTCGCAGTAGCCCTGTCAATTTGATTGACCACCAGATGTCACGATCATCATGATAACCAAAAAATGCAAAAATAAAAAACATACAAAAATATAAATAAATTAATAAATAATTGGTGCGACCTCCCTTTGTCTTCAAAACAGCATCAATTTGCCTAAAAGTAGAGTGTTTGGAAAATATTAAATATGATCTTTCCTATTGACACATTGATGCTAAAAATGAAAGAGAATAACTATCCAAGACAAATGTTTTGTGAAACAACTACAGCCTAAATCTTTTGCACAGTACTGTATATATATATTGTAAACACGTCGCTGAATATGACAGGTGTAATGCATGGTTAAAGTGTAATCCCTTCCCTAAGAAGAAAACAGTAAATCATCACTGTAGCGCCCACTGTAGTACCTGGCTTGTGAAAAGCCCATGGAAAAGATTTTATTTTTTTTAACAAAGATGTAAATGTATCTGCTATCCTTTGAGGATCAAAACAACCAATGATAACATGATGGAAGGACTGAGCTCATGAGAGTGGGGTCCCACAACACAGAAACCACTCTAAATGTATGAGCGTATGCATATGCATATCAAAAGAGGAGCCGCTCACATGACAGGGGTCCTTCTAGTTTAGAAAAGTGAGGGAACAAAAAAGATTCAGTTTCTTACTGGGGTAATTTTGAGTTTGGGCCAGTTTTGATTTCCAACTGACTGAAATCTGCTTTCAAGTTTGGGAGTTCAGGAACACTTTCAGGGCTTATGAAAACACAGCTATGACAGTGGTATTCATATGACCTTCACCAGGCTATACTCTACTGATCAGAATGCCTTGCTGTAAATTTACTTGAATTATGAAGCCGAGATGTCTAAAGAAGCAACAGATTCTTGCACCCTAAATGCATTATCAGGAAGACATTAACCATGTTATACTGATAGGGTGGCAGTATTTAGTGGATGTTCATGGATCCATCTACATGAACAACACTACACAAGTATAGCAGTATGGTTTTGATTGTCTTAGGCGTGTATAGAACTCGTCCTATAAATAGTAACACCAGTTACACCTCTTTGGATCCACTGTGACTAAAACCTCTCAGGACTGTCCCTAATGCGGTAGTTAAGAAGCCATGTTTGCATGACCGTGCAGAAGAATAAACACACAAACATCTCTCTCTCTCTCTCTCTCTCTCTTTCTCTCTCTCTCTCTCTCTCTCTCTCTCTGCAAGTGTGTGTGCGCATGTGTTAAATGGAGACTGGAAGCAGAGGTGCTCGTGAAGTGCTATTAGTGAGATGATGGCTTAGGCTTATGGAGTGAGAGTATGGGACACATTGAACAGCAGATCTTAGAATAACTAAGGATAAAGCTTAGGAAAAATGCAAACTTCTGCATTTCTGTCCAGCATGCTTAAGACTTGGGATGAAGTGCTGACTGTCACACTATGCATTGGAATACCATGCTACTTACAGAAAAAAATACACATAAAAAAGTGGAATGGTGTTATGAATTACATAACGGTCTACACAAAATGTAAGTTTCAGAACATCTAAATTTGAGTGGATTGTATACTGGTTAACACTTACATAAGCTTTGGGTAAAATTGAAGAATATTCAGCAGCGGTGGGGGAAAAACTGTTTAGACTGTCAAGATTTATCCGACTGTACAGGAGCAATGGGGATTTAGTGTCTTAAAGAGGTAGTCACGTTTTTGAGCATCATAATAGGGTCAGCACCGGGTTTGGCATTTTGCAATAAAAAATGTCTAATATTAAGAGCTCCTCAGGCTGATTTACCATCATAAACCATTACTACATCAGAAACAAATGTTCTCTCAAAGAAAAACCTGAAGCAAAAATGATCTGCTATTTTCCAATTCTGCTCAAATATTTTATCTGTACAAACATTGTTCAACTTTCTAACAGAATACCCAATGCTGTGCCAGGAGGCTTCTTATCAACACTCACCATTGGGGGTTATTACCCATTCATAACTCATTACAATGACTTCCACATTCACATTTTTTCCGTATTTTGATATAACAATTTCTTTAGAAATTAGAGGTAGCTTCACATTGAAATATGCACAAAACATGTTTCTATAACCATCACTGTAGTTCATCCCCTTCGGCTCTTCTCTTTAGTTGGCTTTTCACCCTATTCACTTCATGAAATGGCAACTTGATTTCTATAACAGACTTCCAGCTGATGAGCTCAGCAGCTATTATACTGGGTTCTAAAATACTGTACATCTGTTGGGTCTGTTGCTAACATTTTTTAGCTCCCTGGAGACACAAAAGCTAGCTCTAGTGTCCTGAGAGAATATGTACAGATGTCATTTCCTTAACCATTTCACCATGCCTACCTTAACGTGGCACTAAAATATTATTGATAGTAAAATACTGCACACATACATTATCTACCTTCTAATGCAAATGTTTTTTTCACACATGGGAAGGCATGGGAAACAGATGAACAGATAAAACCATAAAACTGAAGATACTATGGGCTAATAGGCCTTGGGATTATTCCATATAATTACAGCAGAACAGTTGGAAATGAATTAGAGTAGTTCTTATTTTGCCATATGGCTCCTCCATGGCAGGGCTTCATTCATCTTTGGTATAAGGCCTGTGCGTTCCACCTTCTGTTGGGCTGTTCCCAATGCAGCATTTGGATGTTCCTCATCCCACCTCCCCTGAGACCCTCCACAGCTGTTCCTCTGATTCCACTCCTCCCTCTGGACTCTCTCCAGCCTGGTCTCCCCTTCCTCTCCATTTCTTCAGCACCCCCTCTTTCTCCCTCTATCTGTTTGTGGGTGTGTGTGTGTGTGTGTGTGTGTGTGTGTGTGTGTGTGGTTAATTTCCCTTCCCTCCTTCCTCTGCAGCTGATAGTGTGTGTGCGCATTCTTAGGTCCATTACCGATGTGCTCCGGCCATGTGTGACACTGCGGTCTGGCCACATCAGTATCCTCACTCCATCTAGAAAAAGATCTTGAGTATTCCCCATGTAAAGATACCCGACATGTAGTTTTATCTTTTTTAAACAATCAAGTTCACAAAGTAGTGTATTGTGGCAAATGTCTTTAGGTTATATTGTCTGATTGTCTGATTATAGTGTATGATTTAAAAAAAATACTGCTTTGCTATGGAGCTGATATGTTGGGATGAATCATTTTAGCTTCTAATTAACTTTTACGAATATTTTCTTAAGCCTGAATAAAACAGCAGTCTTGGTGAGAGTACGTTTTCTTTGGAAAGACAGATTATGGAGATTTATGAACACTTCAGGAACTTGTGAAATATCATTAACTTACATCTCTATTAAGATCTTTACAAGCATGCATAATGAGAGCTCAAATAAAAGATGTAATAAATGGTCTTTTTGTAAAGTCAGTTGGACTTGGCATGGCCAGGAAAGAAATGCGTCTTAGAAAGTAGAATCCATTTTTGACAGCCCTTTGTATTTTCTATGTTGAATGATTTCAGTTTTCCATTAAAAAGGAGAATCAGATCACTTGAAAAAGTAAAACCGGTGCTATGAAAAGCACTTTTGTTTTGATGTTCTGCAATGCTAGTTGCCAAGAATTAAAGTTTTCTCAACATTCTTTCAATGAAGTATATAGTCCTAGTCTGGTGTTGGCTGTCGTAGACTGTGTGTGGTATAACCTCTGCTCCCTTGTGTGTGAGTATATAGTCCTAGTGTGGTGTTGGCTGTTGTAGACTGTGTGTGGTATAACGCCTGCTCCCTTGTGTGTGAGTATATAGTCCTAGTGTGGTGTTGGCTGTTGTAGACTGTGTGTGGTATAACCTCTGCTCCCTTGTGTGTGAGTATATAGTCCTAGTGTGGTGTTGGCTGTCGTAGACTGTGTGTGGTATAACGCCTGCTCCCTTTATTTTGCCCTTGTGATTCCTTCCTTCATTTCCTTCACTAACATGTGGTATTCCTGCAGGGTTGCTAATTTGGAACATAATAATCTATTTAATCACAACTTATCATTATTGATCCAGCCTTTAAAAACCTATTTACTTGGCGAGGGCCCTTGGGTGTGGAGAGCAAAGAGGCTGCTTGTCCTCTTGCCCACAGGGCTCTGAGTCTCGTGGGGAGATAACAGACATATGGGCCTCACGCTTCCTCATCACAGGAGAGGCCATTGCCATTGCAGTGTAATTAAAGCCCAAAAGGTGATATGGTGATGTGTCCAGGCACATAAGTAATGGGTTGCTACAGTAATGTTACAAAGACAGCCCAGGCAGATACTAATATGATATACTAATATGAACACCAAGAGCTGTCTAGTACATATTAGAAGTTGGATCTTCAAAAGACTCATATGTTTGAGGTCGTAATGTAAAACATCAGTTTTGTTTGTCATTTAAAAGTGATCATATGATACAACTCTGAATATTCTGCTGAATACTTGAAATAACTCAGATAAACCCAAGTCTTTCTATCTCTTGTGTCAGGTTGTCCTAAATCAGCCTCACAGAAGCCCTCAGATCCTATTAGAGTCGAGTACCCACCCCAGTATTTGATATCATGGGTTTTATGGGGCTTCCAATGTCACGGCATCAAAGATCTTGTCGGGGCATGAATGCCTCAGCTTGGAACTCTCCACCTCATTATCAGGTGCAGTGCCCATCTTCAGCTGTTTGTACCAGTTTTCTACTTGCACCATTACTTCCTTCTGTAATAGCTCTTTAGTTCCCTTACTGCTTTTCATTTTTTTTAGCAAGTTTTTGTTTTACCAATTTTGCATTGCAAGGTTATGTACACATCACTGTGTAATTGATATGACAGCTGATAGAAACTTTAAGCATATGGGGATTTTCTTAGCCAATTCCTTTGTGTGTTTTCTCAAACCTTTATTTTGCAACTGATGTAAAAAGGATTGTTCACTCCAAGTGAAGATTCTCTGTGTGCTTTCTTGAGTTTGATTCTTCTTCATGACAGTAGAATACAGATGTATTAGGTGTCTTTTGCCATGGAAACCAGAAGAGGTGATCCAGCAGCAGCAGGTCTGACTAGCTATAATAATAATCTATTGTATATTGTAGGCAGAAATGGTAACCACATACATACCGTGAAAATGTAATATAATTAAATTTAAATGTTTAAAGTTTAAATTTAAATTTGCCACTTTTAGATGTATGCTTTTATAAGCAGCTACATTTGATATCATCTTCAAATGATTGTTGATGGTATTTGGTCATGTGACCATGTGGTCAGATAAACACATCTGCCATTCCCACTAGCATCCAGGTTATGCACCATGTCGTTCTGTGGTCGCAAACATGTAAGAAATACAAGAAAAGAAAAACAATATAACCAGAACATGCCAGTTATCATGTTAGCAAGCTGACAGAGAGAATGGGGCTGTTGGTGGTGTTTGCCAGTCTTGTGCATGCTTTCTACGTAGTTAGTTCAACCAGTTTTAGACGAAGAGAAAGATAAACTCCAGAGGTACTTTTCTCTCGACTGGGATCTAGAGGTCATTAGTCAAGTAAAGCTGGTCCCATCCCTTCTTCTCTCTCCCTGGTGACTGAAATGAGTGTCTTCTTGCCCTCTAACGAAAATGAACAGAATGACAGTATGCCAAAGAAAGAGTGGACTTCTATTGAACAGAAAGCTCAGGGAATCATGCATCAGCCAGGTGCTCATTCGGTTGGCTCTGGTTGACACATGTGTTCTCAAGAAATGTTTGTTACAAAAATAGGCAACACCACGAGAGAGTGTGCCATCACAAAACAACACCAGAGCTGTGATCAGGACACAATGTGAGAACTATATCAGAGTTGTGATATATTAATAACATGGCCACAGGCATAGTAAAGTAAAGTTTCTGTTATATTGTTCCCCATTGTACCCCGTTCTATATACTAGTGCAGGGGTCGGCAACCTGCGGCTCCGGAGCCGCATGCGGCTCTTTAGCCCCTCTGCCGTGGCTCCCTGCAACTTTACCAAAAAAAAAACAAACAAAAAAAAACTAGATCCCAGTCGAGAGAAAAGTACCTCTGGAGTTTATCTTTCTCTTCGTCTAAAACTGGTTGAGCTAACTACGTAGAAAGCATGCACAAGACTGGCAAACACCACCAACAGCCCCATTCTCTCTGTCAGCTTGCTAACATGATAACTGGCATGTTCTGGTTATATTGTTTTTCTTTTCTTGTATTTCTTACATGTTTGCGACCACAGAACGACATGGTGCATAACCTGGATGCTAGTGGGAATGGCAGATGTGTTTATCTGACCACATGGTCATATTTCGTCAACTAAACGAGGGGCCGCAATTGCGCTACCGTGAGCCGCGCGCTGGGGGGTGGGGTGGAGGGAGTGAATGACAAAGCTCCGTTGATTTTTGGCTTCTGCATGTGGCTAATCAGTAGGATCTAAATCTTTAACTGGTGGTATGTGGCATCAGGAAGTACATGCCACAGGCAGGAGGCGGGACATGCCAGTAAACCACCAATCAGCAGCTTTGCCCATTGACAGCCAAGTGCACGAACGAATACTGAGCGAGAGGTGTTTACAGGATTAAATTAAAGTTATATAGTGCGGCTCCAAATGATTTTTTTTTTGGTGGGAGAGATACCAAAATGGCTCTTTTGATACAAAAGGTTGCCGACCCCTGGACTAGTGCTTTCATCCACTAAAAACAGCAGTTCCACCACAAGTGCATTTGTACCAAGTGGCAATACAACACAACCACTAAATATCTCCATGTCCCAAATCATCACCAGGGTGTCTGTGTGCCTGCATGCCATGCCTACACTGGGAAGACTGCTGCAACATCAGAGCAGTGCTGGCTATTTCATGAAATATAAATTTGAAAAACTATTTTCACAACTAACGACATATATTTAATAAATAACTCCTATGTAGAATCACTACCTTAACACTGCCCTCCATCCAAGACATGTTTTGATTTTGCTTTGGCATGAACATGAGGGTCTTACTGAAAGTTCCCATAGAATCCATCATGAATAAATGTGCACATTAATGCTGGAAAATGTGGAATGAGGAATTAATTACGTGCACATGTTTATTGTCAAAGTTTACAATTTTCCATAAATGAATAACTAATTTGTATGCCCCATACATTCAGTTGTGGGACATAAACATTTGCTTGCTGTAGAACGTTTTTCACTGATTTCCTTTACACCCGTACAGTGTTCTGAACTCTACATACATTAAATGCAATAGTTGCATTCACGTGACCAGTCATTATTGTGTGTATAAAAAAACACATCACAAACACTATCTCAAAGAACAGATACATGTGGGGACCAGTTTCAAATTAAAGAGGAGTGAATGCTGAACTTAACATTTATCCTTCAAAACTACAGCTTTTATATGACAAGCCTCGTAAATGGGTTATCTAAAATCCAATATACATTGGAAGAAAAAGTGCAGCTGAACAGACCTCCTGACTCCAGCACCCTGATCCATAACTTTCCCATGAACCATGAGACCATTTATTGTCAATTCTGTCCAACCGATGGTCTGTCAGCTCAGTCAGGAGTCCTGCTACTGTTTATTTTCAAATCAATACCCAATTACTATCAGGAAGATCTTCTCCCTCACCCTTTTCCAAGATGAAATTATGGACTGAAGCTATAACACTTAGTCAAGGTAAGGCAGTGTCCATTAACTCATGACACCACCAGCTAACCACCGAGATATTTTATAAAGCTGTGCTGTTACTCTACTCTCCTCCTCCTCACTCTTTTGACTTGAATTAATCACTTTGAAAAAAGCCTTTCAGGACGTGACTGATGACCAGTGAAAACAATTTTCCCTCTAACAGCCTTTTAATTTCAACTTGGGAGAGAGCTCATTGACTGAAACTCACAACAACCCATCAATGCTAGTTTTTAATGTGCTTCCTCTTTTGTTATAGAGAAGAATGGAGAGGGGACAGGGCTTTCTGCTCCTCTCCATAACTCAAGCCATTGATTCAGTAAATGTCAGTCGTTTGCCACAGGATAACAGCACTGTCAATAAGGATGGCAGGGTTGGGGTAAATGACCCCATTAACAGGCATTTTTGGTTATTTATGATAAGAGTAAAATCGAGGTGAACAATCACATGGAAAGATGCTAGGTAATAAGCATACCCTTCACAGATTTGTATGCATGTATGCACACACAAAGACACACAGATATACAGCTGTAGGCATGACCCTTGCTTTTTAATTTGTCATGAAATAAAAAAATATGTACATCATTTAAGAATACCTACAATGACAGTAGTGCCTTGAACATGAACAAAAGAATAGAACAGATGCCGCCGTGTGCTAACCAGTAGCCTTCAAGCTAAAATCATGGCAAGCTATTTTTTCACTGCAGTCCAGATAGTGATATGGATGCAGGCACCTTGTCAGCTCATGGCACCTCAGGGGTTAGCGGAAGACAAAAGCCTTTTTAAGAGTGGGGGTGGGTCACCTCCCTGGGGAACAGAATAGCACACCCAGGATGAGAAATACAAAGGCCTCACACAAAATGAGCCCTTTCAGTCTCTTCGGTTCGTTACAATTTCTATATTTGCTAAGAGAAGAATAAGATGACAAAGATAAGAATAATGGTGTGGTACAACTATTGCTAGATGTCAAAAATATTCATAGGTGCCTAACTCAGTAAGAACATCAACCTTAATAAATAAGGATTGATCCTCTATTACATTCCATTTTTAGATTTTTTTTAGATTTTTGCCTCAGCTTGTATGAATTTTCAAACGGTGCCTCAATCTACGCAGTGCAATTGAGAAATCAGTGGAGTTATTTCACAGGGCACGCTCTTGAAAAGCTCTGCCCTTGAGCTCTTTTATCACCATTAATATTAGTATTATGTGTCTTGGTGAGGACCAGCATGGCAATCAACCATATTTGTTTGAGATCTCCTAACAATGACCAAGGCTCTGTTGCATGCCTTTCCCTCAGATTCATTTGAGATTGACCATTTCTTTAAACCCATTTTCAATTCTTATGAAATGTCTAATGACAAGGTATAGTAAGAAGGGGAACTGCTTGGACTATTCAGCAAAAGACAGAATAATGACGGCCAATTTGAAATATTCAGTGATAAATCCCATCATTCAAGTTAATGTAGTAACACTCTCTACTGTAGACCTGAACTGAACAACGAGCGACTGACCTGGTGCCGATTAGAGCTGAAATCACGGAGCAAGACACCTTTTCAGGGTTCAGAGTTCAGGGTTCAGGGTTCAGAGTTCAGAGTTCTCCTTGGAGTTTCCAAACAGAAGAAAAACAAGAGAACAACTTTCCTTTAAGAGGGAACATAATACTGATTTTTTAAATATTCACCACATTTTAGAATGGAATGTCAACTTCTCTTCACATAACAAAGAAGAGTGATACATCTAACATGATCAATACCTTGATCAATACCTTGTTACGAGAATGCTTTTACAGGAAATATACTTTTCGCATTTCAATCACTGAGGATATACTGTATGTTGAGTTCAATGTGTGAATTTACACATGTGACATTGGCACGTTTATACTAACGCATCCATTTAATTTGTCCTTCATGTCTTTGCATAGAACAGGAAAACCGAGGCTTAACAACAGCCACTTAGATATATTTAGAGATCAACATCGGTAAGGGCCTTTGGAGGGGCCTGTTGTTGCTTCTCCTCAGTGTGACACCTTGATGAGGTAATTAGATGGTAATTATCCTAACATACAGCATTATTGGACATGATCCTCGTGCCATCACTACAATATCTGCACGGAAATCTGAGCAGAGGGAGAGAATCTGAGAACTACTTATCACGACCTCATTAAGGAGTGCCTGTGCAACATGTGGCCAGGAAGGAACAACACAAATGGGGAACAAACAGCATTGAGGGAAAAGAAATCTCTCCAAAGTTTGTGATGAGTATGCAGATGTTTATTCACCAGATAAAAGTTAATTGCCTAAAAAGCTGAAGTGCTTCTGACATTCTCTGCCACTATAAAACAATGGGGGGCATGTTGGTGGTGGTTAGTGTACGCCTACAAGCACAACTAGTGTGTGTGTGTGTGTGTGTGTGTGTGTGTGTGTGTGTGTGTGTGTGTGTGTGTGTGTGTGTGTTTGCTACATGAGGAAAGATCGGGGATGTGGTAATTCTGAATGGAGAGCTTCTCTGATAAGTTAAGGTGGTGAGAAAGGAGTGTTCCCCCTAGCTCTGCAAGGTCAGGTAAATGGGTTGTGTGATGGGCTTGTGTCGGTGCACATTATCTAGTGAAATCTGGTGACTGACGTGAGCGGACTGGACTAGTCAGCTGTCGGAAAAATCATTACGAGGCCCCAGACATGCAGGAGAGCTCTGGAGGCGATCCGACACTTGGAATGCAGTGTGGATCACTCACATGCCGCAATGTCACTGCAAGAGCATTTTCTGGCAAACATTTTGGACATGGCTGGTGCTTTTGTGTTCATATGTACATTCCTTTCTCTTAGCTTTTTAGCTCTGATAAATAGTGGACAGGTTAACTAATTATATCTAGTCATTTTGCAGCTGATGTACAAGGTAGTTCACCTGGGTCTCTTTTAATATTTTGTCTTACTTATTGTCATCATTATTAGTACTGGCGCTGAGTATTTGTAGCTCCTTTCAGATTATGCAGATCAGAAATCAGTAATCACATCCATAATCAGAGCAAATCAGATTGTCCTTGCATTAATTAAGAAATATAATTAGTAAGAAATCCGTCTAATGATAAGGCAAAATAGCTTCTATATTTCAGTCACTGCTATCCTAATCAAGACCTTATATTACAAAGTAATTAGGTGATTGTACGTGATAAGTGTATCAAACTGGAATCATTAGAATATTCTTCAATTGTTTAATACTTTCAATCAGCTTGGACTGATCTGTAGTGACTGCTGCAGCAATTTGTCTCTTAGTTCCTCTCTTAGCATGCTTCTAAAGCTACATTGTTCATGGTATTTGATATTAAGGTACAGGGGGCTGACAACTGTATGGGCAATGAACCTTCAGAATGTCTGAGCTTTTTATGTTTCACTGGTTATGCTACATAATTAAGAATTAAGTTTAGTTCAATTTGGTTTTAAGGTACAAAATAAATTCACTTTAAGCATTAATCAATCAATGGTCAACACCACTATGGTTTTAGCTCGAGATGCTCCTATAAGACTATGTATTGCTGGATCATGATAGGATACAGAACTAATTTCATCGTTAAGCAACAGTGTGGGTGTATTGGATACAGAACTAATTCCATCGTTAAGCAACAGTGTGGGTGTATTTGGATGTGTGCACCTGTGTACTGTCCTTATCACATTTTATGGGCAGCCATTGACAATTTCAGCTCAAATGTTGACAATGTTAAAACGGATAATACAGAGAGTTTGTGCTTATTCAGCCTTAGTCATTAATTCCTCAGTACACACATGTAACGCCATGCAAGGCAGCGTTTAATCATTGAACAAGTCAAACAGAATCCCCCCTCCCCAAACATCGTGAATCATTGAAATAAGGGCAGGCTGCAGTATTATTCATTATCATTACACATATTTACCCATCAAATATGCTGTTATTGTTTATTCCCCTTCTATTTATTTGTTTGATTCCAATAATTACATAAACAGCTTCATATGCCTAACAGTCCTGTGAACACCAGATACTATCAAGCATATTTCCTCTACTGTCAACATACCTGTATGGATATGCCAGTCAGTTTGAATACAACGGAGTGAACATTAAGGAACAGTAGTGTTTTTACACAGCTGTCACATGCAACTTCTGATTTGTGAAGAGCGCTTCCCTCTGAGCTGCTATTCCACAGCTGTTCCTCCTGTTCCTCCGACTCCCAGCGCCTGCAACCCACCCAGTAAATGTCACTCAGTATCTCTCACCAATCAAATCAGTGGGGAGGCATTTTCCATAAGGCTTCTCTGATTAAGGGCTTCATTAGCATATGTAAACTGTACTTTTTGAAGTGAAATAGCATTTAATGGCTTATTTGAAGTGTGTGATTTGCAAAAGAAATGAAACCACCCTTTGAAGGAAGAAATGCCACATTCCAATCAAACATTTAGTGTTCGGTAGGTTAATGAATGCCATTAGCCCAGTGAGAATAAATTTAGAGTTGTGCATTCATGAGATGCATAAATTAGATAAAGCACAAAAAGCTATGTTTCTCTGTGAGCAGACGGAACACACCATAGCAACATAATTAAACTATAAAATATATTCTGCTAAGCACAGGCAATTTGATAAGCTCCAGTAAAAACAATTCTAAAAAAAGCTGATCCAAAATAAACTTTCCTAGTAAACAACATGCTTTTTACCTACCTGAAATTAGAACATTTTGATTCTTTTTTTAGACATTAAGGATGAAAGGAAAGATTGCAGCAGTGGAAATGGGGAAAATAAATGAAACCTTCTTTATCAAGTTGGCTAACGAAGGAGGAGGCTTAACTATTTATTTGTTCAAAATGTAACTATAATTATTATCCCATTTAGTTTATTAGATTCTTTTAAGCTGCTAATTAGTTACTCATTTAATTGTATCTTTTTATTATTGTTCCTAATGGATCATCAGTCCGGAGACTGTCCTTGCTGGCCCTAATACATTCTGACGTCAGCACTTTCTATACTTCATTACTCCCTTCAAATGATCACTGCTGTCCTAATTAGTTGATGCTTGAAATATAGCCCATTGTATGCAATGACCTTGAGGACATTTTGGCCTTGATAAATTATATCATTGTATAAAAATTGGACAAATAAGCTAGGGTGTGAGCCTTGTCAGTTTTTTGTACAAGTCACATGACCAGATAGCCTCTACCCTGCATAAAGGCACCTCTCTCTCCTCCATCTCAGTTTACATTCTGGCCCAATCCTAGATCTGATAATCCACTCATCATTTACTTCAGTGGCCAAACAGAACTAATTGGTTCAAAGACGTGTTTTAATACAACATAATATAAAACAGAAACAGGGATGATTTTGTGCACTATGTCATATACTATATTTCTCATACTTCCTCCTGGTCCAGCCATGTTTGTATGACTGCAGCACAATAAATTATAAGTGAAGTTAAAGTCAGGTAAACTATCAGGGTAGCATGAAATATAGCTTTTATCATTGACTTTCTGCACTGTGGGGTGTGTAATGACAATATCTGACAGCTACCAAACCAAGCAGAATATACATTTTCTGACAATCATCTCTACAGCTAGCGGAGAGATCATAGATATTTATATATATTAAAAATCATCATACTTGAAAAGCAAAACATTTAATTAAAAGTTTTCTTCCTTTGACACTTCAAAGCAAGTTTGACCACTGTCCTTTAAAAAGTCCTCTTTCTTTACTTGAATATAATGCCTATCCGTTAGATTAGTAGCACAAACACAATGTCATGTGGGGGAAGCAGATGCCATAGCCTCACTCTGAGTCATCATTCGTTCTGTATTCATGATCTGCTGCTAGAGCTCCCTTGATGAGCCCAAGTTAAAGAATGACTTGCTCTCAGAGACTACACTGAAACCCACGCATTCACATGAGAATCACAGCTTTTAACTAAACTTCTGTAGGAAAATAAAACCCTGCAGTGACTGAATATGAATACATAATAAAGTATCGTTTAATTTGATGTCCACATGTTGTAACTGGGTTTGACCACGGTTTCCAGTCAAATGAATGTGAGACACAAGCTTAATGAGGAGCATCAGCAGCCTGCCTTCATCACACAGTGCCTCATTAGATACCCACAGGAAGAGGATGTAAACAAGCCCTCCAAATGTAGTCATTGATTTTTTAATGACCCCACAACCTTTGAGTTTGTCCACTTACTCTTTGGCATAGTGTTGTGTGTAATTACAATGGAGTTTTCATGCTTTTAAAAGTATTATATATATATAGAATTAGTATCTGTCACTAAGTGACACTTTTCCTCACTTTCTAACAAGACTCTATTTCTCATTGATGCCAAGTTGATGCCAAGTTGTGAGAATGAAATGAAATTAAATGAAAATTGGAATTGAAATGTGCAGTCCAAAATGCTGAATATGCCGTTATGCACACAGTTGGGTTACTCACATTGATCCTGAACCAGAGAATACGCTACTTTAAATAGCAGAAAAACATGTTTCTATATATGTGCCCCAGTGTAGGTTGTGTTTCAATTCATTTGAACGATTTATGTGTTTCTTCGATGTTGTTTGAACATGACAAAATATCACATGGTTCTGGGAACGAAAATATCTTCTTATTTGACTTAATTCTTCTTGATTCTCTGGCCTTGAATACTGCATGGGCCTATCGGGCACAGGCCCAGGGGCCAAGAGGTCACAGGGGTCCTGAACCAACCTGCACCAAGTAAGTCCCGCTGCTCCAGGGCTGACCCTTGAGAGACTCTAAAAGGCGCCTAGCAATACACAAAGGGACATGAAGACATGCCCACCCAGATGAAAAGCTACGGTTTTACAAAAACAATCTAGCCTTCTCGGCTATTTAACGAGGACAAGGTGAAGGTAAATCATTGAGTGTGGTTCCCCTTCGCAGTTCACTGCGACATAACAGTATGGTACATGACGTCAGTCAT
Organism: Clupea harengus; assembly: GCF_900700415.2. Classification (NCBI taxonomy): domain Eukaryota; kingdom Metazoa; phylum Chordata; class Actinopteri; order Clupeiformes; family Clupeidae; genus Clupea; species Clupea harengus. Next base: position 18,180,205 of record NC_045168.1, read on the forward strand.
GGGTCCAAATCGAAGCATTTATCTATTCACGCCTGAAAGGCCGCGAGATCTGTCAATGCGCGCTCCTGAGCCCGCCCCTCAGGAGTCCATATCTTAGATTACGCATCAGATCTCTTCCTCTTTTGAAACTTCGCAAGATGGAGTGAACATCTACGAGCATATCTCAACGCTTAAACCACAGTCAAAAGAGTTTTGTGTGCTTTTTGCTCTTTACGGGTTGGTGAGTTATCTGGGTTCCTTAACCCTCACTAGCTCAGGGCGCTACAAAATTCGTTGGCTCAACTTAATTTTGAAAGTAGTGGCTGCTATCCTGGCTGCCTGTCTGGCTAAGTCTCTGACTAGCCTGCTAGCTTGCTAACAACGTGTTCGTTGCAGATAGTGTGCTTGTGTTTTAACACTCTTCTCTACTTTCAGATTGAATAAAGATGGTCAGACACTACCCCGACTGCGGGCACACCCGTCCCAAGGGTGACCGTCACCGTCGGTGCGTGACCTGCCTCGGCAGGGACCACACGGAGGTCGCGCTTTCGGGCAAAGACCCTGTCTGCTCCATCTGCGCTAGCCTCCCGCTAGCTAAGGCTACCAGGTGCCTTGCGTTCTGGAAGCGCAAGGACGCCGAGGAGACTGCACCGGTTCCATCCGGGGCTACCGCCCCCGTAGGCCCGAGTGCGTCTTCAGCCGTAGGCTCGGTGAGTGTGAGCAGTCGCTTTGCAGCTGCAGCTCTGCTCCCGGGCCTCTCCCCGTCACCGCCGCCTATCAGCCCTAGGGCTGCGGGCAGCGAGGCGGAGGAGCTTCAACCAAGCGGTGCCCTGCCCGAACTCGAGCTGGACATCAGCTTGGATGATGATAGTCTGCTAGACTACTCCGACGAGCACAGCTCAGTCACGGAAGTAATGCAGACGAAACAAGACGTTAGGATGCGGGTGGATACACCCCCTACCTCGTCTCGGATCCTGGGCCAGCAACTCCACGAGGTTGCGCTGAGAGCAGCCAGCTGCCTTGGGCTCCCTCTCCCTCCCCCTCCCAGCGTGCAGTCCTCGCTGCTGGACGGGGAGTTTTATGCTGGCCCCGCCGCGCCAGTTCCCAGCTGCATCCCCTTCTTCGAGGAGGTGCACGAGGAACTGCAGGCGACATGGGCGATACCCTACTCGGGCCGGGCCCCGGTGCCTGGGTTCGCGCCCTACATGCAGCTCCACAGGGCTAGTGAGAGGGGCTACCTCTCCTTCCCTCAGGTGGAGGATGCAGTAGCGGGCTACCTCTCGCCCGCCTCCCCCACGATGCGCCTCGGCCAGAAGCCTCTCCAGCCTACGCGGGTGGCCAGGCACCAGGCTCAGCTGGCAGAGAAGTCCTACTTGGCTGCAGGGCAGGCTGCCTGCACGACCAATACGGCTGCGCTGCTACAGCGCTACCAGGCAAAGCTCCTGACTGAGCTTGCCTTGTCGCTGGGGGAAGATCACCCGTCTGTGGCAGAACTCCGTTGCGCGACGGATCTGCCGCTCAGACTAACTCGGTGCACATCACAGGCACTGGGGAGGGTGATGGGTGCCGCAGTGGCTACCCAGAGGTCTCTGTGGCTAACTCTGGCCAAGCTGTGAGACAGAGAAAAAGCACCACTCCTCCACGCCCCGGTCTCTGTCCAGGGCGCCTTCGGGGAAGCAGTGGTCACAATGGCTGCCAAGTTCGAAGAACAGCAGAAGAGCAGAGAGGTATTCCAGGCTTGGATGCCTCGCTCTAGTGGCACGGGTGAGACGTCCTCCTCAGGACACACCACACCCGCACCGGGCCAGAAGAGAAGCGGGCTCCGCTCGCCAGCTCCTCCAGCAAAGGTGCCCACCGGGCGAGGCTGGCAGAGACACCTCTTCCGCCCGCCTGCCCAGCCTGCAGCACAGCAGCAAACAGCTGCGCGCCCTGCCCGGGGCACAGCCCAGGCTCCGCGGCAGCACTCCGCTCGCCGCGGGCGAGGCAGAGGTAAGCCTCAGGCTTCCTGATGGTGACAGTCAGCCACTCGTCACACAGGGGGGAGCGGTGGAGCCCACACCGCCTCCACAGAAATCAGCCCGTCGCTCACATGTGGAAATCATGTCCAGCACGGTAAGCAGGTTTCCACAAGCACCACAATCATATGTCCTAACTCCTGTCCCAGATGGCGCAGTGCCCAGGCATGCTTGTGCGACTCCCCCCGCGATGCACACAGTGCAATCGCACCCCCCAAATTTTTTCAAAAACATGAGGGGGCAACCCCAGATCTCGTCCTCCTCCCTAGGTGGAGTGGGTGTAGATCTAGGTTTAGACTCATTGACCATGAGCGGGTTAGTCCCCGACAAATTCAACTCAAAGCACAACCTGGCTGGTCACCATGTGTGTCACCATGGGTGCTAAAAACGATCACAGTGGGTTACGTGCTGCAATTCGCCCGTCCCCCTCCGCCATTCAGCGGAGTGATACAATCTGTGGTGCAGCGAGACCAGTCTCACTTCCTTGGGGAAGAGATAGTCTCCCTGCTCAGAAAAGAAGCGATAAGCATAGTTCCTCCCGAGGAGGAAGCTTCAGGCTTCTACAGCTGCTACTTCTTGGTCCCAAAAAAGGACGGGAATTATCGGCCTATATTAGATCTACGTGTGTTAAACAAAGCACTCATGCCGCTACGGTTCAGAATGTTGACCCCACGCAGGCTTGTGCAGTTTATAAGGCCAAACGATTGGTTTATCACGATAGACTTAAAAGACGCATATTTCCACGTTCTGATCCACCACAGACATCGGAGATATCTGAGGTTTGCGTTCGGAGGAATAGCGTACCAATTCAACGCACTCCCATTCGGCCTATCTCTAGCGCCGAGGGTATTCACAAAGTGCGTAGAAGCAGCCATCGCTCCGTCCGTCCTGCTGCCCGCTCTGGTTCTCGCTAGGGGGCGACGATCCCCCACTAGGCATAGATGCGCTGGGCCACCAGTGGCCAGCTCTACGCCTATATGCGTTTCCCCCGATCCCGCTCCTCCAGCAAGTGCTGTGCAGGATAGCGGACGAGGGCAGGGAATTGATATTGATAGCCCCCCACTGGCCCGTGGGCGGCAAATCTAGTCAATATGTCAGTGCAGCAGCCTTGGGAGCTGCCTCTGCGGAGAGACCTCCTAACGCAGGCGCACAGGACAGTGTGGCATCCCCATCCAGAGTGGTGGCCTGAGAGGTGCAGGCTCATAGCGTCAGGCCTGTCAGATGCGGTGGTGGCTACAATACAGAGTGCCCGAGCTGTATCGACACAGGCTCTGTATACGCTGAAGTGGCGCAGCTTTGAGCGGTGGTGTGCTGCGCGTCAGCACGACCCCATTAACTGCGCACTGGGCGTTATTCTAGAATTCCTACAGCAGTTGTTTGATGAGGGGAAGGCGGCTTCCACTCTCAAAGTGTACATGGCTGCCACACTCTTCAAGCCCCAAGGTGCCCCGTGGGGAACTTTTTGGTATTTTGATTAATATATTTAAAAATCTCTGCGAGTTTTTGTCCTAGAAACATAAAACTAACACCCACAGCAACCTTGAACCCTTTTCTTTTAAAATATGTAAAGTTTGAAACTAAAATATAAATAATCACTTTGTAAGGACAATATTACGAATCCCTTGCAAATTTCAGCCTCTGAGTGAGGTTTCGACCCTCCCATTAGCAAATGACAACTATTCATATGATAAGGAGATGGTAATTCAGTGATCACTATTGGCTCATGATGTGTCAAGTAAACCTGTAGGAACAAAGACATTCCAGGCCCATTACGTCATGGCCATTGTTCTTGACCGAGGTGTCCCAGAATGTTCACACCTTTCTCTTCAATATGCATAGTGGTCTAAGTGAAGAAAAGTGTTACATTGTATATTACTTAAAATTAGTATTGAAACCACACACACTTTCTGAATGCTCCACATAGGTGAGTTTATCAAACACCTATGTTTACAGGGCTCAGAGTAAAAAAGAAAACTTCCAAAATATTAACAATGTGCACCTCTAAAACTAGATTTAATTTTAGTGTCTTTAGATTTCATTTTAATAAAAAACGTTTTTTACTACATTCCTTTTACTCTCATTGTATTATTGCTGAGGTGTTCTAGAATATAATCATAAATGCCACTTTTGCCTCATGGTTTTTAGTTAGGTGAAATATACAAAAATATCAGGCATGGCAGACTACCTAACATAGTCAAAAAAAAGCCTTGGGGTTGGAAGTGTTAATGGCAGTTACATTTACATTTAGTCATTTAGCAGACGCTTTTGTCCAAAGCGACGTACAAGGGAGAGAATATTCAAGCTACGAGCAATAGAACCTGGTGTAACAATAAATAAATACTACTTTACATAAGAAATATGACAAAATGAAATAAAAAAGAAAGAAAGAAGTTCTCCTGGCAGTCACCCGCTAGTCACGCTTTATGGCGGGGGTGAGATGGCTCAGGGTGCCAGAGAGACACCTCATACCCTCTTGGGATCTGCTAGTGGTGCTACGTGCTCTCACAGGGCCTCCGTTCGAGCCCCTGGAGACAGTGGACATAAAGTTTGTCTCTTTAAAGACCGCGCTGCTGCTGGCGTTAACGTTGGTGGACGTGCAAAAGGCAGACCTCTATAAAAACCGAGCCTCTCCCGTTGGATAGTAGAGGCTATCGTGTTGTCTTATAAGAGCTTGTCTTTAGATCCCCCGGAGAAGTTGCATGCGCACTCTACGCAGGGGGTCTCGTCTTCCTGGGCCTTGCTGAAGGGCGTCTCAGTGGAAGATATTTGCAAAGCTGCGAGCTGGAGTTCTCGCCACACTTTCATTAGATTCTATATGTTAGATGTGGCTGAACCTAGTTTTCTTCATAACGTTCTGCGGACAAGCGATCTCTGAATCCCCTGGCCTGAGAACGATGTATATGATAAGTGTGTTCATGGGTGTCTACATGTTATGTTGCACATGAAACATTCCAGGGTGGTTTCCTACAGGCGCAGGATCATGGATCCATGCCGCCTATGTTAAAGGTTGCCATGTTAATATGTTCACCGCCAGCGGCTGTATGAACCTCTATGAGGGCAAAGGCTTCAATAAAGCTGGTGTGTGTGATTGGCTGCCACTGTATTATCACGCGGGAATGTATAGGGTCCCATACTGTTATGTCGCAGTGAACTGCGAAGGGGAACGTCTCGGTTACTTACGTAACCTCGGTTCCTTAAGCAGGAACCAGACATAACAAAGTTGGCGTGTACAGTGTTACCTTGGATTGATTGTCTTGCTCAGTTTCTTTCTAAGGAAGAGATCTGATGCGAAATCTAAGGTATGGACTCCTGAGGGGCGGGCTCAGGAGCGCGCATTGACAGATCTTGCGGCCTTTTAGGCGTGAATAGATAAATGCTTCGATTTGGACCCATGACTGACGTCATGTACCATACTGTTATGTCTGGTTCCTGCTTAAGGAAGCGAGGTTACGTAAGTAACCGAGACAGTATTACACAATGTATGGAATTATGTTCATGCCAAAAAATAAATTTACTGACGTGACTATATAGCAATCCAAGCTAGATAGCCCTTACACCAATAATTAGCCTATGGTGAACTGCCGGCCAGGTCCGTCAGCTGAAGGTTTCTCTCTCTCTCAGGCCATTTAAGTTCAAATGGACTTCCTTTATTGACATGACCATAAGAAATAGTATTTCCAAAGCAAGCTTGGGGGACAAAACACATACATATAAGCTATACAGGGATTAAAAAGAATACAAAGTTGTTTTCACTTGTCATGCATGTGCAGATCTTAATATCTAGACAGGTATTAACCTACCCCAATCTACCAATGCCCTTTGTCTTGTCAATAGCTAGAAACACCTGGTCTGATCATTATAGACATGTACTGATTTAAATGTATGTTTTGCACCATATGTGAGGTCCTTTACAATCTTGAATGTCTAGTGTATGTGTGTGTGTTAGTGACTGTGGCACTGCTGAAGACTCTGGGCCCCCCAACAGAATCGTCAGTCAGCCCCCCCAGCGAGATTTTCAGATTTAGATTCTAAGGGTTTCTGAGGGTCTGTAATAGTGACTGTGTATCTTCAGATTTGGAATACCATTTTCCCCTATAAAAGTCTGGTTAGGTAACACTTTATAGCCTATTTAGTTGTATCGGGGCCTAACCTGAAAATACATCAAAGGAAATTGCATTTCAAAAAAATTATAAAACATCAGATTGATATAATGTTGATGCTATAATTATGCAGATTATGTCTCTATGAACTTGTATCATGCTTGGCAGTTGAACTGAAAAAAAAGAAACAATTTGGAGACAGGCATATATATTTTCATTTCACAAATAGTAAATCAAATGAATGTGATCTAAATACGGCTATGTTTCATTGAGCAAGTCTGCCTTGTTGACTGGTTGTGAAAGGTCAGGCTTGGAGGGGGGAAAGGTATGCCGGTCCAGGAACAAGATGAACAGACACAGCGTCTGCCTGTGGTATTAGTCTTGTAAATCCTGTATGATGGGCTATACAGGTGTCTTTATTTTGTCCATTAACGCGCTATTTGTTGGCAGTAAATATGTCACGTAAGCACGCACCCAGGAACGATAGGGGTCTTGAGTTTCTAATCAGTCTATGCTCATTCTCTCACTGTGGGCGGCAGTCATATTGGGCACCACTATGCGCTACAGCTAGTTTTAAATACAGATAGACCTAGCAAAACATACAGATAGACCTAGCCAAACATACAGATAGACCTAGCCAAACATACAGATAGACCTAGCCAAACATACAGATAGACCTACCTAAACATACAGATAGACCTAGCCAAACATACAGATAGACCTAGCCAAACATACAGATAGACCTAGCAAAACATACAGATAGACCTAGCAAAACATACAGATAGACCTAGCAAAACATACAGATAGACCTAGCCAAACATACAGATAGACCTAGCCAAACATACAGATAGACCTACCTAAACATACAGATAGACCTACCTAAACATACAGATAGACCTAGCTAAACATACAGATAGACCTAGCCAAACATACAGATAGTCCTAGTCAAACATACGAGATTTGTAATTGGGGTGGGGGATGCACTCCCAATGTTTAATTGAAATGTCACTGGTTGTCAAACAATAGCAGGACAGGTCATGAACAGTAGGCCTAGTTCAAACTGTTGTAAAGATTCTTTTCATGATTAAGCTTAGGTGTTATTAAGTAGCTGCTGGGCAGAGCAGTGTCAGATCATTTTACATTTACATTTACATTTAGTCATTTAGCAGACGCTTTTGTCCAAAGCGACGTACAAGGGAGAGAACAGTCAAGCTAAGAGCAATAAAAAAGCATGGTGTAACAATAAATACTACTTTACATGAGAATTAGAAAAACAACAACCTAGAAAAGAGGAAAAAGAAGTGCAGGAATGTAACTGCTGAAGTGCAAGTTAAGCGCTAGGCAGGTGCCAGTTAGGAGGGGAGGTGCTCTCTGAAGAGTAGGGTCTTCAAAAGCTTCTTGAAGGTAGAGAGGGACGCCCCTGCTCTGGTAGTACTAGGCAGTTCGTTCCACCAACGTGGAACTACAAATGAAGATCATAGTTTATCACCATAATAATCTCAATATTAGAAAAACTGTATTTGCATTTTCATAACTGATTGGCTTCTAGAGGTAAATGTTAGAGGTATACAGCTTCATACATAATGTAGCTAGGATAATGTAGCATTAAAGGTGCTTTTTCAAAGACTCACATGCAACAGGAATAAGTCAGGGTCCAGAGCATTTAATAACCTGCATTTATGTTCTCGTTTCTCTGGGAATCTTGAGTCACCAAGGCACTAGAAAGAGTAACAGAGATTGTGTTTTATCAGTTCTCCAAGTGAAATCCAAAAAGAGCCATTTCTTACTTGAAATATTGCTCTACGGCGTGTTCACTCGAGCACAGATTCCACAGCAACCGGCTGCAGCAGCTGCAGAGTGAAGACATATATGTATGATAAACAGACATATATGGAACATTATTTAAATGTCCAAAAACTGTGTTGTAGTCAGTGTTTCTGTGATATTACAAATGGAGCCTTTTTCAGGTTTTTCCCACATACTAAATACCTTTTTTACAAAAAGAAGCGAGCAGATCCATTGCTCAAATGTATCAGAAAACTTTTAGTTCTTACTTAACTTGAAATCCAGACATGTTGTCTTCACTAAAATAGCACATGAACACCACATTCCGCTTGATTGATGTATATTAAAATTGCAGCTATCTTACTTAATGGCACATTTAACTTCCTTCATTGCCTACACTGAAAAGGATTTCCATATACTTCTCAAGCTTGTAATTACCATTAGAAAATATTCATGTGATAGGCACTGCGATTCGGACAACCTGTGGTTAGACTGTATGCTGTGTTCAAAGAGAGCCATGAAGGGTTCAATTACGATTCAATGAACAGGCCACAGTGTCTCTTCAGGCTGACTGTTCAAGCACTGGATAACAGATTATTTGATTATCCTGTGGAGCTAAATGGGACCAAATACATTCTTGTTCGTCTCCTTGTTTGAAGTGTTTAATGGCATATTTAAGGAATGTGAATGCAGTGATGCAACATCTATGTATTTGCAGAGCAGTGGGACAGCTCAATTTGAAGGTTTAGACTTAAGGTAGTAAAATGTAAGCATTCATTCTGTGTGGAATGTTATAATCTATTACACTTTTCGTCAAATTCAGAATCTTTTTTTTTTGCATTTATTTGTCCACTGTGTGTGCTAAAAAAAAAACAGTCCTGGCCCTTTTAATGGGAAACAAATCCATTTGCTCAGAGGGAGCCATACACTATTCCAGCTCATCAACAGCATTGCCTCGGGAACTTGGAATGGAGGGGTGTTTTTGATTAGCTGTTGAGTTCAAATATCAACAACCTTTCAAAAAGATAGAGGAAGGCATCTTTAATGCTACATTATACCAACAAAAATTATGCATCAAGCTGTATTCCTCTAACATTTACCTCTATCAGTCAATCAGTTATGATAATGTGTGTATAGTTTTTCTAATATTGAGATTATTATGACTTGTGTGTGATCCGGTGATAAACTATGATCTGACACTGCTCTGCCTTCTAGGCACACTGTACATTGCCTATTCTACTAGTGTTAGATAATTAGTGGCATGTGTTTCATCGGGGGTGCACCACCCATCCCAATAAAAACCCTTGTATTGATGGATAGGTCTATCATATTTTAAAATGAAATTTAATATTGAGGGTAGTTGTACATGAACATATGGTAATAATAATCGGCTATTGTATATAAGCTATTAATTATAACAATAATGATAACAACAACAACGTTCGTTGAAATGATGAAATAATTTCCACCACCATCATTTTTGGCACCGCAGGTTAGTGGAAGACCACCAGTTGCCAAATCCGGTCTGTCTTGATAACTGCATAGTAGTGGGATTTCTGTAATCTAGCTATCTACCATAGTTGAATAACCCAAAATGTTTAGAATTACACTAGTGTTCCATACACTACAAGTAGTTTTGGCTACACTCAAGACAGTCATAGACAAAACAGCAGCTTTGATGAAATAAGCACTTTATAACATATCAGGATCCAGGAAATGAATCCAAGACAGGAAATCAAAAATGTGCTTAAGCTTTTCAAGAAACTGAGAAAAATGTGAGAAGGGAGATAGACCTGTAATTCTTCACACTAGACAGGTTAAGTCAAACTCTGGAACATCTCAAGCCTGTTTGAATACTGTTGAAAGTTTCCCCAACTGAGTGAAGTATTAAGTGCATGTGGAATTGCAGGAAAAAATTGATGTGAAGTAGAGGGTGGTGGGATTAGATATGTTGTAGGTCAACTATTTTCAACAAGCATTGAATCCCCTCCCTCACTGAGACAATGAGTGAAACGATATTCCAAAAATCTAGAGGAGACTAATTGTGTGTAGGAGGATTGGAGAACTGACCACTAATGGCTGCAACTTTTTCAGTAAAAAACATGTTGCAAAGTCATCAGCAGAAAGGTTGTGGAGATGATCAAACAGCCAATGAGGAAATAAGAGGTAGAGCAATAGTAGAATATGATGTGTCTGCTGGACTTTGAATACAGTTTTCCATAGTGTCTTCATTTTGGCCCCAGCATTGGTTTGCACAGCCATATCCACACGGGATTCAATTGGTATACATGATCATATCAATGTAGCAACACTGATAACAGTTTGTGCAGGGGTGAAAATGTATATTCAGGAAGCAAGTTGATCTCTAGTACTCCCTTATGTTGTTGTTTGTGGTACAGACCTTCTGAAGAAAGTCATTCTGATCAGTACCCCAGTGTGTGAGGTGCTTAAGTAAATGGCCATTATCTGTGAATATTGTAATTTAATGAGACGATAAGATACAAACAAACAACAAACAAACAACAAACAAGGCTGACTGCAGTCAGTTTTTTATTGCACGAACAACTCACAGCAACACACACGTGTTATATATATATGGAGGCGACCAGGACACACTACACACACACACACGCACACGCAGGCCTGAGGTCGCCGTGAATTTTTGCTCCGCCTTTAACCCATGCCGGATCGTCCCTCCTCCAGGATCCTCCAGGAGCAGTGGGCAGCTTCTCAGTGCCCGGGGACCAAGTGAACCGTCCGTCTCGGTCAGGGACGGACAGGATTGTTCTGTTCTTTTTGCATGTTTTTCTGTTGGGGTTATTAGCGGAGGAAACCCCTTGTGAACTCGGGGAGAACATGCAAACTCCACACAGAAAGGCCCGGGAGATAGCCCACTTGATACTACTGTATTGGTGCCAAAGTTGTAAAAATAGCCACATATGTTTCCGCCTGATTGTATTTTCAGATACCTCCAGTGTAAATTACATTAACCTGAAATGGCACGATGGCAAGGAATTTGATCTTGTTATATTGTTGTTCATGGTGATGATACCGCCGTAATTCACAGAAATGAATGTTATTGATTTGCTTATCAAATCTGATCATCCTGCCAGGGGATTGTTTGTGGGTGCAGATGATGGATCTCTATGAGATGTCACACTTATTTGTGGCTATGAGGATAAAGGGCTAGGTTCATTACTGGTCGTGATGAAGCTTTGGTATTAATCATTAGAAGAGTTTATCACCTCAGAGGCCCCCTGTGTGTCCTTCAGGGAGTGGACCTCTTGTCAAAGCAAAGAGCCCAGATTTATTTCTCCTCATTGAAGCCATTTTCTCTCACTGTGGGAATGAAGTTTAAAGAGCAAGAATCTAAGTATAGGAATGTGTGTAAGGCAGAAAACACTCTTAAAAATGATCAAATCCACACAATGGATTCCCAGACCCCTATGTGCTGTTCAGCTGCAAACAGCCAACCAAAGGGTTACTTAAGCCAAAGGGCATGGCCTTCAGACACAGGACAATACCATTGGATTGGTTTGTGGAAATTCTTGAAAATCTTTGGAGATTATGGTATTTAACCAACCATTTTAAGACATCTTAAAGCTCTCTGTCTCTCTCTCATTTACCTCTAAGTGTATTTGGTTTCATTGGCATCGAACCTGTTTATTCAATTGGTATTATTTACAGATGTACTCATCCATTTGGTTTTTGCCATACATTCAGTTTGGTTTATATTTGGAGGAGTGTGATACATTTTCCCCCTTAAGTTTGTTTATTTTCGTGGTTTAAGTAGTCTGATTAGTCATCTATCTTGGTCTATGGAGAGATGGCTTGGTCCTAGTTTGTCCTTGACTGTGAGTGTGCAGTATAGCTTTTTTTGTATTAATTGTCTGTTAATGAGGTATGAAACTAATGCTACCTTGCAGAAATGCATCTCTAGTTTGCTGTTGCTGAGTCATCACAGACCAATGACTGAAGTTTCATTCAAATACGTTTGTAGGGTGTTCCACTATACAAACATATCATGACAGCGGCTAGCCAATCAGACACAAGTATTTCTAGTCAATGCGGCATAATTACACAGTGTCCTAAATGTGAGCAACAACGACAAAAGTAGATCGTTCCGAGCGTTGATGGATGCCCCATTTCAAATTGTTTACTTGAAACGCTGCTTTCTGTCAGTTGAATTGTCAAAAGTTGTATGATGTGGATCAAATGGTTGCATCGTGGACAGGGAAGTGCTGTGACAACGGTGTGTCGCTTGCGGCTAGGACGAGGTGTTGCCAGGGTATATGCCATTCTGTAACAGCATTGTTGAGTACGGGACTGCTATGAACTCTGACAATATGCATACATGCAATGACACATTCACAGGTCTACTGCTGTGCCCAATCATGTTCACATAATATGTGTAGCTACATTAGCCTGTAATCCCACAGCAAGCGCTTACTATGGAGCTGAGTGTTTATATAGAGACCCACACTCAGGTGCATTTAACCAGGCCACTGAGGGCTGTCCGCTGCTCAGTCACGCCTGAAAGCATGTCGGTGGAGGACTGGTGAGCTGGCTGAGCACATATCTCTCCCTCTCCCTCTCCCTCTCCCTCTCCCCCCCTCTCTCTCTCTCTCTCTCTGTCTCATTCACATCAGGGGGAGGATGACTGATGTAACACCTGAGCAAGGTCATAGTCTGCGATGTTTCACAATATTACAAGCATCATGTTCAAGCATTCTGCCAAACAGACCTCAGGATGTCTGATTTTTCATGTCTTTTCCTGTGCATTCATTGAGGTAGGTTGATTGTTTGAAAGTCTGAATTTAACAATCGTTTTTGTAATGGAAGATCACTGTAGCATTGAAAACTGAATGTTTCCCTCACTGTGCTGCACAAGCTAATTCACAATATTTGAATTATTTCTGTCTCTCCTGAGAAGGCCTCCTTTCAATTAGGACTGGAATTACTGTGATCTGGGAAATGCATAGATCAACAAGAAACAACCATGCATGGACTTTACTTTGCATACAGCAAAATGCAGGTGTGTATACGGTATCAGGACGGCAGGGGCGGCCCTAGCACATTTGGCACTCTAGGCGAGCTTCACTCCTGGCGCGCCCCCCCCCCCCCCCCCCCCTCAAATAAAAAATATTTTGTCCCCTCACGAAAACGGAATTGCAACTTTCAAACGCTATTTTGCCCTGTAAGACTGAATTTCTTTCACATAAACACAACAACGATCGCGACGATGAACAAACATTAATTCAAGAACAAATCACTGAGAAAATGTCACGCCTGTGCTGGACTACGCTTCGGCCACGCCCCCTGTTCAAATGTTTATGGACACACACACACACCTCCACGTCATCTTCCCAATCGCCTGCAAATAATGTTTTCTTAGTCTTCTAAAAGTGAATCTAAAATGATATAACAAAAGTATGTATTATCATCATTTGTTAAATGTAGCTATTAAGCATTTTGGTATATTTGGACAGCCTGGCATTTTTTTATTCCAAGATGCATAGCTCTTGATTAGTTGAATCATGTCTAATTAAACTGGCTAGCTCGCTCCACCAAAACTAAAGCTGTCCAAATTTGATTACCCAAACTTTTATGACGCAAATTGCGGTACAGCTGAACTTGAACTGATATTTCGACTGAATGGCAATAACAAGGAACGTCACAAGTCACTGGCTAGCTAGCGTTAGCTAAAGTTGACAATACAACACTTGGATTTTTATCAGTATTCCTCACTGAAGTTGCCGTTTGGCTTCCTTAATGGGTGTGCTATGCAACGAGTAAGATATGTGTAGTGTTGTCGCATTGGCTATTGGCTTTATATGTGCGCCCCTATTCTAATCATGTCTTTTTTGTATAATGTAGAATAAATGGACATATCATTTTTATATACCGCCTCTGTAAAATCCTTAAAGAACTATGTGACAGGGAGTAGGAAAACTTTCAATGATAAGGTACATCTTTTCTTCTTAACTCCACTAAAGTGCCGGGGGCAATTCACGCATTCGTGAACGTTTTCTTATCTGGAATTCATTCTAGGCTAGAACAGGATTTAAGGATTTACCTTTCTCCTTGGCACGTTTCTCTTCTTCTTCCTTTCTTTTCTTCATAAATTGCGCGCCGGATGGCTTTTGCCTCTTCATTATTTTGTTCTTCAAAGTTTCTTGAACACACACACACTCTAACCTAACGCCTCACTGTGCTCGCATGTTCTGACAACACCAAGGACGTACGTACCTCTTCCGTTTTCGATTTTTGGCTCATTTTAACCTAATGTTAGATTATTTTTTTTATGTCAAAATTTTGGTTGGAAATATAGAAGGGGGCGCAAAAAAAACTCTGTCCAGCAAAAAAAAAACACAATTTTTTTTTTTTTTTTTTTTGCTGGGCGCAGTTTTTTGCGCCCCCCTCTGAGTGGCGCCCTAGGCGACCGCCCATACCACCTGTAGGAAAAACCGCCCCTGCAGGACGGATTGGCTTATTGCCAAAATTGTGTGGAACAACTTGTTAGGTGTGTCTAGACATGTACGTAACATTAGACAGTTGAGGCCTGCACTCCAACTGAACATGCTCTTACTTAGTGTACGTAATGTGTACAAAAAAAGCTGAAAACTTTTTTTCAAAGGTTGTAACTACTCAAATTAAAAAGGTTATGTAAACAAAGAGACTTTGTTTCTGAATCATATGCCGATATCATATTCTCATCTTTTTTTGCAATCATATTTTGATAGCATTCCAGTTACCAATGTCCTGGCCATTCTGTCAATCCTTTTGTATTCTTCCGAACTCATGATGACTACGCAAATAATTGTAGCAGTCTTCAGTTTCATGTTAATTTAAACTTAATAAACGAAAAGCAAAATATGTGGTGCTGTATTTCCTCAAATAATGACCGGGGTCTTTATTTAGCACAGCTGCAGAGGGTAACGGCCTTTGAATTAGAGGCAGGCCTTTATTTGAGGCTTGAATTAGAGGCAGGCCTTTATTTCTAATCCCCCTGTTATTGCATTATGCTGTTAATACAAAGCCACAGAGTTACAGCCAGAGGGGGTGCAGATTGAAGGGGGAAAACGGGACAAGAAATAAGAACAAGAAACAACCAACTACAGGTCCAAATTCGGCAATGCTTTTCCAGCATAGTAGCCTAATACTAACCTATTTGGTGATGAGTTATATCACCCCTGCGCTGTCGACCTGTAATGGTATGGGCCAATTAGGGGTGGGTTTAGCTACCTGTTAAATGTGTTAGCGTCATAGTTGTTGGGGAGGTTCTATGGTGAGAGCTTTGCTAGCGACAATAAGGCTTAGTTTGTGCTAGTGGTGGCGAAATGAAGCTTCATGCACACAAAAGCATGGAAAAAAATATATTAGTTAATTTTATTTGTATCAATGTATTTCCATAATGAAATTAAAACTGTTCATTTTAGTAAGCCATCAGCCTTGATACAAATAGTGAATCAGACAAAAGTGTCTGCTAAATTACTAAATTTGAATCTTTGACCAATTGTCCAGTGGTGCAACGGGTGGTAACTAGGAGCTCTAGGAGTTTGAATTCATTGTTTTGGATAAAAGCAATCGGCTTTTCCCCAAACTTCTAATCTCATGTTCCTGTACCACAGTCGGGGAGACCTGTTTTACACTGGAAACAATTCTACTCATTTAGACGTCCTGATCCAAGGTTCTTAGAATGGTCCATTCCAAGAATACAATATTCAACAGAACTCTTGATGATAACTTCAATTCTACGAATACACTACTAAGTTAGCCTTAAGGTGTTTCAAACATCATGGGAGAAACCATGACAGATTTGGTGCTGTCAGTCTGACCTTGAAGCAACCCTGTTTGTCAATATGTGTGATGATAATGCGCTTGAGCATCTTCAAAAATAAAACCATCCCCAGCATGGCTAGATAGTGATATTTGTATTATATGCCTTTGCTGTCTACAATTGGATGCAGCTTGCCAGTGCTCATTATACAGGAGAATCCATCTGGACCGTCAGATCAGGACTACAGGACACAGCCCCGTCAGATCAGGTCTACAGGACACAGGCCCGTCTGCTGCCATCATGTCACATTAGCATACCCTCTTTGGCATTGATTACCACAGGGACAAAGAGATGTACCACTGAAATATGTACCCGTAGTGATAAAGGCAAATGAAACAGGGGAGCAATAGTGCTTAAGCTAAGCATGTAGAATGTATTGTGACAGAGCCAGAGCCAGGGCCGATGATGAGAGAAGAGGGGAGGAGGGCTGCTACCACTGAGGCGGTGCTGAATACTGCCTTGACCCCTCTGTGTGCCCTCTCATTGTTTTTCAATTCATCCCCACCACTTTGTCACCGAGTGACACTGACAGATGTCGGGTTCAAAGAGGCTCAATAGAAGACCATGCTTACTTGAGAAGAAAAGTGAAATTTCGTTGAGTCTTGTTTTATCTTGCCATCAAGGCAAATTTAAATGCTGATTTAGTCCTGCTTAGGTCAAAGCTCTTTGTGATAACGGGACAGGGAAAACAATGACTCTGAGCACAGACAAGAAGTTTCAAAGTTTACACTTGCTATTTTATTGTTTATTGTTTGTCTGAATCTGATCATAATTATAAACATTTGCTCTGGAATTCACACATAAATACAGGCTAAAAATAATTTCTAACTGGATAGGAAAATTATACTACTTGTTAAATTATTTAAGTTTTTTACTCACATCACTGTACTGAAACATATGGCCCCTAAAACCTATGGACTAGTAAAAAGGTTAGCATATTCACAGCAGTCTGATCTGTAGGCAAATTGCTGCAATAGAGTCCAACCTCCAACACAGGGATAAAGAGATTTTACAAGGCTATGATATGTGTAAAAAAGAATTTCTCCTGCTGATCACAGCACTGATTTAAGCATACAATGTGTTTCAACACATTTTGTTACTAAGCTCAAGGCCTATAAATGATTGAGTGTTATGTAATTTAGTCTCGACTACAGCCCAACAACAAATTGACAATGATTTCTCTGAGAGATACCGTTCAAAATATTTGTCATCATGAGCCAATTGCTGCAATAATTGAGGCATTTAAAACAAAGACATTTTTTTTTAAGTGCACTACACTGTTTTTGTAGGGTTTGACTTATTTGCCACCATAGTCTTTTTTCTATTCACACAATCTGCCAATGGCATGTGAGCCATAAATAATTATGTCAATGTCACACGCTTAACAAAAACAGATCAAAACACCTTGGCCCCCTAACTGTCCCTTGCCAGTGTTTCAGCTCCATAAAGCAGCCCGTTTCTTTCTATAACTAGCCGGAAACTACCTAAAAAGCATGCAAAACCTTGCAAACACCACCAATAGCCCAGTTGGCACTGATAAAAGCTTTGTGACATGCTAACTGTGTGTGCATAGTGCACAACCTAGAGAGCCAGTGGGAATAACAGGTGTGTTTCTATCTATCACAGGTGTGTTTCTATTCATCACAATGAATTTGAAGATGCTACCAAAACTATTTGCCTATAAAAAAAATACCTTAAGTGGAAGATGTTTGCTTACTTTTGCTTGAACTAATTTTATAAGAATAACTTTAACACTGTAAGGTGCTGTGTTGCTCCCTTAATACCTGACACACACACACACAGAGCATTCCAAGCTAAACAGGCCCATCAAAATGAAAACACAGATTCTATGCATTGTACAAATCCAGTAGAGGATGGATGTATGAATCCTGCCCAAGACTTTCAGAGCTATGTTCAGGAATGTAAAGCAAAATGTGTATATATATATATATGGGTTACAAAATGGCTAATAGTCAATTGCAAATATATATGCAAATGTAAATAAAAGTAATTATTAAGAAGACTGTACACTTCTAAACCTCTATCTCATCTCCACTGTGTCCTCAGACTGAGGATAATTTCTGTTGATGGTAGTGATTTGAGCATCTGTACATTTCTTGTCTTCAAGGGTAATAATACAATGCTATAAAGCTACACTTTATATATTCATTACCCTGCTGTTCATGGCTTGTAGTCTTACCTTGAAAAGAAATGCTCTGACAATCAGATAAATGAGGGGACTACAATCTTCATTTACCTGCAATCATCATCTCAAAGCTCATCAGTGCCATTTGTGAATTGATTTCAGTGTTGACTGCAGCAGCCGTCATTTCTTCTTGGGACACTTTGTCCATTGATCAATAGCCTTTTGACGGGGCTTTATGTTGGTCATTGGTGCAAAAAAGACATCATCCGTGTCCTCTTTCCCATTTTCTTTCCAAAATAAGAGAAAGAAGAATGGACACAGCCTGCCTATAAGATTTACTGATGATGCCCTCAGAAGGTATGTAACAAAATGTTATTCTGAAACTACACTGCTACTCACACGCTAAGTAAATGCAGTAAATGGGTATTGAACACTCCAAAACAGGATCCATGCATAAGGGTACATGGAATCACCAAAAGGTTTCTGTACTAGTTTCAGTTATGGTCTGTAAGCCAAATCCTTTAAAGAAAACTCATTTATTTTTAAAGATCAATTTAGCAGAGAAAATACATCACCAATACATGCACAAACTCATCATCATTCTTGCTTTAGAGAGGTGTTGCTAAGCACCTGGTTAGTGGCGCTCTATCTTATACTAAGGCCGAGGTATTGATTCTGCATTAGATTAGCAGGAATCTTGTAAATAAGAGGTAGAGAATGTCAGAGTTGACCTCCGTCTCTGGTTAGTGTTGTATCTTGGACACAGTAGACAGAGCTTGATTTGAGCTCTAATTAGCTTCCCCACTGAAGTGCACTGAAGGGACAAATGGGTCTGACCAACTAGAACATAGATTCTTCTTGTAGACGAAGCACAAAGGTCAAACGTTGTTAACCAATAGAGCGTAGGAAGACAGTGAATTATGTGTATGAGCAAATGAGGGTTTGCTCGCACTGGATAGCAGTGGCTCTTTAAATGGTGATAAATGTCCCTGCAGCGCTGCAGCCAGGACTACTTTTCACTGAGTGTGTTTAGTTCATCCTGAAGAGTGGAGGTCTCCCAGTGCAATGCTCCAAACTGACATACGATGCCTGATACGTGTTGTGACGTTTCAGATTTGAAATCATTTGAAAATGAATAACTTGCATGTATATAATACGATACATATCTGATGAAGCAGCACACTTTAGTTGTGACTACAATAGCATTGAGGCATTGGGTAAGTCAGGAATATGAACAGCAGTTCCATTGTATTGTAATGATGCAATTGGCTTGCTAGCTACAAGCAAT
>NC_045168.1:18204357-18351857 GCF_900700415.2 Clupea harengus
ATTTCCATGATGTAAGTTTAATTCAATTCCTAATGTACTCATAAATACCTCATAAGTATGGGAAATGCCATATTTAACTTAACATATTTAAGTGTACAGACTGTTTCTCTCAGGTCGAGCCAGAGTGCAGCAGGAGTCATGGCAAGGTTAATGTTGGTCTTGTAACCATAGGGAATACTGGCACAAGTGATTGATGTGTGCTCATTGGTCCCCTGCAGGGATTAACAGGAGACCTAGCGGAGAATTTACAACATGACCCCCGACTATTAGGTGTCCCATCCCTAGTACCCTTCCACAACTGATTATTAAATAGATATTTATACAGTTTCTCTCTGAAACAATTATGAACAAAACTGTGCTTTTAAAAAATAAAGCAAGATTTAAGCTGTTTGACTACAGTCTTGAAATACAGATACCAGTAAATAGGCTCTAATTTCAGAAACCACGATCTTGTATGTCATGTTAGCCAGCGTAAAGATAATGGTGCAATCCCTTTCACCGAAGAGCCTAGCCTCACTATGTTAGTATTTGATATGAATCACCAGATTGTGACTAAGAAAAGCAGTTTGTTCATTGGCTTCATTCTTGTACAATTACATTTTTTTTCTGATGCAGCAGTTATCACACTTAATGTTACTGAAGTCCAGACTGAGAATAAAATTGTACTTTTATTCTATTTCTGTGTCGATTATATTATTTCTCAAATGTTCATAATGAATGCACATTCAGCATTCCCTTAGATTCCCTTTGAGAATAGGTCCTGTAATATACCTGCATCCATATATCTTTTCCATCCCCTCACCCCTCTCTCTCTCTCTCTCTCTCTCTCTCTCCATCTTCCTCCGTGTCTCAGGATGTGAAGAGTGTCCCTGGGTAATAATTGCTGACATGCCAAAGCCAACATTGCACACAGGCCCCTTTAATAGTTTTCATTTTTCTTCCTTACAGCCTGGCCTCAGCGGTGCCATTATGACTGATCAGCACCCGTCTGCCACCGCCTCTCCCCAGCGAGGACCCCTTTCTCTTTCTGGGCTGACCCTCTCACTGCCCGATGCCTGGCTGGCCATTATCATCCCCGAGTCTTCATCCACCCCCCTCCCCAGCATCTCCTCTATTTCCCACCTCACAGACAATTTATATAAAAGACTGTTCCCCTGGTTTTCATCAGGAGCCCGGTAACAGGCCCATTTCACCATATTAATTTGGCCCTTTCTTTTCCCCACTTCCAACCATCGCATCAATTTGGAACTTCATAAACTATTTTAGGAATGTGATTCATCAGTCTGGACAGAGCAAAAGAAAATAAACACCAGTAGCACGGTGCTTGGCTTGCTGGACAGACACCATATTTATCATTATTTAATTCACAGACCCCCAAAAAGCCCTGACATTTTTAATAGTAAGATGAATTGCCAAGAGAGAAAAACCCCACTACGGATTGGTGACCAGCGAGGCTGAAATCAAACTAGTCAGAGAGGGAAAAGTGGATCTGATCCTAAAATTGGACTTCCCCTCAGCATGTTTGGCCTTTCCCAGCCATTAGCAGCTCCATGTACATGGGTGGTGGAGCATGCATGAAGTCCCTCACAAGCACAACACTTCCCTGAAGACTGCTTTCTCCTCTGTAGAACAGGGCCAGACTTTTCCCATTCCTGTCAGTTGATATTTGGAATAGCCAATTTGCAACACTGTCGCAGGTGATTAGTTTTCCTTTAGCACAAAGTGGTGGCAGGGGGCTTGAGGGCAAAGCAGCCTATATATTCACACATTGTATGGAGGCTGAATACCAGGGAGATGGTCACCATAACTATGGCTAGCTTTCTTCAAGCTGTGATCCGGAAGATCCATGATCTGTTACAAGGCAACAAATGATGGAATAAACATGACACTGTGATAATTGCATTATAATCACAGTAGTACTTTATCAGTGGTGTGGTCCAATGACATTATAATCACAGTAGTACTTTATCAGCTTTGGCGCAGGGGGTAGAGAAGTCGTTTAGGAATCAGCAGGTTGCTAGTTCGATTCCCTGTCGAAGTGTCCTTGAGCAAGACACTGAACCCCTAATTGCTCCTGACGTGCAGTGTGTCATCAGTGTAAATGTAAAATGTGTATACATCCTTGTAAGTCGCTTTGGATAAAAGCGTCTGCTAAATGACTAAATGTAAATGTAAATCAGTGGTGTGGTCCAATGACATTATAATCACAGTAGTACTTTATCAGTGGTGTGGTCCAATGCTTAGTTTAGGTTCCCAGTGTGCTGTTGTTGGATTATGTATAACATCTTATGGTGCACCACTGCTTTCCTCCCTGCAAAAGAAGTTAGGGCATATTGAGGAGGTGTCTCTTTGCATGACACCCTCCATCTGAGAATAGTCACTCTTGCCTTCCAGCTGCTGGGGAGACGCAGCCTGTGTTGCTGTGTGCTGAGGAAGGCCCTGAGCTCTGGGCAGCTCGGCCCCACTGAAGCCCCCGCAGGCCGTGGCTCTCCCTCCCAGCTCTCTCTGTCAGGGGCAGGAGGGCACGCTGAGAGCAAAATGACATTCTGATAACTCTCTGTCTCTGCTGGAAGACTTGATCTTTTCTGATGTGTATGGGTGTTTGTGAAAGCAGACTGTCCCTAGCACATTTTTGTAAATAAAGGAACGGTTTTCTTGCCAAATCAGTGCAGCTAAGAAAAAAAGCCGCATAATAAATCTGACCTCATGCAGTCATCAGTCTAATTGAATCCATTTTTTAATTGAGTCTTACTGAGAGGAAATATTCAACCCTTGAGCAGCTATGCTGTATTCCACAAATACAGGTGTATTCGTTTATGCATTTGCTCTGTTTAGTTCTGTTGTTTGTGAAAGTACCTTTGTTAGCATTCAGTAAATGAGGTACAACTAAGATCATTGGTACAGTACATGTCAACAGGTTGGCTTGTCCTTCTAACAAGCCATGGCCTAGCTAACCAAATGCCAGGGTGGAAAGTTTCCCCAAAGATTGATTGCCCCTCTTATCCTTTTCTAATTTCCAATTCACTCAAGGGTTTAACTGGAACCAGCCATTTTTCCCAAGCACCAACCAGATTTCTTTTATTTGCGGGCGGCGTGAGGGGTAAATGGGAGGGAATCTCACAGCCCATTAAGCAAGGGAGTCTGTGCCGTAGAAAGTGCCCTGCTGCCCTGAGTCTGTGGAGTCTTCAGTGTCTGTCTGTGTGCATGGGTGCAACATTGTCTCTCCCTATGTCTCTCTCTCACTGAGTGTGTGTGTGTGGATGCTTGTCATTGTCCTGCTGTGTGTGCGTTTTCCTCCTAAAGCAGTTGTATATACTATGTCCATGTGTTCAGGGGCCTCTGTATGGCTTCTTTAAGCATCTTTCTGGTGACACAGATTGTTTACTTGAATTGAATCTACCAAAACCTGGATCCGATCTGCATCTGATTGATCTACCAAAACCTGGATCGGGTGCAAAAATGTCCTGTATTTCCTGCCTGAAAATTTACATTTAGCAGACACTTATCCAAAGGAGAGAACAATCAAACTACGAGCAATAGAGACCTAGTGTAACAATAAATACTATTTTACATAAGAAATAAAAAAGTGCAGGAATGTAACTAATGTAAGTGCGAGTTAAGTACTAGTTAGAGGAGATAGCATTAGAGGAAGGATAAGGAGACGTAGAGGAACGAAGAGGAAGGGAAAATGATGCATCACCATCAATGAACCTATTTTATTACCTCTGACAGTGTGCGAAAAAAAATGTGTTTTGTGGATTTGGAGCGTTTGTACTTCATACTAAAACTAATATAAATGAAATAGCGACGAGCAATCTGGTTCACAATGAATTGACTTAAATTGACTTTGGAGAATCAGGAGAAAGGTTGTTGTAAATGTGCATTGCATTGTATCTGTACCTGCGGCTGGAACTCTGCCATTCTGGACAGTCCAGTGTTCCCTTCTTGTATATTTATTTTATTGAAATATTTTTTTTTATGTGAAGCATTACTCTGATCATTAAGAATACCTCACATAGTTTAGCTGTGGAAATAAGAACTAAGCACATTCTTTATGTGTGGGTGAGTGGAATTATATCATTTTTAAAAACTCAGGTATCATAATGCCTGGTTGTTTCAGTGTTGCTGACTATATACATATTGTTATGATTTAAGGCATTTGTCTGAATATGCTACATTGCAGTACAGCCATTTTTATATTTTTACACCAGTGCTGCTTAAGAGACCATTTCTCTACTGTGGGCTTTTGTCCCCCTCTAGTGGTTCAATTGCAGCACACACATTTACACACTTACACAAGATGTTAAACATTGGTTTCACACGAATGCTAAAAATGTGCCAGTAATGACAGGATATGATGATATAAAATGTCTTTCGCGTGTTTGATGATAATGTGCTAGCTTTCTTTTCTTTCGCCATTAGTCAACCACTTTCACTTGATTTTAAGCCAGAAAAATACTTTTTACAATAATATACCAAAAAAAAAAAAATCTAATTCTGTCAGGTTTACAGTGCAGAGCGGTGTGAAACCATTCAGTGGAAAATGTTATTTCTATCAATATTTCTTTCTCATTTCAATGAAATTGAACCCTTTTTAATGTTAAAAGTTGACCACAGCTAAAGTAAATACAAGAAGAGCATAGTACATCAGTAATGTAAGGCACGGCAACAAAAAAGGCTTGACAACCTCAGAAATCCTATGCACAGTTTTGACTTGAGCAGACAATCTCCATGTGCTCATATGATTCCCATTATCATGGACTAATAGATTATCTAATGGGCCGGTAAGTTACTGTGAGTCTGTGGCCAACCCAGGCAGTTGCTCATTAGCACAAACAAATGTTAAATTACAAAGCCCCATAAATGCTGCCTTATTTGTATGGGTCTAGACCACATTAGGGTATTTAAAAGATCTAATTTTCCACAACATGTCATCCAACCTACGCTGAGGAGTTGTCACTGCCTCTTTCTCCTTCCTCCTTTCTGTGTCTCCTTCCGTTTTTCTGAAGTCCCCTGACTGCTATAGGCCTCCAAGTATCTGCAGCAAATAAATTCAGCATGAGTCGTTGAGCATGCTAAATGGCTTGCAACACATAATCATCGAGATAATAACGAGGATGCCATTAGAGTGAGTGAGATAGATGGTGGAGCACATTTTATGGAAGAAAGGAAAAAAAGCGTTCGATTTGATCTCAGGAAAGAGAAGGAGGAGGAGGAATGTCACTTTCTGTGTAATTCCCCTGTCTTTTGTCCCATCTCTTTCTTTCTGCTCAAAGGACTAAAAGAGTGAGAGAGAGAGAGAGAACACTGGAAGGACAATGTAATGATTAATCTAATCAAAGCAGAGGAAAAGAGAGAACACCAGCAAAGTGGAAAGAACAAAACCACTAACATACTCACCTAAGGCAGTTACGATTTTTTGATCAGGCCAATCTGACAGTGTACAATTTTACACTCAACAGACCACATCAGCTAAGGTCACACTGTGGATGGACATTAAATGCTGTGTCACTGTAAGGCTAATCGTATAGCAACTCAATATAAAATAGCCAAAGACTGCTTTTAAATGTGCTTCATAAGATTAGGCTACTATTGATCTGACAAAACCGTATCACAGCAGCCATCAATGGATAATATAACATCTGATTTCTCTACACTTTTTAAAAGCAGACAATTTCCACAATGAGAATACTCTAGAAGGGATGCATATAATCATGAACTCTTAGGCCATGATAGGTCAGAGTGCACATGTACTCTTTAGGCCAGGTCAATTAGAAACCCAAAAGGTCCACTCGCCAAATTTCCATTCAGGTCAGGGTGATGGTCAAAATCCAAAAACATAACTCCAACAAAAACGTTCGAACTATGCACAAAAGGTGATGTGGTCTGGCCTTATTTGTATGAAAGGTGACACCTTTTTGTGCGTTAAACTTGGGCATTAAAGGCAGAGGCACTGATGTAAGTGTTCATTAGTGAGTGTGCTGTATTTGTTTTGCACCATATTCATGGTTGAAAAGGCAGACTCACAACAGTATGTTGAGGTATGCTCGCTCTTTTTCTGGCCCTTACCTCAGAGTTCTGGGGGTAATTTTGTTCAAAGTGTGCATGCTTTGTTTCATAGTGACGTTTCACGTTACCACTTTTGACAAGGGCAACCGTCTCGTTGCAGATTAAACCAGGGGTTCTCAAACTTTATGGGGCCAGGGACCCCTCAAAGGGCAGAACATTTTCCGAGGACCCCCTCATAATCGCATCCCAAATTAAACCATATAGGCTTATAGCTATTTGTAATGTTATATGCTTTTGGACTCTTTTACTCTAAAATGAAATAGTACTAATATCACAAGAGTTTTAGATAGTCATTTTATTACATTTGGCATTACTTGACAGTATGTAGGATAGATTTTTAAATTATCTTTTTGTAAAATGTGCTTAGAAGCTAAATAATGTTTACCTTACGTAAAAACATATTGATGGAAAAACATTTTTTATCAAAGCAGATTGTAGGGTTTTCCAATAAAACTCAGATTGTAGGGTTTTCCAACGGAGATGATTCTGAAGATTTATTTTTAACAAAGACATTAACAAACATGAAATATCCACCTAATGTTATCAAAAACTTGTATCCCTGACTGACACTCCGTACAAATCTCTGTACAAAAAATATGATAAACTCTTTTCAGTGGTGGTGTGTGTGTGTGTGTGTGTGAGATCAATGAGAAGGGGTTGCCTGTCTTTCAGCACATAGTTTGTCTAGTCCAGTTTATTTACCCGGTCTTGTTGTCACTGAACGATGGCAACCTTTGGAAGCCAGATATCTGCTGTTGTTTTATGGCTGATGTGATGAGCACTTGTCTGTATTAGGGTTGTCATGAACACTTAACAAATGGCATTCATATTAGTATTAGCTTCCAGCAAGATATTAATGAAAACTACATGGTGACATCATAGCATTGATTATACACGTATAGCGTTTTCTTTCTAGAGTTTAATTTTGACAATGAACTGGGCTATGTTCTTGCAGCCAAATTGAAAGCTAGATCAACGTCTTAAACGAGAATACATGCAATAGGACCATCCGATATGCCTTTGGCTAACCTATCTTTAAGAAAAGGGCCTTCTGCAACGATAAACACGACCCGTACTGATGGAAGATTAAATGCATCACTTGCAGATTATGGCAGTTAACATTACTAGCGTGAAAAATGCGGTTTAGTTATGTTAACCACACTGCATTATAATCATTGTACTACGCATCGTCCAAATTCTGTGATGGGGAAAATCGCTTGTCGCTAAACTAGGCTAAGGCTACTTGTGTTAGCTGTATATGGGTGACCTTGGGGGTGTTCATGTTTATAATCACATTTGCTAACCTGTCGTTCTGAGAACTCTCTGAAAAGTTCGGGGTGTCTGTCTGAGAGGTGCTTAGCCATATTTGATGTGTTACCTCCCTTTGCCTGAGTGGCTTTGAAGCATGTTTTACAGACGGGTCTCTGTGTGTCGATGGGCTTTCCTTCACAGTCTGCTTCCTATCCGAAGTACTTCCAGATCT
Organism: Clupea harengus; assembly: GCF_900700415.2. Classification (NCBI taxonomy): domain Eukaryota; kingdom Metazoa; phylum Chordata; class Actinopteri; order Clupeiformes; family Clupeidae; genus Clupea; species Clupea harengus. The sequence goes on from NC_045168.1 coordinate 18,211,910, forward strand.
CACTTCTTTTTTTTCAACAAGCCGAGGACGGTTAGCAAGAGCTCCTGCACATGAGGCCATGTCTCCCCTGAGATCACTCGCTGTGAGTGAGGGCTGCCTGTTGCATGTGTGAGAGCTGGGCAGCCCCGCCCTTGCAGTCAATGTGTGCAGGCAGCCTGACAGGGAGCGGAACAGTGAGTGCGCTCTGATTGCGTGCTATTTTAATGAAGTACCTATACTAAAAATATGCAAAATCGTATCGTTTTTTTACGTAAGGTTTACGCGGTACCTTTCTAGTTCCGGTACACCGTGCAACATTAGTCTATACGTTTTGTATACTGTATTGCAATAAATTATTATTTCTTTTTTTTTTTATTAAATAAATTTAAAAAACCTTTGGAAGCCAGACTTTTTCGCGGACCCCCAGGCAAGGCGTCGGGTCCGCGGACCACAGTTTGAGAACCACTGGATTAAACACATCGGTGTTGTGCTTCCCACAGGCAGCACAAATGCATAGGCTACTTGTCATTCCACTCTCTTAAATTCGCGGCTGGGTCCGGATCCAGACCGGGGTCCGCCTATTGAGTACCCCTGCTTTAGGCCATGATAGGTCAGAGTGCACATGTACTCTTTAGGCCATGAGAGGTCAGAGTGCACATGGACATGTACTCTTTAGGCCATGAGAGGTCAGAGTGCACATGTACTCTTTAGGCCATGAGAGGTCAGAGTGCACATGTACTCTTTAGGTCATGATAGGTCAAAGTGCACATGTACTCTTAAGGGCCATGAGAGGTCAGAGTGCACATGTACTCTTTAGGCCATGAGAGGTCAGAGTGCACATGTACTCTTTAGGCCATGAGAGGTCAGAGTGCACATGTACATGTACTCTTTAGGCTATGAGAGGTCAGAGTGCACATGTACTCTTTAGGCAATGAGAGGTCAGAGTGCACATGGACATGTACTCTTTAGGCCATGAGAGGTCAGAGTGCACATGGACATGTACTCTTTAGGCCATGATAGGTCAGAGTGCACATGTACTCTTTAGGCCATGATAGGTCAGAGTGCACATGGACATGTACTCTTTAGGCCACGATAGGTCAGAGTGCACATGTACTCTTTAGGCCATGAGAGGTCAGGGTGCACATGTACTCTTTAGGCCATGAGAGGTCAGAGTGCACATGCACATGTACTCTTTAGGCAATGAGAGGTCAGAGTGCACATGTACTCTTTAGGCCATGAGAGGTCAGAGTGCACATGTACGTGTTTTGTATGGAAATGTACATCTTTTGGCGTTTTCTCGCTTAGATTTTTCAAAAGTTACAGAGAAATAGACACTGTACTATCAGATAACACAGTTATTGTAACCAGCAATAATGGTTGAAGTGATTTGCGAGGCGTCAGTCAGCCAACTTTACAAACTGAAAAGCTGCCGAAAGGGCTCCTCCTCTTCCGCTAAGTAGCCAAGATGGCGCCCGTTTTTTACCGTTTGCAGTGCACCATCCGGATACTTTCAGTGCTCTGAATTCTGCTGGTTCTGTCAGTGTGAACGCCCTAAGCACTGAAAGTCAGTGTCTGAAGTGTGCAAGTGCGCAAGTGCGCGGTAGTAGACACGGCCTGTCTGTTTGAGAATGTAGTGAGAACATCATGCCTTCCTAGCCCCTTTATAAGCATAGAAAATCTGACATCACCTATGTGTAATGACAAGGAAGAGAGGCACAAGAGATTGTACAGTACTGTTCTGGTTACTTGTTAACTAACTTGTTAACTAAAAATCAACAAAAAGCCAAACAAATAAAATTTGTAAACAAATGATGTCTACGAAGTTTGGTCCACCATCTTGGATTATTTGTCCCAGTTGAGAGCTTTGTTTGCATGAAAGAGATTTGATTGGGTTGAGCCTGCACTGGAATATTTGCAGAAAAGCGACTTGATTGGCCGGCACCTGCGCTGCCACTTGAACAGTTGAACTTCTCTTAACTTTCTACGGCAAGCTGCATACAAAACCCACAATTCAGTTGGGCACTGCATGACGGCACTGCATTCAAAGTGAACTAGAAACGTCTCTGTTAGAGGTGCACAGCGACGTCATTATCTGTATCTGTATCTGTTCAACCGGAGAAATGATCTGTCTCCGTATCTGTATCCCGATAGAAAACTGGTGGGCATGGATTATACTGGAAGTCGTGTTAACCGGGCACATGCTGTATTTTCTAACCGTAATATTCATTGGTAATGCAATTGGTGTGCTTTCAAAGCATCAAATTGATTTATTTGATTTATTAACCCTCCTATTACCTTCAAATGTACTAACATCTTTTTTCCTTGGGGTCAATTTGACCCCAGCAATTTAAACCTCCAGAAAAATATTATAATATTTTACCCAAGTTTATGTGTCAGGTACTTTAGGATTGTTTGTTGACTACCTACATAGCACTTTAAATAAAACAATACCCCCAAAATTACACAACTATGGAGAAATATGCAGATCACCATAAAATCTCACTGATTGACCTAAAATTAGAAAGAGATATCCTTCTGGTGTTTTTATGGCTTCATATTATTTCTAAGTACATATTGTTGTTTTCTATAACATTTGGAATAAAAAAACATTTCTGTTATCAAGAATACTAACAATGTGATGAAAAAAGTTGATATTTCTTATATATTTTATACAATTAAAACAGCCTGGGGTCAAATTGACCCCAAACAACACCTATGCGTACAGCATGTGTGGAAAACATATCATCATGTTAATTTTGTGTTTACCCAGTTGTCCCCATTAAATTAGGAAAAGTCATTAAATATGAAGCAAAAAAATTATGTCAATCATTTAATTAGAGACGTTAAACATTGAATGGGGTCAAATTGACCCCAAACATAATAGGAGGGTTAAGTATAATTAAATTAGTTTTTCTAAATGTCCTCCATGCTTAACAGAGATGTCCCCACCTTTGCTTTAACTGTACGTGAGAAATGCATATGTGAGGGTACCCTGTAGCATGGTGCAATGACAGTTATGAGTTTATGGGAACTAATCTGCAGATCAGATTTCACAATTCTGATCACAAGACAAACACAGAGGAACGGTTACTGCACAGGTGTACATAGAAAGAGATCTGTTGCTGTTTCTAAGTGTTAAGATCCCTGCGACGTAAGAGACCATTTTCATTTTGATCGCTGCTGTGTTTTGTTATGCCACGGGTTTCCCCCCGTTTGTTTGATTCGCCATGTGTTTGTTTTGTTTCTGTGATCAGGCCATGTGCGTTCTGTTATTGTCCAGAGACTCCGCCCTCTGCTTTTTCCCGGCCTTTGCATCTGTTAACCATGATCTGTTTTACCTGAATTGTTTTCACCTGTATATATCATCTTACCTTGATTTGTTGCCTGTTTTCTTTCTCCTGTACGGTGTTCATATTAGGACATCCTCAGATCTCAGACTCAAGTGTCAGTCTCAAACGAAAAGGCGTCAGGTCTCAGACCAAAAGTCGTCAGACTCAGGCGAAACAGCTTCATTCTCACATAAAACTTTGTCAAACCAAACGGCGTCATCCTCACACAAGACTTTGTCAAATTAAACGGCGTCATCCTCACACAAAACTTTGTCAAACCAAACGTCGTCATCCTCACACAAAAACTTGTCAAACCAAACGGCGTCATCCTCACACAAAACTTTGTCAAACCAAACGGCGTCATCCTCACACAAAACTTTGTCAAACCAAACGCCGTCATTCTCAGCAGAACTTTGTTAGAAAAAAAGTTGTCAGAGCTAGATGAGGGAGTCATGTTTTTGATCGTCTGTGTTTGTTACCTTTGGAGCTCTGTTCTGTGTTTTTGCCTGCTTGGAATTTTCGCGTGTTCTCTGTTGAAGGAAATAAATCCAAGTATTTTTTGCAACCTGGTCTGCGATTGGGTCCTTGTGAGAGCCTAACACAGGGGTACTCAATAGGCGGACCGCGGTCCGGATCCGGACCCAGACGCAATAAAATTTGGACCGAAGCCAAAATCAACATTATAATTTAATCATGATCCAAGCGAGTTTTCATTGGTGCGTGATTTCGCGCTATATATTTTTTCGCTACTCGATGTGGTTTCTATCTTCCGTGTCCAATCCAGAGGTCCAATCAGGAGCTGTAATAACAACATCACTATGACAACTCACTCACTCAATGTTGGCCGTGTGTGTCAATGGCAACAACGCGGGCAGGTAGATTTGTGAACGGTATCTTTTTCTCAGGAAACGAAAATCATGGCGTGCTTTAAACCCAACAAAAAACGAGTTGGTTCCAAAAATCGCTAATTTAAGACAGAGTGGACTGACAAGTATGCATTTGTGCTGCCTGTGGGGAGCACAAAACCGATGTGTTTAATCTGCAACGAGACGGTTGCCCTTGTCAAAAGTGGTAACGTGAAACGTCACTATGAAACAAAGCATGCACACTTCGAACAAAAATACCCGCAGAACTCTGAGGTAAGGGGCAGAAAAATAAACCATCTGCAATCATACCAAGCAACATGCAGTGTAATAGTTAGATCAACCACACAACAAGAGCGTGCATACGTCAATATACTGTTGTGAGTCTGCCTTTTCAACCATGAATATGGTGAAAAACAAATACAGGAGCACACTCACTCATGAACACTTACATCAGTGCCTCTGCCTGGCCTTCACACATTTTATGCCCAAGTTTAAACCACAAAAAAGTGTCACCTTTCACACAAATAAGGCCAGACCACATCACCTTTTGTGCATAGTTCGGACGTTTTTGTGGGAGTTATGTTTTTGGATTTTGACCGTCACTGTTCCGGACCCTGGACTGAAGGGAAATTTGGCGAGTGGACCTTTTGGGTTTCTAATTGAGTACCCCTGGCCTAACACTAAGACACTAATATTTGTCTTACCCAAGTGTATGCTGCCAGTTCACACACAAGCCACCAGCTGCTGCCAACATGCGTCTAATCATACAAAGGGCTTCGCTCAAGCCTTCCCTCACAACTCTACAGTGGAGACTTAATAACAAGTCTAAACTGAATGTCCTCATCTGTCACATGAAGCAGGTTAGTTAAGGCCATAGACATATACAGTATACATAGACATGTGATGTGTCAACGTCGCCACCATCTTGGGGAGGTGAAGACTGGCCTGCATGTTAACGGTGGAGCAGCGTTTTTTCTGGATAAAAAGCACTATAGCGTTTACATTTCTCAACCGATTTCACCGAGTCGTTTTTATATTCCAGGGTTTATGATCTACGTAGAGTACCAAAAAAAGTTTTGTCTCCATGTTACTTAGAATCTCGACAGTTAGGCTATAATCGCCATAGACATATATACATACGGAGAACCCTCCTCTGCCATGGGGTTAGGGCACGACATGTCTCATACAAGGCCGGATTAACCATTAGGGCAACTGGGCACTTGCCCAGGGGCACATGACATCTAAGGGGCCCTGGACAACTTCAACTAAAATGTTATATCACGTTATGAACGCAGTCTTTACTTTCCTTAATGTGAGAACTTTATTGCAACTCGTTCGATCAAAATATTATGTTAAATCACGTCAAAAACAGTGTTTATGTAGTAGTAGCTGCCTGCACAAATGCCGCTTGCGGCTTGCCAGCTGTACCCCGCGGACACTGCAAACGAGAGTCACGTGACTTGAAGCGCTGTGGCTGGAGGAGAGCGTTCTATGGGGAGAAGCAGTGTAGCAAGATGGAGAAGCAGTTAAGCGGGAGTGCTAAAAGAAAATTGAAAAGAAAAAAAGAATTGAAGTTAGTCGACAATTTGAAACATCTACCAAAAATAGCCAATTATTTTACTCCAAATCAGTGCCCTCTGAGAAAAGGTGATGGAAACGCTGAAATCCCTCCTTCACCTGTGGTGGCTGTGGAAACAGCTAACGTTAACGTTAGTGCTAGCACTAGCAGTCAGGCTACCACCAGTGTGGAAGCTAGCAGTGAGACATGGGACGACAGCCAACTGAGCCAAGAGCAAGAGGACGACGAGGATGAACATTCTCCACATCATCACAACGAACATGATGCAAGCCCGACTGAAAGAGCTGAGACCACAGGTAGCTCCAGCCCCCGCAGCACCTTCACACTCCCGTCAGATCCGGCACTTTGGGGACCCCTGACAGAGACGCTGAGGGAGGAGGCCATCCACAGAGGACCAGCTGCCTTCCACAACCGGGCTAGCAGGTACCCAGCATCCGTGAGGGAGTCTGGGCTTGGGTGTCGAACCCGCTCTCTCACAAATTACCTATTTAATTGTCGTCTTCAAAACAACGAAGTCGTCCCGAGGGAATGGCTGCTTTATTCACCATCTACTGGCTCTGTTTACTGTCATGCCTGCAAACTCCTGTCACCCCAAACCCAACAACATGCCTTCATCAGTGGATTTAGCGATTGGAAACACTCTGAGAGGATCGGGGACCATGAAAAAAGTTTGGAACATAGACGGAATATGTTGTCTCTAATACAGAGATCCCAAGTCGTTTGCCGAGTGGATGCTGCACTTGTCCGACAATGTGAGGCAGAACAACGGTACTGGACAGAGGTACTGAGGCGTGTGGTTACTGTCATCAAGTTTTTGGCAGCTAGGGGGTTAGCTTTCAGAGGCGACAACGAACTGTTGGGCTCAGTGCATAATGGAAATTATCTTGGGACATTAGAGGTCATTGCACATTTCGACCCATTTTTAAAAGAACACCTTGTAAAGCATGGCAACAAGGGGAAAGGTAAGCCCTCATACATCTCTTCCACTGTGTGTGATGAATTTATTGCATTAATGGGTGACAAAACAAAGCAAGTCATTGCAGATGAAATTAAGCAGGCGAAATATTTCTCTGTTATCGTCGATTCCACCCCAGATCTTTCGCATGTGGATCAGCTGACATTTGTATTCCGATTCGTTAATGCAAGTGGGAAAGTAGTTGAAAGGTTCATAGGATTTGAGCCCATCCACAGCCACACAGGCCTTAGTTTAGCGGAATCTGTCATTAGCATGGTGCGAAACCTTGGCCTGGACTTGGCAAACTGTCGTGGTCAAAGTTATGATAATGCTAGCAACATGTCTGGCAAGTATAACGGACTCCAAGCTCAGTTGAAAAAAGTAAACCCACTAATCCACTATACACCGTGTGCCGCCCACTCATTAAACCTTGTTGGTGTTAACACCATTGAAGACTGTAGTGCAGATGTCATCTCTTTTTTTGAACTTCTACAGTCTCTTTATACATTTTGCAGTGCTTCAACTTATCGCTGGAATACAGTTTTCAAAAACAGCGACTTTAGCATTAGCCATACATTAAAATCCCTCTGTGGTACGAGGTGGAGCTGTAGAGCAGACTCAACGAAAGCTCTATGCAAAAATTACAGCGCAATTCGAGATTCATTGGCCAAAATAGCCTCGGACAGTGACGAAAAAGAACGATGCAAACGTGAGGCTTCTGCGCTGGTTGCGAAACTTGATACACTTGAAAGTGTTATGATGACCATGGTGTGGGACAGAATACTAGGCAGATTTAAAGCAACCAGTGACAAAATTCAAACAAGAGACATAGATTTAGCAACTGCTGTGCGGCTTTTACAGTCACTGCTCTCCTATGTTGGCAACTTACGAGACCAGTTTGCAGAGCTGGAAGAATCAGCACGATCTGTCAGTGCTACACAGGACTATCAGTATGACATTTCACGTAGGAGAAAAAGAAAGAGATTTTCTGACGAGAGTGACAACGATGAGGAGGTCGTCTTTACTAATGGCAGTCTAAAATTCAAAGTGGAAACATATTATGTGATTATTGACAAACTCACTTCTTGCCTATCAAAACGGATCGGTGCCTACACAGATGTGTGTGAGCTCTTTGGCGTTTTATTTGACAGGGACTATGATGAGCGTGATGTGCGCGAACGAGCTGCTAGGCTGACATCCACGTATCCTACAGACCTAGATGAGTCCCTAGCAGACGAGCTCATGCAGTTCACACACTTTGTGTCGAGTGAGACTTCCCCTGTTAAAATGTTGCAGATTCTTGAAACAAATGGCCTTAAAACAACATTCCCAAATATATATGTTGCACTTAAAATGTTTTTAACTCTGCCAGTCTCAAATTGTGAGGGTGAGAGGTCGTTTTCTGTTTTAAAACGAGTAAAAAATGCATTAAGAACCACTATGACACAGGCAAGACTTTCTGCTCTTTCTTTACTGTCCATAGAAAATGAAGTTGTTGAGGGAATGGATTTTGAAGATATTGTGCACGAGTTTGCATATTTGAAGTCTAGAAGGAAGGCCACTGAGTAATCTTCAATTGAGAACATAATTAACTGTATGTGTTGATGTGAGAAGTTTTAAAAGCTAAGATAGGTCATTAGGCCTAATAATTGAATTGTTTGTTTCTTCATGAGTTCAGTGTTGAAAAGAGGCCAGTTGTGAGGCATTAAGTGTTTGAGTTAATAATATGTGTTTTAATGTGAGAAAATAATTAATTTGTCTATATGAATTTATATAATATATATATGTGTATATGAATCCTAGTGTGTTAATTGTTACTGCTGGAATTGGTTATTGGTTGGAATGGTTACTAGAATTAATATATGCGTGTTAATGTGAGAAGTAAAGTAAAAGTAAAGATAGGTCATTAGGCCTCATAATTGTTTGTGTAGTCATGAGTTCAGTCTTTAAGGGAGGCCAGTTGTAAGTTCCATTTGTTTAAATAAAATAATAAGGATATATAGTAGTGAAGTGATCAACATCAAATGTTGAATTGTGATACAATAAACATGATCTTGACTTTGAAATGACATGCAACAGTGTAGCCAATGGTTTACTTTTACTCAATACACACTAATTGCCTGCTTCATGGCTGGTGATAATTTCACATTTTTGCATTTTTAAAATGTTCTCTGGTTTTAAGTTAAGGCTTCTCTAGCTGTCTGTTTTATTTCACTGTTGCAGTCAACAGATAGTTGATTGGCTACATATTGAAACATTCAATAAGTACTCATCAAGCCACCAAGTTCTGTGAAAGATTCATTGTAAAAAGTTATGCACAGTTGTGCATCTGTTTTGTCTTTTGAATGCATGCACTTTATGCTGAGGCTATTGTACACACATACATCTCCACTGAGCCATGCAGAAGCCTGATAGTATAGAGCTATATGATCTTGATGATAGCGACTTTGCGATTGTTTGGCCGAGGGGGGGGGGCCCTTGAGCTTTGTTGCCCAGGGCACGGAAAATTGTTAATCCGGCCCTGGTCTCATAGTCTCATAGATACATCCAGGGTGGCTACAGAAAGGCCTATTAACACTAGCATATTGGGCCCAGTACCTATAGCAGGCCCGCTGCTTTATTATAGGCTGCTTCTATGCTATGCTGCTTGCCGTTTTCACTGCGCTGTCCCTGGCCTGCAGGGCACAGTGTGCTCAACCTGACATAGATATCTACTGCTTAACTTCTGAAGTGTTTGTGTTTTCTCAACAGACCATTGATGGATAGCCCCTTGAAGGCCTGCAAAGCAAAGCCATTCTACTGGTGACCGTGCACCTGGGAATGTTGTCCCTTTTCTTTATATCTTGAAGATGTCTTGAAGTACAATTTCAGACCTACAGTAGCTGGGCTTTAAGTGGGGCTGCGTGGAGTTATAGAGTAAGCCTCGGCGAGGCCGTAACACTCTCCAGTCTTCCAACCACACATTTTCTCAAAAAAATTATTTCACAATGAGTTCTTACAGATGTTGATAATCTAATAAATGGCATCAAAGAAAATGTATTAGATTATGTGCAAAAATGGTATACATATGCAATCAGCCTTTCTATTTAGTTGTACACAAACCATCACATTTTGAGGTTGCATTACATTTTACTAATATTATGTCCACTTATTGTATTCTGTTTAGTTTCAGCTCTGTAGAAGAAAGAGAAGCATTTTAACGAGAGTTTGTGCTATGTAATGAACACTTCACTGTCTCACACATCACGTCTCAAAACCTAACGTGGTACACTAAAAGCCAGCTCTGATTCATTTTCTAGGAAACTGTTACTGTTGAGAGAGTCCTGTCACAGTGAAACTAACATGTCAAAGTGGAACTTCATGCTTTCATTGTATTGGATTGTTGGTTTGGATTCTGTTTGAGATACCACTTGGTAGCACAAATCCAACAGTATGCATACCAATTTAATTTAATTTAATTTAATGAACATAAAAAGGCAAATATACCTGCTGGAGATTAAATATTGGAGTATCATGAAACATGCAGTAACCACATCTATTCAAAGGAATCCGCTCATGTTCAAAAAATCCATATGCCCTCTTTCAGTTCATTTTCTGTCACATACCACGAATATTTGACCGGGCATATACAGCTGCCAAATACCTGCATGGACCACAGTTGCTTGATGGACCTACGTAGTAAGAAAAGTAATGTAATGGTTTGGACTTGGAAGGAAAAGTCAGATACCATACTTGCAGAAAAGTAATCATGATGTTGTGTCTGCTGAGATCTGGCACAGTTAGAAAGCAATTTCAGCCAAATCACTAGTTAATGAAACCCAGAGTCATGGGTTGTCCCCCTTATTTCCCCATGGACTTGACCAATCACAATGCTTTCCACAAACAGGCCTCACTCTCTGCTAAGTAAAGCCAACAGTCCTTAGACGTATTGCTGTTTCCATATAGTGGCACTAGCACTAGCTCCTCCACTCACCCCCCTGTCAAACTCAATTAGTACATCAATCTGCAGTCTAATTGCATGCTTCTTGTTGCATCTGGAGGTTTGTCAGGCAGAACAGTGGCCATGGATTGGCAAGGGAGAGTGGATGGGGGAGTTGGGTCTCTCTTGCTATGAACATGTATTCAAACTGCAGGTGTACTTGACAGCGGTATGAAACGTAACGGGCTGGCTTTTCTAGATGCAACAGTGGTCTGCCTGAATGGAAGGAAGCAGAGCGGTTGATTTCAGGTGTTTAGTGTGTATGGGGACAAGAGGAGAGGGGTTGGTGTCACACTGTTTCTGAGAAACATAAACTGCACCTCAGGTATTATGGTACCTGTCAGAACAAGCCAATCCAATTTGATCCAGCTTAGTGACTGAATGCACAAACTCAAGGTGGAGTCCCTGCTTACTCCTCCTACTCTCCCATTTAACCTGCCATTCACCCACTCTCACTTGAGCTTTGGCAATGATCCAATAGTCAGGGAAATTCCTGAATTTTCCTTTGCAACTGCAAGTTTCAATAATGCAAGTTTGTATATGGTCATAGGACACGCCTGAGTGAGCACACAGAGTATCAACAGCATCTACAGCCTCCTGTCTCATGTGCGTCATCAGAGGAGTGGCAAGGGATTCCAGGAAAAAGCCTGAGGCAAGTATGAGGCTGAGTTTGAGAACCTCCATTCCACACCACTTCCACTTTCATTTTCTCCCAGATGCAGCCTCAGTCTTTCCTCTCAGTCTCCTTCCTCTCAGTCTCAGGAGAAATGAAACAAAGTTTACTGAATGATCCCAAGCACAGGAGCTGGAATTGGATGACGTGCAAGAGCTAAATGGAACAGTTACAATATTTCCTGAGAGCAAGCAAAGTTCAATTCAATTCAATTCAATTCAATTCAATTCAATTCAATTCAATTCAATTCAATTCAATTCAATTCAAGTTTATTTATATAGTGCCAAAACAATAAAATTGTCTCAAGGCGCTTTACAGAGCCCAGTGCCTGGACCCCCTTAGAGCAAGCACAATGGTAACAGGGGCAAGAAAACTCTCTGTTAATCAGGAAGGAACCTTAAGCAGAACCACGGCACATAAGGGGGGACCCATCTGCTTGAAGTCGGCCGGGAGGAGATAGGAAGGGGGGGGGGGGGGGGGGGGGTGTTGTGTGGCAGAAGGGGAAGGGAAACAGCAAGTGGTAGATGTACATAATATACAAACATTATGTGGTATGGTACATGATACATACAAAAACAGCTTAGTGGGTAAACAGTGTGCTAATAGGGTTACTGAAGTAGCTTTTTTAGGTAATTAAAGAGACCCAGTTTGCCACTGGGTGCATGATTATATAAGTGACCAGTACTGGTAGCATTTTCAAATGAATTCTCATGGTATATGGCCATATGAAGGACAGATGAACACACTTGTCATTCCTAATAGCTGCCTAGGCTCTGCTCTCTTGAGCTCTGTGCTGCAGGCCGGATCACCCTGCTTTCACATGCACAGCGCTACATCTCCAACTAGATCGCCAGAAGACACGAGTCAGCATGCCAGCAAGCCTTTTATCAGAGTCAACTGTGCTATTGATGGTGGCGTAAGGTTTTTGCATGCCTTTTCAGCAGTTAGATTGCTAGTGTTCGACCAAAACTCTTCACTGATGCTTTAATGTGGGCATGCAAAGCCAAACAATGTGTGTGTGTATCATGGAGATACTTTATATCATAACCCTACCACATTAAATAATAACCATTCCCTTGTATTGTTGAACTTGTATTGTACTCCCCTTGTATTGTTGTACAAAAAGCATGTAATGTGGTTTATCTGACAATATGTCAATGTTTTCCACTTCTCAACCTGTCCGTTCAGTTTAGCTGGTGATGCTGAGAGAATCTTCCTGGTTTCACTTTGTGTCAGTTCGACAGGTGTGGTACAACTGCTCAAGCATCTCAGCCCTATAAAAGAACCAGGACCTCACAGACCAGAGTAGAACAGCACCTGGAATTACCACCACAAATCAAACAACAGGTAAGGGGTCATCTTTGTGTGCAATTTACCTTACATTTCATCAATACTCTCATACCATATATATTGAACTTTTTGTTATCACTATTACAAACATTTCCTTTCCATCACCTGCTGAAAGAACTATATTTACTCGCTTAGACAAATGTTACTTACTAAGACAAATATGTGTTTTAGTTTTAGTAAAATAATATGGGCTGGATCAAAGTGGTCATCCTCTGCTGGCTCATGCCTCTTCTGCATGGCCATAAGGAGTGCACTCAGAGGATCCGCTGGAAGGACCTTCTCACTGAGGTGGACAGCCTGGTAAATACTCTTGTAGTATTTTCTCAATATTTTATGGTCATCCCAGTCTGTATAAACATTACTTTGTGATCTCCAAGCATTTATCACAGGTATGCATTGGACATGATGAACTCCATTTGAGTACACCAATTATTGAATGCATTGAAATGAATGTCAGATCAGAATGACAATCTAGTTCAATCAAGTGCAACTTAAAAAAACAGGTTGAGAGGCTGAGTGTGTAGAATAGTGTATTTTCTCCAAATATTACCAACATAGTGTGTGTGTTTTATTGCAACCAGAACAGAAATATCTCCCCTGAGTGTGGACATGACTTTGATGAAACAGTCCTCTGCAACCCGAAGGAAATGCTTGACCAGGTAAAAACAGCTACTGTGAAGTTCATATTCCCCTTTGGGTATAGACTAGATAAAGGTTGTATTTAATTGGGAAAACGTGACTAGGAATACATCAGTACCAGTTTGACTTTCTGTCTGCAGATCAAATACAGCACTGTGGTATTTATGGATATCATGGAAAAGGCTAAATCCGTCTACGAGAAAATCAAAAATTCTAAAAACGTTGTTGAAGTGGTGGACCATACCAGACGTATTCTAAAACCCTGTGTAAGTTTCTTTCAAAAGTGTTTGATTTGTATTACTGAGTGGACAAAAATGTAATTTTGAAACACAAACCTGGTATTTTAATTTACTTCCCCAGGTGAAGTGATAGTAGTCAACTAATACTGTTACTTTGGCTCATCTTTTTGCAGGTCCATCAACCACATGGTGCTGTTTCTGAGCCGGTTGCAGCATGCTTCGCCAAACTGGAAGCTTTTCTCATGAATCAATCTCATTGTGCTGGGGAAATTGTGAATATCAGAGTCAGAGAAATCCTCCAAAGGCTGCAGAACAGGCTGCGAACAGAACGAAGATGAGGATGAAGATGCTGCTGAAGCTAAGGAATGAGCAATGGATGTCACTGCTTTAGCTAACACTGCACAAAGCATATCTGTATTTATTTAACATGTCATGTCATTGTTTTTAAGTAAAAACAGTTGTTTATTTAATCAAACCATCAAGTTTGGTTTATTGATGAAATGCAGTGTCAATTCAGGATTACAAAGAAAATTAGATTGCCAATAATATCCCAGTTTCAATAAAGCCATGCATAGAAACCGCAGTAAAGGTATCAATAGACCATCACAGATATTGCTGATATAAGCATGCTGTGTAAAATGTAGTTGTCGTAGTTTGCATCATGGCCACTAGATGGCAGCAAGATCATCATCCCAAACCATCATCGTGGTTTTAGTAGAGGGCGCCCATGAGTCAATGTTCTTCAAGTGTTGACACAGGTGATTGAAATGAGTGTCAGCAGGTGCCTTCATGGATTTGTCAACTTCCTATGCAATTCATTCATTCATTCATTAATATTTGTGGAAGTGGAATCATGAAAATAGGTAAAGCAAGCGGCTTTTATGAGGCTATAACACGAGGACACTTGGTGTTAATAGGCCTCCTAAAAGGAATGCTAGAAAATTAGAATAAGGGATGAGTAGATTCCCTAACAAGTTATCTAATGCTACCTCTCACTGACACCAGATGCAAGAAAAGTGTTTCTTAATATCTACAGACTTCACATCTTCCTAGTGCCTTGGCGTCTAAAGCATGCGCAATATATTTGTATGTGTCAAAGATCACTCTAATAGCTCCAATCAATTTACCATATCGTGCAAGAATGCGCTCGCTCAAGTGTTTCTTTGGGAATGAAAGGGGGAACATTGGAAAGGATCACCTTTTTCTAGGGGTTAAACAGCGGAAGGACAGGAAAGAACTGATCCTTCTCTGTGATGCCATATTCCACAAGATGATCAACCATATCAACTTGTCTGTTCATTCAAGATGCTGACAAGATATTCTGAGACCCAATATCGCTGCCGACAGCTACTAAACAATCCTCAACAGACACGGATTCATACGGCATACACTTGCATCCGTGCCGGGCAATCAATTTGAAAAAGACTATCTGAACCGGCCCCCATTATGGAGTTCAACGTGGACCAAAGTCAGCGTAATAAACTCCAATAAGCTACGTAAACAAACTAAAAGTCACTCCTAAACTCCGCCAATCACGTGCTCACACTCAGAAACTCACACATGTGCCAAGACATAGAGAGAAATACATAATGACCCATGTCGTAGTAGAAAAGCAACTCAAATCTCATAAACCATATTTTATTAATGGTTTATGAATTGTACAAGTGATGCAACATCCACTTAGACACATCACATCTTCCTATGCACTTTAATTCACCATTATCTGTATACACCGTCTAATGTATTTATAGTATCTTTAATGATCAGCTGATACATAATGACCCTGACATGGTGGAGGAGCAGCTAAACCACCATACACTTCATATTGAATTATAATGTATTAAGAGTGCAGATGATTTAACATCACTTTAGAGACGTCACATCTTCCTATGCACTCTGACTCACCTTTATCTGTATACATTGTCTACACACTGTCACAGTAGAAAAGCAACTAAACCACCATAAACTATACATGTAGTGAAAGTTTATGAAGTATACAGGTGATTAAACATCACTTTAGACACATCACATCCTATGGGCTTTTACTCTCTATGATCTGTATACACCGTCTATTGTATTTACGGTACTTTTCATGGTTGGCTGATTACATACTGACACCCTGCATGGTGGAGAAGCAACTGAAACAATAGATGTTTTGAAGGTTCATGAAGTGCTTTAACATCCCTAACATCTCCTAGAAAATGGAGAAATCTATGAATATATTAGCAACCCAATAGTCAGTAATATTTTCCTAAATTCGATAATAATGCAATCAGTCTTGGTTATAAAGTGTGAATATTGTTAAAACTCTTTATACCCTTATAAGTAGCCAAATAACTTAATCAGATCAATAGTTTTGCCACACATAGTTCCTCTAAACCAGGGGTGTCAAACTCAAATACACAGAGGGCCAAAATTAAAAACTGGGTTCAAGTCGAGGGCCGAACATATTCAATATTTATTGAAAAAAAAAAGATGTATTGTTTCATATGTAAACATGAACTTAAGTTGGCATAGGCCTATTGAATCTGGGACAAGCAGCCTAAAGCTTAGGCCTATTCGTTATTGCCTATAAACACAGATATCAAATTTCAAAATAAAATAAACATCAGTGGCATTCATTTCTTATGCGTCTCTTTTCTGCACATCGCAGGCGCTCCATCTGTGGTCAGTCCCACAAGTTTGTCCCGAGGCAGCCCCATTCAATTTACACATTTGGATACCTCTTCAAAGAGATCTTTCCCCTTAGTCGTGCCATGCATTGATTTAAATCCCAAAAGTTCCTCTGTAACGCACAGAGTCGAGTCCTTTCCACCGATGAAGATTGACAGCTGGGCAGTATCAGATGTGTCGCTGCTCTCATCCACAGTAAGGGAGTGTGAGATCAAATATTTTCCCTTTCCCATCAGCTGTTGTTGTAGATCGGTGGCAAGGTCACATACACAATCAGCAACGGCGTTTCTGCTCAGGCTCACATTTAAAAATGCTTACTATGGCGTCATTTTATCAGGGCACACAATGTCGCAAACTTTTTATCATGCAGTTCTTAACAAATGCTCCCTCTGTAAAGGGTGTGGCCGCTTTAATTCAATTCAATTCAATTTTATTTATATAGCGCAATAACAACACAATTGCGATTTTAGCGATCTCCGCTACTACAATAAAGCTTGCCTTCACAGTCTGCTGTGACACCAGCTTTCTTTTCAACTCCTCTACCTTCTGAAGCTTCTGTTTCATGTATGTTTGTACTTGGTGTTTCGTTTCATAGTGCCGTTAAATTGTATTCTTTCATTACAGCCACATCGGCTCCGCACACAAGACAAAACGGTTTGCCCTTTACATCGGTAAACATATTCTGCCTCCCACCTCTCTTGAAAACCCTTGTTTTCAAAGTCCACCTTTCGTTTGGCCATTTTTTGGGTGGAGAGGGACAGGCCGCAAGCTAAACTTTGACTTCAGGTGATGAGGCTGCAGACAGTGGGGCAAGGGCTCGCGCTTGCGGGTCTAAATTGACGTAGGCTACCAACGCACTGGCAGTGCATTGTGGGACTTGCAGTATTAGCAGTTCGTGCGACATACCTGCGGCTGCGGCAGGCCAGCTCTGATAGACATTAGATATTATCTGGCGGGCGGGCCAAATAAAATGACAAGGCCCACAGGCCTTGAGTTTGACACATGTGCTCTAGACCTAGCGAACCTAAACCTAAATGTGTCTTATACTAAAATAATGTATACTGTATAAACTGAAACATGGTGTTATGGCGTTCTAGTTTAATATTGTTCTCTTTAATGTGATAATGGATAATACTAAAATTATGATTAGCATATTTCCAAAGTGTTTTTCACAACTAAAAACAGGTATTATTTTTCTGTGGCATAACTGTAACATCCGTTTAAAACATAAAACTTAAATAATTCTGTTAACATTAGAGCAACCCATGTGAAACTAAGTAAGGTTGCTACATAATATGCCTGCAACAGTAACATGCAAGAATTTCACTTTTTGAATAACTATAATGACCTAGCTCCGTTACAGGTGATGGGTTATTTTGGTCGAATAATATGGTACTTTTGCATCCTCTTGCCCAGTGCTATGAAAAGATGCTCCGATTAATCAAACTGTTCGTTGAGGCGCTTTAACACTTCCTCATTTCCGATCGCCTTACTGGGGAATACCTCCCAATGTAGCGTTCAATTGGACAAAGAAGTGAGGGTGTATACGTGATCTGAACATCCATTGGACAATTTTACTGTCAAGTTATTGCAGACTCAAGTGTATGCAAATCACAGTTGAGTTTTGGACTGTAGGGGGAGTGATTCACCAACACCGGCTGGAAGATAGGGAAAGGGGGTGGCGTTGTCACAGCCCTCGCTGCGTAACCGGTGATTTTTATAGACTTTGCATTAATTTATATTCTTATATAATTGTCGCGTTAGTTTCTGTGGTGAAGATGGCACTGCCAGACAACAAGAAATTCTTTGAGAATCTTTCGGGCGGTGGGAAAGCCATCGCTGTGCTCACGAGTGGCGGGGATGCTCAAGGTAGGCTGCGTGACTATTGACAGTGAGAGAAAGCTGTGACATTGTATCAACGGATGGGCCCATAGAGGGCGAAAAGTACCCATCCAGACAGACAGATCTTGTGTGCGTGGTTACAGTCGCATGAGTAACCTTATGATAATGCCGGTTTGATTGTCACGTTAAACACAGAATATGTATGATGTCGGTTTGGAATTTTCAGGTGGACACTGTATCAGTTAGGCCTGGAAAGACTTAGAGGCTAGTTAGCCATACCCTTCAAGGTGAAGTCGCCTAATGTTGGCTTACCACCGGATTTATCCACATATAGGATGTTCATGACATAATTGCATAGGTCTGACATCGCGAGTTCTCAGTTCGTGCTAAGCCAGTGTTAATTACTATAGTATGTTCATGATGGCCTCACATTACTGCATTGCGGAGTTCCGTTCATTTCATGTGATCATCGTATACCCTCGCGTCTCTTCAGCTTCCGCCTAAATAGTAAGCTTCAAACCATCCTCAGCGAGGAGCTATCATCACTAAATTAACATCATCCGATCTATAATTGCACAGTGGTGTGCTTGACTTGCAAATGAAATACTGTGAATGACATGCGTGACTCTCAAACCAGGAAGTGGCAACTATTCGATACAATAATCAACAATCAGCGATTTAGCTGCCGTTATTTTTATGTCCACCATCACCCATTGGAAGCAGTTGTCTTACGATACCTACAAATAGGCCAAATAGGTGTTACCGCATGGTGCTCAGACGGGGTAGGAGCCAGAGCTAGAGCTTTATGTACAGTGCGGATGTGCTCCGTGAGTCATGAGTATGGTGGAGACCGATGAGTTGTGTAGGGATGTGTGTACGTGAGGATCTGCAGTCATCGCATACCGAGTGCGCGTACGTCATAGGGAACCTAAAGTCAGACAGCAAACTAACTTGCCATGCGTGAGCAAGATAATGACAAATGCTGCAATGAAGATGTCCTTGATAAAGTTGCCCACCATGTATGGCACCTTTACTGAATGATTCAGGTCTAAATATTAAACTCTCTGTGTGGGAATGGCATGGAAGTGGTGCTTCCTAAGCATAGCAGCATGGGCAAATAGTCATCAAGAAAATGGGAAGTGGAAACTCATATTAAGGCATCGTTTTCTAATTAATTTAACAAGTGTTGGGAACTTGGGTTGCTCTGTTCTTCAGATGAAAAGGATGAAGCCGTTTCCAGATGACTAATAAAGCAGGCCCACTGTCTTTAGTGGCAAAGGCTTTGGTAAATTCTGCCTACTCAACAGTCAAATGGGCAACAAGGTTCAGATAGAGAGAGATGCGCTGTAGAGAGGCAAGCACATTACAACCACCCAGTTTGACAAGTCTGTGAGAGGTTTATCAAGTACAATTTGTTTAGTTGGTGTAGTGCCTTCAATATCCATAAGTTAGATGTGCCTTTCCTAATTATGCCCAGTGAATTAAATTAGGCACAGGTGGAATCCAATCAGTCCAGTCATGGAAGCAGCTGAAGGACCATTGATAGAAGTAGGATACCCCCAGAGCTCAAGTGCAGGTGTCAGAACAAACGGTCTGAATTCAATTCATGTTAACATGAGGTCAGTGATTGAAATATTTGAGCCACCGCCCACACACACACACACACACTCAAACAAAAAGACAACACGAGTAAATATATTGTTTTGCATTTAGTAAACAGGATGTTCGCCCCATAGTGATAAGAAGTTGTTTTGTGATGAAAGTCCTGACCCACTGAATATTGAAACATTGTTGACTTGTAGCCTATAAAGTGCTACGAGACATAGTGTGCTACGCAGACATAGTGTGCCACTCAACGCACACACAGAGTCTTCCACTCGCACGACGCAGAAGTTTGTCTTTGGACTATTGAATGTGAAAATACATTTAGTTTTAGTGAGATCCGTGAGATTTAGTGTCACGTATGTGAGGCTTGAGAAATGTTGAGAGATAAAACGTGACACTTGACAGGTGAGAAGTCATCCAACATACTGACAGTACAATATAGCCTACATATGATGTGTATAGATTTAACTATTGACTACAGACTGTTGTATGGCATATGATTTATAAGGCTAAATGTTTTGAGTATGTCGTCCTGAAGGTAAAACATTTGTGGGGGGTACCAGTATCAAGAATGATGCATTAGCAGAGGCTGGTTCTGCACAAGCTACTTGTGTACACTTCATTGCTTATGCATTTTCTTGTAGGCCATGTTGCTTGGCAACAGCACTGGAGCTTAGCAGCTAGCATTTCAGAGTTCTGCCAATTTGGACAGCACAGTGAAACCAGGCCTTTATCCCATTGTTTATTTTCTCCCGGAGTCTGCCAGGTTCCACAGTGCCACTCCATTTCTTTGAGGGATGTCCATTGGATTACACACACGCGCACACAAACACACACAAACACACACACAAACAAACGCATGCACACACAAACGCATGCACACACCACACACAAACGCATGCACACACACACACACACACAAACGCACGCACACACACACACACTTAAACACAGAGAGAGTTCCTTAACTGTAAGTCCCACATTAGTATGCTGTCCTCTTGGAGCTGTTCTGAGTTCCTCGGAATGCCACTGACAAGCTTAGTGAGAGAGGGTAGGAGGAGTCAATGAAGCTTTTACCTAACATGGCATTGAGTCCTGCTCAGAAGCACTATGCATGCGAACACATACACACAAACATACAGAACACACACACACACACACACACACACACACACACACACACACACACACACACATACACACATACACACAAACATACAGAGCACATATAGTACAGTCTATTGGAGGATAACCTACACACACAGATACACATAGCATGTAGAGACCCTATGAGAAAACAAAGCCAGTATCTATCTATGTATCTACAGTATGTAAGTACAGCAAGTATGTGGAGTATGCGTGTTGTTCAGGAAGCAAAACTAGCTTGCAGTGCTGTTTCTCATCTCTGTGTAACACTTCCTCGTTACACAGTTTGAATGTTTGTCATTACCATTTCACCCGTTCTGCATTAATGGCCTTTTTGCCTGCAAATACTTGAAATGAACTGATTGCTGAATCTTTCTTTTGCTTGAACAGGTATGAATGCAGCTGTGAGGGCTGTTGTTCGCATGGGAATCTATGTTGGAGCAAAAGTCTATTTCATCCATGAGGTGAGTTGAGCCTCAATAATTTGTCTCGGCAAATACAACATGAAATAACATAAAGCCTGACTCATGGGAGATGGGCAGCATAAAGTAGGTTTATACAGAAGGCAGTGCCACACACTATATGCAGTTTAAGTTCAAGCTAACTTCACATGCCACAATTAGGCCTCTGGAAATGTTAAGCAAGACTATCAGTTCTTTGGACTCCTCGCATCAAGGCATCAGGGACGTGCACAGGAGGGAGCTAAGGTTGCTCAGGCAACTGCCCGTTTGCCCTTCTCGACTGAAGTTGCCCATCCGAAGGAAATATATATATTTTTTAAATAGTATTACGGCTGCAGAACTTCATGTATGCCTAGATAAGATAATTGCGGAATGAGCGTCCAGGGGACGGGGGCGTGGCAGCGGCGGTTAGTGAGAGTTTGAAATGATATAGGCAAAATATGCGTCCAGGGGACGGGGGCGTGGCAGTGGCGGTGACAAAAATTAACGTGTTGCCCCTTTTTTCCAGGGCAGAGCAACTGCTCTTTAGAATTCCTGTGCACGTCCCTGCAGGGCATGTTCGCAAAGACCCTACAGAGGAAGCCATTTATTTGTCATGCAAACACCACAGGGGCAGATCCAGCATCCTCTGCATACAGTCCTTATTTAGAAGCTGCAGGTCTGTGATTGGCATTGGCCTGGAGATATAAGCCATTTCCCCAGCTTTCCCATTTGGCCAGTTAATATACAGCCATCTTGTTCAATTTAGAATAGCATTCATTGAATGCACAGAAGTGTTAAGGGGTTTACCAGGTAGACGTGTTGTAGTGTCATCAACATCTGAATTTGTGGTTACAACAACGTGATCTTTCTTGTCAACATAGCTGTAAGCACGCAGTCCTCACACCATTCGGTTCTGGAGGTGTCCATCAATTCCCTTTCTGTTTCTGCTTCCAGGGCTATCAGGGTATGGTGGATGGTGGAGAGAACATTAAAGAGGCCTCGTGGGAGAGTGTCTCTAGTATGCTTCAAGTGGTGAGTGCCATGGAAAAGCATTGAATGTTCACAAAGATGCTTGCTTTGTGAGGTGATGAGCAAAGATTGAAGAATTGTAATTAGAAAAGCTGTTGACATGTATGAGAGAACTGGATGACTATAGTCTGAAACGTTTCATGTTAAAAGGTCTAGTTTAACTGTGGATAACAGCTCTGTAATGTAAGCACGCTGTGTGTTCTGTCCACTGTGTGCTGTTATGAAGGCTGTTTTATTGTGGCAACAGTGGTTTTGCCTTGAAATGCGTGAATGATAAATATATCGATAATGACAGTGAGTTGCCTTCTATGACCATATCTTGATATTCAGACCATTTTACTGGAATATGATCCTGTCATTTTTAGGGTGGCACAGTCATTGGCAGTGCCCGCTGCAAAGAGTTCCGGGCACGGGATGGGCGCCTGAAGGCAGCTCACAACCTGGTCCAGCATGGCATCACCAACCTGTGTGTGATTGGAGGAGATGGCAGCCTGACCGGGGCCAACCTCTTCAGAGAGGAGTGGAGTGGGCTGCTGGCAGAGCTGGTGGAACAAGGTGTGCAAGAGACAGGATGAGGCTGTGTAGGATGAGAGAGGATGAGACTGTGTAGGATGAGACTGTGTAGGATGAGAGTGTGTAGGATGAGAGAGGATGAGACTGTGTAGGATGAGAGAGGATGAGACTGTGTAGGATGAGAGAGGATGAGAGAGGATGATAGAGGATGAGGCTGTGTAGGATGAGAGAGGATGAGACTGTGTAGGATGAGAGAGGATGAGACTGTGTAGGATGAGAGAGGATGAGACTGTGTAGGATGAGAGAGGATGAGAGAGGATGATAGAGGATGAGGCTGTGTAGGATGAGAGAGGATGAGAGAGGATGAGAGAGGATGAGACTGTGTAGGATGAGAGAGGATGAGGCTGTGTAGGATGAGAGAGGATGAGACTGTGTAGGATGAGAGAGGATGAGGCTGTGTAGGATGAGAGAGGATGAGACTGTGTAGGATGAGAGAGGATGAGACTGTGTAGGATGAGAGAGGATGAGGCTGTGTAGGATGAGGCTGTGTAGGATGAGACTGTGTAGGATGAGAGAGGATGAAACTGTGTAGGATGAGAGAGGATGAGACTGTGTAGGATGAGAGAGGATGAGGCTGTGTAGGATGAGGCTGTGTAGGATGAGAGAGGATGAAACTGTGTAGGATGAGAGAGGATGAGACTGTGTAGGATGAGAGAGGATGAGACTGTGTAGGATGAGAGAGGATGAGAGAGGATGAGAGAGGATGAGAGAGGATGAGAGAGGATGAGGCTGTGTAGGATGAGAGAGGATGAGACAGGATGAGACTGTGTAGGATGAGAGTGTGTAGGATGAGAGAGGATGAAACTGTGTATGATGAGACTGTGTAGGATGAGACTGTGTAGGATGAGAGAGGATGAGACTGTGTAGGATGAGAGAGGATGAGAGAGGATGAGAGAGGATGAGACTGTGTAGGATGAGAGAGGATGAGACTGTGTAGGATGAGAGAGGATGATAGAGGATGAGGCTGTGTAGGATGAGAGAGGATGAGAGAGGATGAGAGAGGATGAGAGAGGATGAGACTGTGTAGGATGAGAGAGGATGAGGTTGTGTAGGATGAGAGAGGATGATAGAGGATGAGGCTGTGTAGGATGAGAGAGGATGAGAGAGGATGAGAGAGGATGAGAGAGGATGAGAGAGGATGAGGCTGTGTAGGATGAGAGAGGATGAGACTGTGTAGGATGAGAGAGGATGAGACCGTGTAGGATGAGAGAGGGAGCGAAGGACAGAAGAAAATTAGGCAGTAAATGAGAACTTGTAGAAAAACAGAGGACCGAGAGAAAAAAAGGGTCAAGATAGAAGTGAAAATGGAAGAAATAAGAGACTTGGCAGGAGGAAAAGAGTGGACAGGGAAGAAGATTGTGAAATTAACTGTATACACCCTAGACACGTGTGTATTACATTTACTTAAACACAGAATGACTACTTATTTACTTTCCCTTTGGAATTCAGAATGTCTCATTTTTATACATTTACATAAATATGTGATCGGAGACTTCGCTTTGAAATGTGTATGGTTACTTTCTTTGCATTATTTGACATGTTGCTGATGTTACAAAATATATTTTTTACTAGAGTAGACTACCATTGGTAAAAGAGGCATACTCTCAGAGATGGTGCTTGTAGACGTGTTTTTATTGTTCTCACCTGGGCCCTGTTATACCCATTATAAAGGTGTTCCTCTTCATGTAAACATCCTCTGGCTCTCCTCCCAGGCCTGATCGATGATGAAGCTGCCCAAAGGTACTCTGCCCTAAACATCCTCTCGCTCTCCTCTCAGGTCTGATCGATGAAGAAGCAGCCCAAAGGTACTCTGCCCTGCACATCGTGGGGATGGTGGGCTCCATTGACAATGACTTCTGTGGAACTGACATGACAATCGGAACTGACTCCGCCCTCCACCGAATCATTGAAGTTGTAGACGCAATCATGACTACTGCTCAGAGGTGTGGATCTGACTTTATGAAGTAAACCCATCCATTGTTATTGCTTGCTATACTGCTCGTTTAACTCTGATATAACTCACATTCAATTGTTCTTTCAGCCACCAGAGGACCTTCGTGCTTGAGGTCATGGGTAGACATTGTGGGTAAGAAACATAAGCGCTGGTTGCTGATGTTGCTCTGATGCTTTTAGCTTTGTTGTGTCTGTCTTTTCAGATATGTTGTTTATGAATATGTGTGATGGATACTATTGATTTGTTTGCATTGCCCATTTGTGTGTAGTTATGTGGTTAATTTGTTTATGAGAGGGAGTATTTATTGATATGGTAGCTCTTGGCGTGCTCACTGGCAGTGTGTTTATCTTTGTTTATTATATGGCTCCTCAGAATGCTGAAAAGGATCCATTGAATTGAATTGGCCATCCCAATGTTCAGAGGGCCGATATTTATTGATAATGACCGCTGAAAAAAAAATGAATGACTGTTATATGTAATATATAAATATATATAATTCCACAAGTAGTCCGTTTGCTTATCGTAACTCAAATGAGTTGTAACTGAAGTAATATGTTGCTATGCAACACCTGAAAGTTTTATTAGCATGAAGAACAATTTCTTTTCTCAGCGGAAGCCAGGAAACGGCAATAAAATCATTTAAATTAAATATTTATTTTATGGCTTCGCCAAGTAACCGTTTAATAAGTGCTGCAGAGGGTTATTGGTCCGTTCTGAAGTGATTTATTTTCCGATACTGACGGGCAGACTGAACATGGCCCCTTACATATGGACAAGGCAGCTCAGGCCCACATACTGTACGTGTGTGTGTGTGTGTGTGTGTGTGTGTGTGTGTGTGTGTGTGTGTGTGTGTGTGTGTGTGTGTGTGTGTGTGTGTGTGTGTGTGTGTGTGTGTGTGTGTGTGTGTGTGTGTGTGTGTGTGTGTGTGTGTGTGTGTGTGTGTGTGTGTGTGTGTGTGTGTGTGTGTGTAGCTACCTGGCTCTGGTGAGTGCCCTTGCCTGTGGAGCAGACTGGGTGCTGATTCCTGAGATGCCTCCAGAGGACGGCTGGGAGGACAAGATGTGTCAGAAGCTCTCCGCGGTAACCAGGACTCAGCCGACCCAACTCATCCAAGCACCACACTCATCTCAGTAACCAGGCCTCAGCCCGACCCAACTCATCCAAGCACCACACTCATCTCAGTAACCAGGCCTCAGCCGACCCAACTCATCCAAGCACCACACTCATCTCAGTAACCAGGCCTCAGCCGACCCAACTCATCCAATCACCACACTCATCTCAGCTCTACTGTACTACTGACCCAACTCATCCAATCACCACACTCATCTCAGCTCTACTGTACTACTGACCCAACTCATCCAAGAACCACACTCATCTCAGCTCTACTGTACTACTGACCCAACTCATCCAATCACCACACTCATCTCAGTTCTACTCTACTACTGCTCACTGATTTATTACAATTGCAGTATATCATAGTATGACAAGTATGTCATGTGTAAGTGCAGCTGATGACACAACTTTTATTCTTAACTTCACCTGGATATGTAAGGACAGTATGCACTACTTAACCTGGACATGTAAGGACAGTATGCACTACTTCAACTTGACCTGGATATGTAAGGACAGTATGCACTACTTCAAATTATCAATGAAATTATTCTTCACACTTTTTCAGTCTAGGGAGTCTTGGTTACATGTGGGTTAGTGTATTTAGATTTAGTTTAATATAATATATTATAATATGCTGAATATTAGAATATTTTGGAGCATGATTATTGTACATTATAGATAATACAACAAACAACGAACAATGAACGCTGTTTTAGTTTGAACTAAGGTAATGTTCTAGGCCCTGCTACAGTGAAAGAGATATCAAAAGAGATGTTGCAATTACAGAGTCCATTCAATTTCATCTGATTATCTTGGATTAAGCTACACTTAGCTTTAGACCGCTCCAAATCCTTTTTTTAATCCTTAAAGCACCCTGTGTATATGTTCTGGCTGTATAACAACTGTCTTAACTGTCTCAGACACGGTCCAGAGGATCCAGGTTGAACATTATTATAGTGGCAGAGGGAGCCCTGGACAGACATGGAAAGCCTATAACCTCTAGCATTGTCAAGGATGTGAGTACCTGGACATGTTGTGGGGGTGGGAGGCCAAAGGCACGGAGACAGCCCAACAGGTGTGAGGGAGTCACAGCCAAGGTGTAGGTGTCTTGGCAAGAGAACTATGGACAGAAAGTCTGGGGGGGGGGGGGGGGGGGGCAGATTTGTTAAGACCAGACTACTCATACAAAGGGCCTTGTCTCCAGCCTTTCAACTCCCACCCCGCCAACTCCTGTCACTATCTGTTGTAGGTAACGTGTGTTTCAACCTCCCCCACCCCTACTCCCTTAGAACCGAGCAGGCATGAAAAGACTGAATATCATAATTATAGCCGAGGGAGCCATTGATTTCAAGAACAAGCCCATAACGGCGGGCTATGTAAAGGATGTAAGTAGGCCTGAAGCCGTGCTGTCCTGCTCCTGCTCCTGCACTGGCCTTTCAGCTGACTCTTAGCTTGTGACCTTTGTGTGGCTTCCCTCTCTAACCGTCTGCCCCCTGTATGGAAAGCTGGGGTAAGGTGGCCTTGCTGAACCCCCTCTTGTTTTGTTTAATGTGTATCTTGCACTCTAACTGCTCGCTCTCTACTGCCTGTGTCATGCGGTATCAATGGAGTGTGTTGTCACCATTTCCCAGCTGAGCTTGTGACCTGTTTGATGTTTTTCAACATTTACTTGTATACTTGATTGATCTACTGTATATGTAGGATAATACAGACATATTTGAATAGTATATATATGGTACAACATGGTGTCAAACAAGGTGCAAAATCAAAGATGTTTAACCATCAGATGAATCATAAATGTAGTGAAATACCATAGGTCCTGCAGGAGTTGTTCCAGTAACTGCTTTGTACTTAATTCAGTTTCTGTTTATTTGGCCTTACATCATTTGATTTTGAAATTGAATTTTTCTGAAAACTGTGTTTAGACTACAAATGACTAAAAAAAGGGAACTTTTCTGGCCCTCACTAACCTCACTGAAGACGGTTGTGTTTAGCATGTAGCCTGCACTTTCTCCCTGAGCCTTTCAACTGCATGCATGCTTTCCCTTCATGAAAAGCATAATGAATTTTGTATTTGTAGTGTAAACATTGTAAATGGTTTTGACAAGTTATTTTTAACATAGACATCTGTAGAGTTATTATAAGTTTGTGTAGAGGCAGAATAGGTATAGTATATTCTCATTTAGAGTTTTGAAGGTACTTTGGAAATATTCCCCAGCACACCCGTCTTTGCTGTACTTGTCACATTTGTCTTGTGATGGGAACAACAAACTGCAAATGCACTCATTTGTCCTTCTGAGTAGTTAGCTGCAGGAGTTTGTTCAGTAGCACCGTGTGCTATTTCAAGAGCAGATAACAGTGGAACTGCTGTGGAATATTTCCCTGTTGTTTACATGTTTAATGCCCCCCATCAAAAGCCTGTGGAAATGTTTTTGACTTTATGTCTAAATCAGGCAAGTGATAGTCCCCACCTGATCTGTGAGCCTTATGCAGGTAAACCTAGTAACAATGGTCTCTCTCTCTGCTTCTCCCAGCTGGTTGTTCGTTGCCTGGGCTTTGACACACGTGTGACCATCTTGGGTCACGTCCAGCGGGGTGGCACACCATCAGCCTTTGACCGGATCCTGGTGAGTGGCACACACTGGCCTAGACTGAGGTGAGAGGAGGGGAGAGGAGCACTACCCAGCCATGTTCTCATGTTCTGAAGCTGACAGAGGTCTAGGATAAGGCCATGTTCTCATAGACATGTTCTGAAGCTGACAGAGGTCTAGGGTAAGGCCATGTTCTCATAGACTTGTTCTGAAGCTGACAGAGGTCTAGGATAAGCCTGTTAGTGGATTTGGCTGCTGGGAGTCACGTGGACACTGACACCACAGCTCTGGGAGCAGAGGAGACAAGAGTGGGTGGACACACTCTGTGTCTGCCCTCAAAACATGTCTAACCTGAGGAAGAGTGGGTGGACACACTCTGTGTCTGCCCTCAAAACATGTCTAACCTGAGGAAGAGTGGCTGTTTTTGTTCACTCCTGCTTTTAGTAATCTTTTTTGTGTTTTGACCTTCTGTCAGAGATGAGGGTGAGAGATAAATTCTTCGGGTTTATTTTTGGGGCTTTTTCCTTCATTCGGTGAACAGACACAGGAAATGAGTGGAACGAGAGATGGGGAGTAGGATTGGGAAGTGAGTGGAACGAGAGATGGGGAGTGGGATTGGGAAGTGAGTGGAACGAGAGATGGGGAGTGGGATTGGGAAGTGAGTGGAACGAGAGATGTGGAGTGGGATTGGGAAGTGAGTGGAACGAGAGATGGGGAGTGGGATTGGGAAGTGAGTGAACGAGAGATGGGGAGTGGGATTGGGAAGTGAGTGGAACGAGAGATGGGGATTGGGAAGTGAGTGGTACGAGAGATGGGATGTGGGATTGGGAAGTGGAACGAGAAATGGGGAGTGGGATTGGGAAGTGACTACGGGTCAGACTCACACTCCCTTGGGAACCTGCAGGGCACATAGTTGAGATGCTACCACTGCGCCACTTCCTATTTTGACAGAGGAAGCTGAATCACTGTTCTAGTGCGTGAGAAACTCAAAATGTCCTTTTGGAAAGTGTGTGTTTTAGGCTATGTAAATATATTTGATTCTCCATGGCAGTGTTTGTGAATTGTGTAATATGCTGTATATATTCTGTGTATATTTAAATATATATATATAATTGTGTTGTATTCACCTTTGTGTGTCTCTTTGTCTGTCCCCTCTCTTGTGTAATCAACTCTCTCAGGCCAGTCGTATGGGAGTAGAGGCCGTCATGGCATTACTGGAGACCACGGCAAACACGCCGGCCTATGTGGTGTCTCTGTGTGGGAACCAGTCTGTGCGCCTGCCTCTCATGGAGTGTGTGCAGATGGTAGGGGCTGGAGCACTGCCAAATGATCTCAAGACTCAGCGTGTGTGCGTGTGTGTGTGCGTGTGCGTGTGCGTGTGCGCGTGCGCGTGTAAATACATCATCTACACACCCAGCACACATACATCATCTCCAACCCAACAAGTTCATCAGTTCTGAAAAGGTTTATTGTGGGCATGACCAATTCCAGTGGCAGTGCAGTGATGCAATCTTCCTGTAACGTGGCCACACAAAGCCTCTCTGTGCCTCTCTAAGGCCTGGATGTCTCCATCTCCCACTCTGCTCTTTGTGTGCTCCACGTTGCCTTAAACGATCACGTCATCGCCCACTAGAGCTGTAGAGAGACCCCTGCTCAGATGAATGAGGCAGACTTTGAAGGCCCCCTAGATCTGTCTGATGTCCCCACTCCTCTATGAAGGCCCCCTAGATCTGTCTGAAGTCCCCACTCCTCTATGAAGGCCTCCTAGATCTGTCTGAAGTCCCCACTCCTCTGTGTGTCTTCCTTCTGTCTCTGCTTTGCATACCTGACTGACATAAATGGCAGTCTTGATTAGTTGGCACCTGGTTTAGCCATTCAGCTGCTTATAATTAGACTAACCTTACATGAGCTTGGAGCAGAAAAAGGTGGAACACATGCAGTACAACAAGCTCCATCATCAGGGTTTAGAACCCATACTCTAGGCTAGACACTAGTTG
Organism: Clupea harengus; assembly: GCF_900700415.2. Classification (NCBI taxonomy): domain Eukaryota; kingdom Metazoa; phylum Chordata; class Actinopteri; order Clupeiformes; family Clupeidae; genus Clupea; species Clupea harengus. Next base: position 18,242,464 of record NC_045168.1, read on the forward strand.
TGTTTGCATGCACCCTAGGATTCCTTTACTAATCTAGTAATAAGCTCAAATGGAATATAAAACTACTTGGGTAAACCGTTGAATCCGAAAAACTTCATATTGAGGTTGATTTATATGAAAGTTCAATCCGATTGAATGAGCTAACCCTGACCCCAGATAGTCTTTGAAATGGAACTATATTAAAGAGGAATTGCTATGTTATCGCTTGGATCTGACTGCCCTGCAGACACTTTGTACATGGTTATTTGTGCCACACATAGTACTGACATTTGATGAACATGGTTAATATGCAGTTAGAGCCTTCCATTCGGTTGAAACTCTTGAAACATAATACTATAATATTGTATAAAATACCACAATAATATTTGATAGCTTATGAGATTGCCTGAATAAGTATAATATACTTGAGGTGTTGTAACTTTGAGTCAAATGAAAACTCTGTAGATTGACTTCTTGATCTCCTCCTCACAGACTCAGGAGGTGCAGAAGGCTATGGATGAAAAGAGATTTGAAGAGGCCGTCAAACTGCGTGGCAGGTAACACGTCTTTACGTCTTTAAACCAACAGTCTATTCATAGAGGAAAAAGATAAGCCATATATTTTCAGATTCATTTCAGTTTCTATATCACTGAGATGGTATGTGTAACTGAGATTCATGTGATAGCTTGTTTCATGAAGGTCACCTTTGATGTGAATTGACTTTTAGCCTGAATGCTACCATAACAAAGGTACTGTGTGACCTACACACAAGTGTGCCATACTGGTATGACTCCTCCCTCTTGTCACTTCAGGAGTTTTGAGAACAACCTGAAGACGTACAAACTGCTGGCTCATCGTAAACCAGAATCGGATCTTCCCGTTGTGAGTGTCTGCTGCCATTGTTGTTCTTTTCTTGACCCTTGGTTTGCATAAACAGTACAGTCGGTCATACCTTTACTATCTGTCCCCTCTGACACTACATGGGTCCGTTTGCTTTGTAGTGTTGTACCTGTGTGTGTGTGTGTGCGTGTGTGCGCGTGTGTGCGTGTGCGCGTGTGTGCGTGTGTGCGTGTGTGCGTGTGTGCGTGTGTGTGTGTGTGTGTGCGCGCGCGCATATGTACACACAGATTACTTTGTCTGTAAAAGTATACTATTTTGGCTGTGAATTCTCTCCATGTAATTGACCTTCACACCACCAGAAATGGCTTCATCTCGCCACCCTGGCCTTGGGACCGTACTTTATTTAAACTCTAATTACCACTGGTACATTTAGAAAGCCTGTGTTTGGGTTGTACTGTGGAGACCTGAACTTCAGGTTCTATAAAAGCACTCAGTGTAATTGTGTTGGGCATTTGTGAAGCAGCACTCTTAATCACACGCACGTCACATTATCTCTGAGGTAGAATTATGTAGAGGTAGAGTATGATCCAGCATAATCGAGCAAAGAACTCCATTTAAGGTCTGTCACATAGACATAAAGGAATTTAAAATGAAATACTTTTTCTTTGAAAGCATTTTAGCTACATCCTGATTCGTTTCCAGTGCAGATGCTCCCATGCTATGATCTCTCATGACTGCCATTTTGATAGGATTCAGAATAATGTAACACAGGACCAACATTAATATTGGAAACCAATAGGATAAAATAGGCTCAGAGTGTGGGTGGATGTTTTGTAAGTCAAAGTTAGCTACATAAATGAAGCCACCCCCTGAAAGAGCGTCTAAATTCATCAGGTTGGTGGCACCCAGCGGCCTCAAATCAAGAGATTGCTTCTTGTGCCTGAGCTGTCCATATCTGAAATAGGTTTGTTTGTGGTTGAGTGGCGAGAGCAGGATGTGTATTGACTGTCCGTGCGCTGGCTGCCCGCCTCCCCTACTGCGGGACAGTCTTAGCTGAGGGAAGAGCTGGGCACTCTGTTGTGTTTTGGCAATAATCAATCCTCAGCCAAGGCTTCAGTCAAGCCTGAGGGCCTTCACACTCAGGGCCCCCACTGAGCAAGAAACACAGTGGAAAATACACACAGCAGCTCTTGATCTCTGTGTGTGTGTGTGTGTGTGTGTGTGTGTGTGTGTGTGTGTGTGTGTGTGTGTGTGTGTGTGTGTGTGTGTGTGTGTGTGTGTGTGTGTGTGTGTGAGAGAGATATGCAGGAAGAGGGAAAGAAGGGGGTGTGAGCTCTGTCTATGCAGAGTGATAGATTAGTTCAAATTACATTTTAGAACTTTGTGTTTATATTTTCAGGAGTATAAGTTGTGTACCATGGAGCTGTGTGAAGTTCTCATGGAAAAGAATGTGATTTGTGTGGGTGCATAGCGCTACTGTGAGGGCGTTGCATAACTGATCCTGAGAGAGTGATATCTGGTATCTGGTCCTCATCTCTCTCTCCCTTGGCAGAGCAACTTCAATGTGGCAGTGTTGAACGTGGGCGCCCCAGCAGCGGGCATGAACGCAGCTGTGCGCTCAGCAGTCAGGGTGGGCATATCCGAGGGACACAAGATGTTTGCCGTCAACGATGGTTTTGAAGGCTTCTACAAGGGACAGGTAACCTTCCAGAACTCTTGCCATCTCAAGTATGCTATTGTGCACAAGTTTAGTCTTCAATTCAGTTTCAAAACATTCAAAACTACTGACAAATATTTTTCATGGGTGAGACATAAACCTGTCCAAAACAAAACAGTCCAATCTGGGCTTTTCACAAGGACAAAACTGCTAGGGATGTTATATTTTTGTTGTAAATAAATCTGAATTTTGTGCCATCTAATTACAACTCAAACGGAAGATTATTCCTTAACTACACAAAAAAGTAATTGAACTACTAATCATTTTGCAAATATGAATGTCATTGAACTACCAGAAAGCTACTGCAAAGTGTATTTGAACTACTAGTGTAATGACATGTAGTTTCACACTGGGTGAAAGTTACAGTATATGGCTAATACTTACTGACTCCATCGTGTCAGGTGTTTGGTAGTCTCCCATGCAGATGAGTTTTGCAGGTCACATGACAGGTCACATGACAGGTCACGGGCTGTGTGGCTCTGGTCTTGGCACTCTGATCTTGGTGTGATGAGGTTAAGCAGCAATAGGCAGCTAGGAGGCCCAGATTATTCTAAACTACTTAACCTCACTTCCTCTGTTCTCACCTGCCTGTGTGAGTTTTGACCAACAGAGGGCGACATTTACCTTTTTTATTCAGACTGGTGAGCCATCATGTAACATGCCACTATATAATCTGGATAAGCACTTAATAAGGATTTAGGAGCAGCCCATCTATCTTTTTTATTTCCACAGACATATGAACTCAAAACGTTTGCTTTTACCCTCAATATCTGTCTAGTGCTTTATCCTCTATGTGAGCCCTTTCATAGCAAAACACTTTTATCAATGACCTTTGCATGTAACCTGCATACATACAAACTGACTACACAACTACTCTTCAGAACCAGCAACATGTATGCTCTGTCTTTGTTGTTCTACAGTTCATAAATGTGAACCATTCGTGTGGTCTGTGTATTTATGTAGGGTGTGTGTGTGTGTAGTGTACTAATATTGACCCTGCTTTTCTTAGAAAGCCAGAGAGATCTCTGGGTGGCCCTGTAGCTGTGTGTGTGTGTCTGTGTGTGTGTCTGTGTGTGTGTCTGTCTGTGTGTGTGTGTCTGTGTGTGCCTCTAAATAGGTCAGGCCAGCTCTTCCTAACAGGATTAGTGTGGAGAAGGTGACCGGACCACAAGACCACTGTTTCTGGAATGCAAGGACATAAACAAGGAATTCAATTATGTGTCCGAGCATTCACCACGTCCCATGCCAATCTAGGCTGGAGTGACGTCTAAGTGAAAAGTAAAATCTATTCTGGGCTCTGTCTGTTGAAGTGAATTTCCTGTACGACTCCTCTCTCACTTCTGGTGTAAAAAGAGTTGGTGGTCATGCAAGGAGCTGAGGAGCCATTTTTACAACCTCTCACTCAGCCTTAGAGTCAGCCTATGGCAGTTGTTAAAGTAGGATGACATAAGTCGTCATACCAGCTATTGTGTTAAGGTGTTTCACTGAATGTTACACTGATATCTCTCTCTCTCTCTCTCTTTCTCTGTGTGTGTGTGTGTGTGTGTGTGTGTGTCTGTGTGTGTGTGTGTGTGTGTCTGTGTGTGTGTGTGTGTGTCTCTGTGTCTGTCTGTCTGTCTGTCTGTCTGTCTGTCTGTCTGTCTGTCTGTCTGTCTGTCTGTCTGTCTGCGTGCACATGCTCCATCAGATCAGAGAGATCAAGTGGGCTGATGTTGGTGGCTGGACGGGCCAGGGAGGCTCTCTGTTAGGAACAAAGAGGTAGGTGAAGAATCTGCCCCCGGTGTGCCTGGACTCAGTGTGTGTGTGTGTGTGTGCAGTCTGCCTGGACTCAGTGTGTGTTCTGTGAATGGAGTAACATGCAGTCTGCCTGGACTCAGTGTGTGTTCTGTGAATGGAGTAACATGCACGTCTGCACTCACCAATGTCAGAGGCACTGTCAACCTCACGCCCCTGTCAATATGTTTAGTATGATTGTCAACTATGGGTTTGTCAGTCTTGACATCTGATCATTTCCTAAAATACAAGCGTACCAGTTGTATGTCTTCAGCTGAAAATCTATTATATCTATTCTATCTATCTGTCTTTGTTTAGAACACTTCCTGCTAAACACGTAGAGAAAATTGCAGAACAGATGCGGATCCACAACATCAATGCATTGCTTGTCATTGGTGGATTTGAGGTATGACTTTATTCATGTCTAAATTAGTTTACCATTTGAAAAATCTTTCCTTTATTTTTACCATACTAAGATACATTTGTTAACATAATCTTGGAACTTGACAAATGTGTGTGTGTTCATTAAGAAGTAAAGACCATTATATCCCTGTTGTTACTGTACTGTACTGTGTCAAATGTATTGAAATGCCTGTTTAACTAACCTGAGCCATCCTTTAACTCCAGTCTATTCCTTGTACTGGCACCTTATGAATTCATTCACATTCATACTTCAGATAAAGTACACCATTATCCATGCCATGTATGATGTAAATCCATTAATTGGACACAATTACTACAGTACACATTCATGTACTAATTTAAGAGATAATCAGTTTTTGGTCTTTATGTAGCCCTTTGACTTTTAGATTTAGAAAGATGTTAAACGCCTCCACAACCGACCCTTTTATTTCAACAAAACCATCATCAATACCAATTACAGACTGTGATTGTCAATCTCTCATGAATAGATTGCACTAAAGCCCCAAAGGCTTAATTCAAAAGAGTCCACATGGAAACATGATTCCCTCTATTAAGCCCCAGTAAAACTGACATACATGGAGAAATGAATTCAGCTGCTTTTTTCTTTTCCTTTAGTCATCTCATGCTTTTCTGTAAAAGGCTCATCCTCTATTCTCTCTTTTTCTCTGCGTGTGTGTCTGAGAGAGTAATGTGGTTGAAAGTGCACCTGTATGTGGTTTGTTTGTTTGTGTCATGTTTAAGATTATATGTGTCATATTTGTGAATGTCCATCATGTGTGTGAGTGAATGAATGAATGCATTTGTCTTTTTTTATTTTGTGTTCCCTCTTTGTATAATATTTAATGCATATACATCTGTGTGTGTGTGTATATATATATACTATATATATGTGTGTGTGTGTGTGTGTGTGTGTGTGCTCGGAGTGGTACCTGTCTGTCCTCTCGCTGCCCGCTGTGATAGCCTCTGGCTCCTCCCTTCAGTGCATCATCCTTCCCCACCTCTCTCCTAGAAACCCCCAGTCCCCTTTGCCCACCTCCACTGCCTCCTCACCCTTGGCAGTGCCAGTCTAAATGCCCGGCTCTGCCATGCCCACAGGCCTACCTGGGACTGTTGGAATTGTTAGCGGCCCGTGGGATATATGACGAGTTCTGTGTGCCCATGGTCATGGTGCCCGCCACAGTCTCCAACAATGTGCCGGGCTCAGAGTTCAGCATTGGCGCAGATACTGCACTGAATGCCATCACTGACGTAAGTCGGGCTGGCTGTCTGTTAACCCAGCAGCCAATCTCATCGGTTCGTCTCGAGAGGGGCGGGGCGCTGCTGCCTGACGCCACACCCCCTCCCTCTCAGCTCCCCTCTTTACCAGCAGCCAGCCAATGACAGCCAGCCAATGACACCTAGCCAATGATAGCTAGCCAATGACAGCCAGCCAATGACAGCTAGCCAAAAGCAACACAACCAGAATAGGCACAACGAGGTTCACCTGAGGAGCTCAACCGTAATCACAATAAAAAATTTGACTTAACTTGTCCTAATAATATTCACCAAATATGCCACTCACCAATTTCCAACAGATATATAGCTAAAGAGTAGTTGAACACTGCCTCACTTAATGCTGACTGGTGCTGACAGACTTTATTCATTGCTATTCAGCTAACTACTAAACCACAGCAGTGAGTGTTGAGCTTCACTGAACCCGTGTTAGCTGCGGTGGCTAGGCCTGGTAAAGCCTGTGAGGGGAGCTCAGGTAAGTGTGTGCTGATGACATGGAGAAGGCATGCTATGCTGTGGGCTGTGTCTGTGCCTGCCATGTTACTCCGCCTAATAGCCTACCCCTCTCAAACCACACCCCCACCTCATCCACCTTCCAACCCCATCAGTACACATGCTAACAAACACCTTCAGAAGGAATGTAGGTTTTAGCAAACACGTGTAGTAATTGCAGCAAAATAATTTGCTGATATAGATTCAATTTGCTCTGTATCAAATGACTGTTAACCCCCACTGAGTCAGGTAGCCATGGTCTAGACTCAAAGTGCTCAGCTCTGTCTGCTTACAGACAACTGTGCCAGTGTTTAGACTGTAAGCTCACTAACACCAGCAGCAGTGCGGACATTAGAATAGAACGTCTCACCCCTTCACAATTCTAACCTCTCACCTCTAACTAATGTTAACCCACTGAAGAGGTCAGAAAAGGATTCCATAGAATTGACTTAATTAGCCCTTTTTATATTAAGGTTTTGGAAAGGCTTGTGTGAATGCGGTGTGCCTACAACCCTAATCAATAACGAAGAGCATTGTTTGAGGCAAAAGTAGTGAGGAGAAGATTATGGATCGACTGCCAGAGAGATCAATCAGGAAGCAGAGGCCTATGACACACTGAACCTACAGATCCCCCCTGTGACCCACACTCCCACCAAGCTGTACTGGGCTGTGGACTGTACTGCTTTGTGCTCTGCCAAGCTGCTGCCACTGCAAGGGCCAATGTGTCACACCCTCTGCTCACAGTCCACAGGTTCCTCACACAATCACACACAATTTCAATCATACACAGTGTGTGTGTGTGTGTGTGTGTGTGTGTGTGTGTGTGTGTGTGTGTGTAGCTCTGAAGACCATCCAGACCCCCTTTTACCCCTTTACCATCCCCTCCCACCCTACCCCACCCCACCCCCCTCTCGTGGGGAGCCATGGTCGCCATCAGCGGGTGGGCGGCAGGACTCCGGGTGCTCTCTGTCTCCGCCAACACACACCACCACCCTCTCGCCCCCTCCACCACCACTGCCCACCTCAGCTGCTCTAACTGAAGTGTGTGTGTGTGTGTGTGTGTGTGTGTGTGTGTGTGTGTGTGTGTGGTGCTCTGGCTGTAGGCTGTAGAGTGCTTGCTGCAGCTCTATGATGCTCGCACCAGGTGTGAGGAGTTTTGCATCCCCATGTGTATGCTGCCTGCCACCATTAGTAACAATGTGCCGGGCACCGACCTTAGTATCGGGGCCGACACTGCCCTCAATGCCATCGTGGAGGTAAGCCGCCCGTGCCTTTCCTGGCTTGCACAATACTTCAATTGTCATTTTATTCCTGTTATATTGGCTTGTGGTTGCCTTGTGTACTTGGAGATTTAGTTGATTATTCTTTTGTTATTTAAGAGTTCTGTGTTTAAATGTTGTGTCTGAGTGCAGCACGGCACGTTGTGTAGTGGCATTTTATCTGAGGATTGCCCAATGCCGTCACTAGGTCTTGCAGTGGCCATGAACAGCCGAAATATTTAATAATATAAATATATTATATCCGTCACGGTGTGCAATGTCTGTGTTTGCTTAAGAATTTCAGATAAGATTAAGAATGTAGGAATGCCCTAGTAATATGTGTAGTGGATGTAGGGCTTTATGTGGTAGTGATAATCAAGAGGGGGAGTCCACTGGGCAGTACTAGTGTGGATGAGCAGATATTCAGCCTACCAGCCTCTACATACCAGATACCAGAATGAATCCAAAAGTGCAGCAGCGATATGTTTGCTTGTTTTTGCAGCCGTCTCGTGTTTTTGCAACTATTGTTAGCTTTTCCCTGGCCGTGCAGAGAGACACAAGGAGCCAGTGTTGGGTAATCACTGTTATGAAACACGGAGCATTCCGTAGGAGTGCAGGCCCAGTTCAGGAGGCTAACACTGTGTGTGTGTGTGTGTGTGTGTGTGTGTGTGCGTGTGTGCGTGTGTGCGCGTGTGTTTCTTTGCACGTGTGTGTGTGTGTGTGTGTGTGTGCGTGTGTTTCTTTGCATGTGTGCATGGTCCTGTGGGTGTTTGTATGCATGTGGATATGCACACGTGTATGCAGACATGTGACCGCATCAAGCAGTCAGCCAGTGGTACCAAGCGCCGCGTCTTCATCATTGAGACGATGGGTGGTTACTGTGGTTACCTGGCCAGTGTGGGGGGACTGGCAGCGGGTGCTGATGCTGCCTACATCTACGAGGAGCCTTTTGACATTCGAGACCTACAGGTGAAGTGGACTGATTGGGCCTGAAATGTTGTTTATCTACCTACTGTTCTCACTCTCGCTCTCTCTCTCTTGCAAACCTACAAAATATATATAGAATTTGTACAGAATTGAATATTCTGTCAGCAGTCAAGGAATTCTCATCAGATGTGATATAGAAATGTACAACATAACAAGTTTTAAATTCTCATCAGATGAGATATAGAAATGTGCAACATAACAAGTTTTTAATTCTCATCAGATGTGATATAGAAATGTACAACATAACAAGTTTTTAATTCTCATCAGATGAGATATAGAAATGTGCAACATAACAAGTTTTTAACAGCGCCCTCTAATGGTCATGTTCTGATGGAACAATGGTGCTGTTTCAGGCAAATGTAGAGCACTTGACTGACAAAATGAAGACCGGCATTCAGAGAGGACTGGTGCTGAGGTAATCTTTTTGTTTTATTATAGAGGTCATGGGCAAAAGTCAAAGAGAATGTGTGATTTAATGTTTTGCTGTTCTGCAGGAATGAAAATTCTAATGACAACTACACCACCGACTTCATCTACCAGCTCTACTCCGAGGAAGGGAAGGGAGTGTTTGACTGTAGGAAGAATGTCCTTGGCCACATGCAACAGGTTAAAGCACTATGCATACACATGCACACATACGCACACACACACACACACACACACACACTCACACAAACAAACAAATAACAATAACTATTCAATAAAGTTCAGCCAATAGGTGTCAGTAGTTTAGTATTTCATCTCCGTGTGTACCTGCCTGTACCTTACCCCCTAAACCCCAAGAGAGAGAGAGACAGACCCAGGTGTATATACCATCAGTGAGATTCCCATCACTAGTTGTCTGGATGCTTATGTTAACGCTATGCCTCACTTTACTTTATTAAGAAGTAATCCTGTTGGAATTACAAATCTGAATTCTGATTTGTGTTGTCTTTATATATAATGTTTTAAACATTTTGTCTCCTTTTTTCATTCAATATTATGCTGTGCACATGCAGGGTCATGTCATGTGCTTTGAATTGGAGAGAACCTTCCAGAGTTAGGGAGTATCAGTATATGGAGCCATGTTGAGATGGAGTTTGGCAATGGTGGGCTTGCACCTGAAACACAATTTAATTTTGGATTCATGTCCTTGGTGGCTTAATGACGGGAGGAAAGCAGTCTACTCAAGTGATAAATCCTTGTGTGCAGAAGTACAAAGCCCTTTCATGTGCTTGACATTCAGCACTGTCTAATTGCGTGGGACAGTCTGCCACTGTAGTCGGTCATGGTTAACTGAGGCCAATGAAACTGTCTGCACCAACAAGGACATTCCAGCAGTGAATAACACAAACCCCTCTGTCCCCTCAATAAAGGGAGGTGCACCATCTCCATTCGACCGCAACTTTGGGACCAAGATAGCTGCCAAGGCCATGCAGTGGATCACCAAGAAGCTGACGGAGACCTACAGGCAAGGTACAGTGAGGACTCTTTCAATTACACGCCAGCGGTCAAAACAAAAACGTACAACGTGACATAAACCGAGGTGTTCTATAGAGAGTTCTGTTGTGGTGCAGTATTGTTTTCGGCCATGGTACACATTTGAGTTTAAACAAGTGATTTACTACCGTGTGTGTGTGTGTGTGTGTGTGTGTGTGCGCGTGTGTGTGTGTGTGTGTGTGTGTGTTTTGTGCGTGTGTGTGTTGTTTTGTTTGTGAGTGCCTAAACCCATAGCTATGCTTGCAAAACAGGCAGACATGTTCTATGTTCCAACTAATTGTGTAAATGGTGTGTACAGTGTTGATTGTACTGTTAAAGTTGGACTTTTTCTGTCTTTGCTTTTACATTGCTATACTTTTGGATGACAGATGAAGGTAATTCATTTCAGCTTTACTTGGTTTTGTAAACATAAAGCTCAATTGCAGTCCCCTAAATAAAACTAACTGCAGTGATGAAACATAACTATTCAATTCAATGTGATTTATAAAGCACCAAAACTATCAAACTGTCTCTGGGCCTGAACCTGAACCCTAACCAACCCTGGAGCAACCACAAAGGCCACAGGGGCAAGGAAAAACTTCCTCTTAACCTTGAGCAGAACCTCAGCTCATATGGGGGGGGCCCATCTGCTCAGAGCCAGCCAGGTAGAGAGGTAGAGATAGAAAAGGAAAGGGAAAGAAGGGGAAGGGGAGGGGAGAGAATCAGAAACATGGCAGATTAATTCATACACGTAACAGGATAAGCGATAAGCATGCTAGCATATATGGAGCAAATGTACACGATACATACAAACAGAACAGTGGATAAGGTGGGGCGAGAGCATTCAAGTATTGTAGAACAGCTTAGTGGGTATACACTGTGCTCTTAGGTTACTATTACAATGGTAAGTAGAACAATGAAACAGAAAACTATGTTGATGGTGGCACGTATTTACATTACAAGGCTTATAGGCTAGCACATAATATGTAGATGTATCGTGAGTGGGGTAGAATTCATGCATGACTGAGGTGGAGGTGGATAGGTGTAGGCAGAGGGTCTCTGCAAGGAGATCAGGTGGAGAGATTAGAGCAGCATCCCACAGCGGAGACAGTCTAGACTAGGAGGGGAAGAAAGAGACAAAGTGAGTGGGCAGAGCCGGGCTGCCTAATATGCGTATTTATACATAATGGATATGGTGATGAGGAACAATATTTTAACAGCCAGTAGCATTTGTAGGCAAAGGTCACGCTATAAGAGAGAACATTTGGTTAGTAAACATCAATTTGATGAACAAATAAAGAGATAAATGCACGTAAACAATTAACAGTAGGTAATACGGCCACTTTATCAGTATTAATGCCTTAGCATAATATGATATAAAAGGAGACGGAGAGGGAAAGAGGCAGCCTGGCATGGCTTATGGGAATTTAGTTTCTGTTCAACCTGACAGTCGTTCTACTACATACAACCAGAATTAAACAGAGTTCATCCAAACTAAAGCTAGTGACCCGGACATATACTCTAGTGCAATCCTGTGTTTCATAAATGATAAGTGAACATAATTTAAAGTCAAACTGCAGTTAGTTTTCTGGGACTTCCTCAGTGCCCACCATTCATTCAACATTACAGTTTCAGTTTCAGTTTCAGTCAGGGTCTTTTTAACTCCATTAACTCTTCCTTCACTCACATGTACAAGACAGCTGGAATCATTTTGTCAAATGTGTTAAGTTTACAATATATCGCTCACTGATTTGTACACTATGTTTATCAAATATGTGTGTGTGTGTGTGTGTGTGCAGGGAGAGTGTTTGCCAACACAGAGGACTCTTGCTGTCTGCTGGGCATGCGCAGACGTGCGCTGGTCTTCCAGCCCGTGGTGCAGCTGAAGGACGAGACAGACTTCGTGTAAGACACCTGGCTCTCCTCCAGAGACACCTGGCTCTCCTCCAGAGGGACAGCCTTCCTCTGGCGCACAAACCTGCTTATCTAACCACATTTTCTCCCTCACACCTGAAATATGCCTATCTCTCATATTGCTCATTCAAGGGGTATAATCAGTTTTATTTGCAATGTCACAGCGATTATTAGGCAGTAAGTAACCATGGCTAGCACTCTGCTCGAGCACTTTTGCACACATAGTGTGAAATATGCATGCAATAACATTCACATTTTTGTTCTGCTGCACACTAAAAACTTGATTGTCCCACACAAATATTTTGACTATGCAGTAGTAGGAATTAACCTTAACCTTAAATGCTAGTACATTTGTTTTACACTTTCATAAATTCTTCAGCGCAAAGCATTTCCAAGTTAAGCTCCAAATGAATCCCTTCAAAGATGTCAAAACAGTCATAAAGTCATGTACTCACCCAGCGTCTTGCTGATTGGGTTATCATATGTACTCACCCAGCCTCTTGCTGATTGGTTTATCATATGTTTTCAGTAAATCTCCTGCATGAAGTGTTTATTATTCTAATTTTGCTTTGTGTAATCAGATCAATTCAGTAGTGCACGGCCCACACTAAACTGTCCTCATAGTTGCCTCTCCTTTCCTTTGCAGTCACAGGATCCCTAAAGAGCAGTGGTGGCTGAAGCTGCGGCCCCTCATGAAGATCCTGGCCAAGTACAAGACCACCTTCGACGTGTCGGACTCTGGCCAGCTGGAGCATGTGGTGCGCATCAGGCCCAAAGATCTGGATGCCTCCACCGTCTGAGCCCCCTCCCACTGCACGGGGTGAAAGGTCACCGGTCAGAAGGGCAGATGAAGGAGGGAGACGTCTGTGCTGATAGGCAGATGACGTGTTTGATTACTGTATTGTAACCCAACAATTGTCATTTCGTCGCGTTGTAAAATGTCATCCCCTCTTTTTTTTTTTTTTTTCTTATCGTTGAAGTTTATCGTAGCCAAATGCCAATGGCCAGTCCAGTTTAGGTGAGTCGAGTGTAACTCCTTACGCTTTTTGTCTGTTCTCACACCCTGCTGCCATGGAGATGACACATTATGTACATGTCAAATCCATAAACTGCACTTTCTCCTAAGAGGATAGATGAAGTTAGTTCCACCTGTCCGGGAATGAAGTTCACCATATTTAACTGTTCCTGTGGGATTGATCCCATGCTCTCCCGTATACAAGTACTGTTCGATGTGTGAAAGTGTTTCATCATCTAAAGAAAAGAATACCATAAATGTCGTTTGTTTGCTCAAATAATAAAATCATGTACACATGACTGCACAACTTGTGTCATTTTCTATTCTTTTTTAAATGGACTCTTCCATTGCCCTCACTCTGTGGTGGTCAAATGGACTTCCATTGGCCTCATTGTGTGGGGGTCAAATGAACACCAAGTCCAGATGACATACAGGAACGTTTAAACACTGGCTTCAGTCCATGGCTGTGCATGATCCCAACATGGTGGCATGTAATGTAGAGTTGTCACAGATCATGAAGCATTCTGCATCTGAGTCCATGAAACGTCAAGGAAAAGCCTGCAGGCACATGCTGAATTGTAATATCGTGGAACTGTCAGTAGAGGGCACTACAGCACTGTTACGGCATATAACTGACTTGTGTGAGGTGCCTCGACTATCCATGGAGAGGTACTGTCAAAAATGGCCTCACCTCCTCGTTCTTGTATTTATTAGAAACATGAATGTGTGTGCGAGTCTTCTTCCCTGCATATATGTGTGAAGTGTTCTAATTATAAAGGTGTATTCTGTCACTCTGAAAGGGGATTTCAATTTGACTGTGGTCCAGTAAAAGAGTGTGTGTTTATCTCTGTGTGCCTGTGTGTATAATTGGACTGCTATTTCACACCTAAATGGATTTTTATTAACAATCCTTCCTGAGTCAGGAGCAGTTTGGTGAATTTCTGCTTTCTTTCCTTGTGTGTGTATGAGAATGTGTGTGTGTGTGTGTGTGTATCATAGGATTGGGGACTTGCTTAAGCAACACACTCTTGTAAGCAGAAAAGAAAAATGCGACAAAGTACCCTGGAGACCGGGAGAGGGATCAGAATTAATGATCAGTAAGCCATGCCTTAGTAGGAATTAGACCCCTCGCCCTGTTTCTGTTTCTCTTTCTGTCTGCACTCGAGGTGTTCGCCTTTAGCCTGCTTCCCAAAGCACAAAATTAGCAAACCCAATCATTTGCTTTGATTTAAGAATGCAGAATGAGCCTGTGGGGGTCATATGCACGCATAGGTAATCAATAGCAATTACCATTTCATTTCTTTCTCCCCCCCCCTCTCTCAATCTCATGCTCAGGTCTAATCTCAGTGGATTTATTAGAAGTCTTTAAATGATGGACCACTGTGGTTACTTATCAAAGTGTGTGTGTTTGTGTGTGTGTTTGCCCCCACACCCCATACTCATTCAGCATGTCACTCCTTTTAAAACATGCTCCCCAATTACATGTTAGGGCAAACTCATGCAAATGACCCAGCAAATAGCCCATTTAGATGAAACAGACTTTCATTTCAGGAGGCTCCCAGGGAATGCTGCGGAAGGCAGATTTGACCCGTTGATTCCTCCACACGTGGCATTGGGAGCGTGATGTATGATACTGGATGAAATTCCAATGTTGTAAACAGAAAAATATCCACACTGACTAAAATAGATTAGTTGAAAGCCACTGTGATAACAATAGTAACGAGAGCCAATAAATCTCGGACTGTGTTATTAAAAAAGCAATATTTCGCTTTCCAATATATGCTGTGAGTGAGTGTGTGTGTTTGACATATAGACCGGGATGAATATTTATGAAGGAATAAATCTATGCTAAAATAAACGAGAGTAATAAGTTTGAGCGAGTGCTGTTTCAGGGGAAAACACCAGGTAGTCACGCAAAGTCAGCTCCAGAAAGATTTTCCTTCTCCTTGGTTGGAGACAAATTGAACACGTGTAAAGCACTGCCTCCATTAACTGTAACACTGGTTAAAGACTAGCTATTGACTGGTCAGCACCAGCCATTTGAAGCAGGCTGAAGGTAGCACACGTAAGGCACTGTGAGTTGTTTGGATGTATGGATGAATGACATGAGAGACAATGTAAATATTGCATATTGTAAGGAAAGGAAGTTGCCTTGTATAACTTGAATATGAAGTTTTCGGGGACCCTTTATTTTAGGGTGTGATTGACCTGATCTTCCCATGCCCACCACACAGGCCATGAGAACAGGGTCGAGGGTAGAGACATTACTGTACATTACTTTTAGATTGGGATCTTCCCCAAAGGTCTATATTTTTCTGCATAGGCCAAACACTTATAGAGTTAGCACAAAAAATGGAAATTCTGTCATCATTTAGTTGTGGTTGTGGAAGAGGAATAGTCTTACTTATCAAAAATGTTTCAGATGTTTTCCCTGCAAACGCAGTGGACAGCGGCTGCACCTTTCAACCTTCAGAAATGACCGTACAAGTACTCTTCTGACGCCATCATGTTTTGGGCAGGCTGATGCCTTTGCACGAGAAACAGTTTGACAGAAATGTGTGAAATAAACAGCAACAGTAAGGGACTCAACAAAGATGAAACTAAAAGGGTGACGAGTATGCTCATTTAATGAAGGAGGTTGGGTTGACTGATTCTGAGAATAAAAAAGTGGTGAAGAGCATAGCATTTGATTTCTTTCTTTCACTGGAAACCTTGCTGCCATCATCTCTATGTCTTTCAGAGCCATGGCATTTCTTCAGAGGACTTTGAGTATAAGGCACTTGTCAGGTGGATTACTTTTATGTTCATTTAATGAAAAAGGCTGTCGACATCCTTTGCCATTGTACGGAGAAGAGCTAGCTGGATATTGTCCTTTTGTCACACACACACACACACACACACACACACACACACACACACACACACACACACACACACACACACACACACACACACACACACACACACACACACACACACACACACACACACACACACACACACAATACACTTTTAACCAACATGAGAGGGAAAAGAACAACCTTTCACTTGTGGGTGAACTGTCCCCTTAAGATATAGTGCTGAATGGAACATTTTCACCTGTGGAATTGAATTCCTTTTAGAACCATCGTCGACTTTATGTCGCTGGCAACCTCCAGACATTAGTTTTTGTGACATTTCTTACCACCAGACATAATATTATTGACCTTAAGTCAAGCTTATAATCCTTGTGCCCTCTTGGCAACTGTCCCTTGGTAGCACCGCACAAACGACAGAGCAAGAAAAATTGTCAACGGGATTACTGTGTTCCATTGTGACTTGATTCATGCGTTGTAACTCTGACATTTCCAAAGACAGTCTCATCTCCACTCCAATTTTTTCCATCCCTCCCAAACTAGAGTGTATGAAAAATAGGCCTGGACATTCATTTTCTCTTTCTCTTTCTTGTTGCGCTTTCATCTTTGAGGAGGGAGGGAGTTCCCCGCTGTGGTGGTGCCGGAGAGGAACTTGCTGCAGTCTGCCACTGGCACAAGCAGGAGGGAGCTGCAGCACTGGTGAATCTGACATTCACTTGACAGAGTGCTGGCTAACATGGCAAGTCACTGGCAGTTCATAAGAATAACATTAGCCCTGTATTAGTATGCGTGTATGCAGTCTACAGCAGATGCCAAGCCCTTTCTTAAAGGGGGAGTGTGTGTGTGTGTGTGTGTGTGTGTGTGTGTGTGTGTGTGTGTGTGTGTGTGTGTGTGTGTGTGTAGGATGGGTACATGGGTTTGGGAGGTGTGTGTCTGTTTCTGTTTCGGGCGGTTTTGGGGCATCTGTCTATGTGTTGAGACTGTTTCCGGGAATAAACATAGCTAGACATAGATATAGCCAACCACACAAGGACAAGAATATCGTCCCCACCAAACCAAACCTGACCTGTTTTTCTTTACCTCTCTGCTGTATTCCAAAGATGCATTCTTCGGATAACTTGTTATGTTGCACTGCATTCCCAGGCAGCAGTGTCAGATTTATGACATCATAAAACATAGATACATTCACACATGCACACACAAGCTCGGACACAACCCGTGACTCTTGTGCCCTTGAGAGTAGTAATTACGTGTGCAAGTGCATTCACAACAAGGAACAACGGCGACACAACATAGCAAGTGATGGGGTAGGGTGGGGTGGGGTGGGGTGGGGTGGGTGGGTGGGTTCTCTGACCGAGCCAAAGACCATTACAGATCCCCATTAACACTAATCAAAAACCACTTTACTTGATAAGGACCCCGGGGTCGCCCAGCAGCAGGTCAACACATCCTTCTCCTGCTTGTTATTGACCCTCAACAAACAAGGTGCCAGTAATGCCCCAGAGTTATCAGGCTAATGTGGCGATGGTGGATGAGTGGGAGGATGGATGGTTGGGGGGGGGGGGGGGGGATTCTAATAATTACCAACTGATGCACCCGCCCACACTTTCAAATGATCTTTCCATGCAGCGGTTGGGTTATCTACCTTTGAAGGCCCGCTGACTGATTCCTCAGACTGTGTGTCTCCGCGTGCCACATCCACTCATGAAAAATGTAATTATGCTGATGTGCCTCGGCTAGACGGCGGGAGAGAGTGCCATCGTCGCTGTCACAGGCGTGGCGGCTGCTGTGCGGGATCCCGTCCCTGCGGAGATGTTATGTGTGACCTACATGAAGTGTATCCTTGCCAGGGGTGTCAGGACAGCAGGGGACACTGGTGCACCAGCCCAAGAGAGACGCAAGATCGGTTAGAGAGTACTGTATCAAGGTACAACATGGTGACAATGGGGTTGTCGCAAAACTACAATTTCCGAAATCTCCGAGTGTAGATGTTACTGCAAGAAATAATAATACAGCGGCCAACAGAGACGTGTAGAAGGAGGAGCAGAGGTGTGTGTTACACAAGTAGAAGAATGTCCTAAAGACTGAAAAGTGACTTAACAGAGCATTAAGTAGATATGTTGCAGAGGTCAAGAGGTCAATACACATGTGCAGGCTCACACATTTCGCTCTCTTGTATTTGTTGTGTTCATGTGTCCTTCAGAGGTGCAACATGGAGCAGGAGGCATGGCTGTCACTCTGGGGCATGGTGCAGCTTTAAGTGAGATATCATTGTCAGACAACAAAAGACTCATTGCACTCAACACACAGAGAGAGGCATGTGTGGAATGAGGACATGTGTATGTCTGAAATAGGGATGGGTCTGAGGTTATTTTGGTCACGGGGAGAAGGAACAGCAAACATTTTCAAAGAGAATGCCTCTTTGTGAAGGAGGCTGTGCTCAGTACATCAGCACATAGATACAGAGGACGCACTCAAATGACATATTGTCAATCGTATTAAGCTAAACAAAATACAAACTATACACTATTGTAAGTTTTTATCAAGTCATTGTTAAAAATGATGAATATATTACATTGCACTGCATTTCTGTGTAATGTATATACAATGATTGAATATGTATTTCCCCATGAATCCTTTTTTATGAGCACTAAGTATTCCTCCAGCAGCAGAAAGGGAGTGATATTGAGCACACAGCAGATTCACTTCTGTTCCCCGAACGGCCCAGCAGCTCCTAGCCATAGCTGCTACTGAGAGGGCATGCTGCTGGTCCACCCCACCACACCCCACCCTACCCCACCCCACCCCAGCATCCTTAAATGAAATGATGAATTCAGGGTTTGATGAAAGCCCGATCATGAAGGCATATTTGAACATTCAAAGAGAGCATTCCCAAAATTAATTTCATCTCCCGGGTTCATGCATATTTAATACACACCGCTAGAATATCACAGGGTAATATAATCTCAGCATGTGTGGAGTCGGGGGTGGGTGTGTGTGTTTGGGGGGGGGGGGGGAGACAGGGGAGAGCAGGAGAAAAGAGGGATTGTGACTGTTGTCATGAGCAATAAGTCTCATCTCTGCTCGGAAACCAGATCACCAGGATGCTTTTTTGATAGACGCAAAAAGGTTCAGCGATGTTAAGGTCACAGGCGTGGGGCTGTGCCGCGCTAATATGGAGGATGCCTGTGAGAGCGGCACACATGCGACTCAGGGTGGACAGACACGTTTGTGAGAGAGTGACAATACTAGATAAGCCCTGTGGACCTCGTCCCAGGAGTCTCCCCCAGCCTGCAGGCATGTAAACAGGCTAGCTCTTCCCCCTCTGTCTATCTCTCTCTTTGTCTCTCTCTCATACACACACACAGACACACATTCTCACATAAAGCTCCAGGTCTCACAATAACATGCGCCCACACATGCAAGGACTTATGTTTGCTGTGATGCTCGCCATGGAACCCATGCACTCTATTGTGCCACCGTACAGTACTCACAGCCAGTCACTTGGCACATGGGCACATTGTGTTGGGTACTCTGATTGGGTATTCACCAAGCATGTGGAAGATGAGGCATGAATCAGCGTTGTCATGCTGAACAGAATTTTAATTACAGGCTGAGGACGAGACTGCAGCCCAATAAGGGTAGAATAACAGCAAAAAGCCTTTCTAAAGACAACCTTGTGCCATTAGCTATATGATAGAGGGAGTGAGTGAGAGAGAGAAAGAAAGGGAGAGAGAGAGAGAGAGAGAAGGGAGGAGAAGGGGAGGGGGGGGGCTAATCAATTCCAAGCAGGGTGTCCCATCTGGAATATAAAGGCAGGCAAATGAAAAGGGAAACATATTTTTAAAAGGCGTTCATTTGCATTTAAAATGTGAGTTTTAATTGAGAGTGGTGGGATAATGAGGAGGGAGACAGGGAAAACTGCCCGTGTTACACACACACACACACACACACACACACACACACACACACACACACACAAACACACACACACAAACACAGGCCTTTTCGATTTAATATACACAGAAATTCCCCCACTGTCACACACGAATCTACAGTTTGACTCGAGAAAACCAGCACTGCATTTCTGGCTCAGCACTGCAGCATCCTTCATGGCATCCCCTTTCTCTCACTGGAACTCAGGCTACAGAGGAGTGAAGGGGCTCAACTACTCTGGCCTTATTAATAAGTATGACGAGAGGAGAGGAGATATGAGGGAACGGATGCTGTGTGAGACAATTGGGATTGGGCTGCGGGCTGCGGGCTCCCTCTCCCTCTCAGCACAGCAGGGTGTTTGCACTTCAGGACTGGGACCAAGGTTAAACACACTCTTCAGAACAAGCCTGTTCATTAGCAGCCCCTGCCTTCAGAAGACTCCTGCCAGAATCACGACAGAAACACACACTCACATACATATCACATCACATCATGTCAGCTCACCACATGACACCAATGCGCACACGCACACACACACACACACACACACACACACACACACACACACACACACACACACACACACACACACACACACATCAGTTAAGACCTTGACATACACACAAACATAGATACACACACACACACACACACTCTGCCTCCCTCTGAGGCTCACACAGTGATCACTGACTCCAGTGTGCTCTAACTCATCCGGGCCCAGGGGCTTTTGACACCAGCCTGTTTTATTTCCACGCAGCTAAATTGAGTCGTAAAGACGTGTAAAAAATAACAGCACGGCCGGCCGTGTCCCGGCCACCCATTTTTATTTTGCCATGAGTCCCTGGTGTGCCGTTTGTCCCCACATTAGAGCCCTGACACATTAACAAGTGTGGGGATATTTACGAACCCTGACCTCCCTGCACTGACGGCGGTGGCGTCTGGGGGTGTTGCACGGCGCTAAAGGTGAATGATTTCCTCCCCGTGCTGGAAGGACCCCCTCCGTGGTGTGGAGGTATGCTGCAGATATGGCCCCGTGCTGGAAGGACACCGTCCGTGGTGTGGAGGTATGCTGCAGACATGGCCCCATGCTGGAAGGACCCCGTCCGTGGTGTGGAGGTATGCTGCAGACATGGCACACAGCTGCGTGTGGAGTGCTGGCTCCTGGCTCTGGGGATTTTGGCAAGCTCGAGCGCAATGGTAGGTGGAAGTGTTGAAAAGAAGTGGCAGCTCAATGGTTGGCTGGTTAATCTTCAAGTTTAAGCAGGGGGGTGAGGCATGGAGGGGTGATAAATCCCATTATGACAAAGAGGGCTGAAATGTTAATACTGCCTTTTCCTTTTTAGATGGCCATTAACCAACACTCTTAATCGGGCCTACAGGCATAGCATTAATGTAGGACTCAGAATGGTGTTAAATGGCAAATGATTAGGTGGAGAATGTCATTCCAAACACTGTACAAAGAGAGGGCCAATTATTCTCACTGTGGGCATACATGTTCATCTCACTGTTTAGAGCACAAGACGGCACTGGAGCACAATTTTCAATAAAAAAAAAAACATAAATTCAATAGTTAAATAGTTTTTTTATTCACTGTCTCATTTTGGTTGCTAACATGCATGTAGGGAGATCCATTTTGTGGTACCTTATGCCCACCCTTTCCATCAGCCTAGTGGAGCATGTCTAAGTTAAGGCACGCTCGGTTGGTACAAATCTTCTTCCAAACATTAGCAACTCAAGTGTTTGTCCTCTGGTACCCCTCTGGAGGTGAATGCATCTCCCAGTACCCTCACTGTGCCAGCGCTGGCCTAAATATCGAGCTGCAGCCCTACAAATGCCCCTACCCTGGGTGGATGGTGTGCTTTATTGGAGACGGACAGGAGGACTACCCAGCAGCCTGAGTGGTTTGGTAATATGTGCGTGCCTTATCCTCCAGCCAGTACCCGTGTTCTCAGATCCTCCCGGGAATCGGATGTTCCATGTGTGTCCATGTTGCGTAAAAAGCTACACAGGCTTAATCTCCTTGAGGGCTCGGCCATCTGTAAAGGAGACAGACTTCTTCATGGTGGCTGCCGTGCAGGAGAGGCTCTGCCTGCCTCTGATGTCATTCTGCCTGCTTGTCATGTGCTTACTCATCTGGACCGAGGCTGTTCAAAGGTGCCATCATTGAGCAATGTCTTGGAGGTACACAGAGACAGACTGCATTGCAACAAATCAACCTCAGCCCTCATTGCAAACAAGTCAACCTCATCCCATAATAAGTCAGCCTGAGAACCCAACTCTCATATAATTCATGGTATACAGAGGCTTGTTATTACTTGCCAGATCATATTACTGGGAGAGCAATGGAAAGGCACAGACAAATGAATCAAGAAGGAATGACAGCTGTGTGATGTACACATTGTGTCTGATGCGCACAAGCAGAACTAGCACAAAGATGTGCCTTGAATCCATCAGCATGCTCTAGAAAGATCCCCTCTGCATGAATTCGAGGAGCACGATTCAAAGAGCCTGCAACACTTTTTTTTTGGGGGGGGGGGTTACTTCAAATCTTTCATTCAATCTACAAGTAATTCTTTTTTTTCATCCTTGTGTTTCCATGGAAACAAAGTAGAGATGAGAAGGCGGTGATGAGGGCGAATGGAGGGGCTTTTTGGAGGAGGAAGATGCAGGGGGTTAGTGTGTGTGAGAGAGAGAGAGAGAGAGAGCGGATGTGTGTGTGTGTATGTGCATGTGTGTGTCTATGTGGGTGAATGGCTGCTTGGGGAGGGGTGTTTTGTTGGGGGCAGGGGTGTGTAGAATTAACTGTCAGGATCGAGAGAAGGGTAAGGTGTCTCCAAGTTTTCTTCTCTTTGCTCTCACTTCCTTGTCCTTGACAAGAGAAAAGGAGGGAGAAAGAGAGAGAGAGAGAGAGAGAGAGAGAGAGAAAAAAAAAAACCTAGTCTGCCACTTGCGCACAAAGGTATTTATCATTCGCCTCTGCCATTAATTACCATCCAATTAACCATTCCCTTTGTGGGAAACTATTGTAATTCCACACAGTGTCGAGTTTCCACGGGGTGCGGACCAAGGAGGAATTTTTTGACACCTAAAACGTTTCAGGCTTACCCAGTCCAAAGCAGTCCCTTGCCATCACTCGGAGTGAATGCAAAGAGAGAGAGAGAGAGAGAGAGAGAGAGAGAGAGAGAGAGAGAGAGAGAGAGAGAGAGAGAGGAGCCAGCCACACTGCAGAAACCCCCTGCTAAGTAGCATCTAATTACAAATGTTCATATTCACCCATCCATTTGTAAATGTGAAGCTCATTTCAGAGATTTGTCACTAAATGGCCTTTCTTATTGGTCAGGCTGGGCTGGCTTAAGCTTCATGGGGTTTGACGTGTGGTTGGCTGAGGAGGTTGATGTGCTTTCATGTCCTTGTGCTATCGCCCCCTGAGACACTGGCCCTTTTTACTGAAGTGCGCAGACCCCCTTCATCCCAAACGCTTCGGCGGCTGGAGGTTCACTGGTTCACTTCTCGCCCACTTGACAGACGGAGTACTATCCCACTAATTGGTTCGCTTTTAAAACAGGCCGGCTGCCTGGTGAGGAGAGTGGCATCTTTTGGGCTTTTTGGGGGGTTGTATGAAATTCTCCACGCTTGTTTCAGCCAGCTAGTGTCAATGAGGCCTCTGGGCATTCCCAACTGTATGTAGAGTTTTAAAAGTGTGCATCACCCAAACAGACAGAAGCCCAGGATAGCTGAAGAAAGGAAGAGAGCGTATAAACAGATCACACGGTATAAGCTCTTTGAGCCCCAGCAGGAGGAGCAGGCCACACATCCAATCACATCTTCTATATCTTCATGATGTTCTTCAGCCACCTATTTGTTTCTATTTATTTCTGTATGTGTGCATGTATAAGATCATGCACAGGGTAGCATGTGTGTCTGGCATGATACATATATTAGAGGTCAGAAAGAAAGGAAAGCTGTGAGGATGAATCTTTTAGGGCACTCCACAGCATGGTACCCCTCGCCATGGGGCACAGATGTGTTTTCACTTCCCATGTTTGGATGTTTATCAAGGAGAAAGATGCAAAGGGTGGGTGTGTATATCTTATGTGTGTGTGTGTGTGTGTGTGTGTGTGTGTGTGAGTCTCTGTGTGTGTGTGTGTGTGTGTGTGTGTGTGTGTGTGTGTGTGTGTGTGTGTGTCTGTGTGTGTGTGTGTCTGTGTCTCTGTGTGTGTGTGCGTGTCTGTGTGTGTGTGTGTCTGTGTCTCTGTGTGTGTGTCTGTGTGTGTCTGTGTCTCTGTGTGTGTGTGTGTGTGTGTGTGTGTGTGTGTGTGTGTGTGTGTGTGTGTGTGTGTCTGTGTGTGTGTGTCTGTGTGTGTGTGTGTCTGTGTCTCTGTGTGTGTGTGCGTGTCTGTGTGTGTGTGTGTCTGTGTCTCTGTGTGTGTGTGCGTGCACAGACCCCCTGGACAGCAGTGTGTGCTGACTACACTTTGAGGTTCTGTGGTGTGGACTGCACATATGCTGAGTCCTCCATATGAGGAGAGGAGAGGAGGGGAGAGGAGAGGAGAGGAGAGGAGAGGAGAGGAGAGGAGAGGAGAGGAGAGGAGAGGAGGGGAGAGGAGAGGAGAGGAGGGGAGAGGAGAGGAGGGCCCCCAGCCTGCCCTGCCCTGCCTGTCAGTGGGCCTCTCTTTCAACGTGCAGAGCAGAGCAGAGCAAACATGCGCCCGTCAAACACAAGGGGAAACTGCACAAGCACCACTACAAGCTGTTTCACTACAAGCTGTTTTTAGTGCCTGTTGCCCCTTATCCCCCGCTATCCTGGTATTAACCAGGGCATGCAGGTATATGCATTGGCCTTACTTCACACTAAACAGTTGGTGTCTAAAGACGTATTTCCCCCAGACACAGTAATATTCAGTATTATTCAGATAATCATATCATTATCTCTCATATGTTCGGAGAATAAAACACATTTTATCCTCATATGCAAACAAAAACTGAATTACAAAATATCGAAACCATGCAGTGTTTTAAAAAACATGCATACGACTTTGCATCTTCCATGCTAAACATGATACTGGCCCAACATCTTTCTGTTAGGGGTTTAAATTGACATATTACCTCACTGGCCAAAACCCTTTGCTTGTCCTTTGGTTGTCCCAATTGAGAAATGTAAATACTGTAGTTTCAATGACTGATGTCTTATTTCTGAGAACATAATTTCAGTGCTTGTGGTGTTGTTTCCCATTTTATTTGTATTGATTTCTACTGAGTGAACAATCTCAGCACTCAAGTCATAACCTCCATCTAAGCAGCAAGCATATCTGTTGCCATGGATACTGTGTTAGTTCAAAAGGACATGCACAGTTGTCCTTGGAATGAAGTAAAAGGATACGGTAATTTCAGTCCCATCCAAGAAGCACATGAAATGTGCAAAGTACAAACACTATATTTGGAAATTGCCTTTTTTTATTTTAGTTCTAGTTTTGGCAGACCTCTCATATGGACTAGCATATGAGGATAAAACGTGTTTTATTTGAATTATGTGTTTACTGTAAAAGCAAGCATTTTGTGTTTGATGGCTTTGAACCAAGAAATGTCTAGAAGGTCTACTAGCATTACACCTAGTGTAGAGACTAGATAAGGACTGTGTCTGCAGTTGTCTGTTGTGACATTTGATTGCAGCACTAGTTATTGTTAGAGAAGGAATATTACAGTTTCACCCTATGTGTGAGAATGAATCCAACTAAAACGGTAATGACTAAACGTATTAGATAGATTTGAGCATGCTTGTTTGTATGCAATCTGTGAACAGCGGCAGCTCAGACAGCCCATACCTATATGAGAGAGCAGCAGTCAAACTGCATGCAACATTCAGCAAAACATGTTAGCACGTCATATCTGATGAGATAGGAGTTTTTACTCTGGCATGGAAAGTTGCCTTCCCAGAATACAGGACCTCTTTACATAATCCCTCCCTGGAACTATCTCAATAAAAACACATACAAATTCTGTTTTCATGGTATGTGTAACTATAGCCAATTGACTGACACAATCAAAATCAGAGTAATTGCCTGGGAAATAACCCTGCCAATCAACCAATCCGGCTGTGCCCCTGAGCGATGTCATTGTCATGTGGTGACAGGGCTGACTGACAGTATCAGCAGGAGTCACAGAATTAACACCTGGGCTAAGCTGGCAGCCTCCAACACCCAGACCAGACTAATTATACAAGTCCCAAAAACACACAAGCACCAGGCAGAGACAAAATGAAAGAATGAAAATGAAATATCTGTTTTCTTCTGTGCCGCTGGTGTTGATCTTTGTGTCGTGTTTTTCCTTCTGGGGGAGGGGGACAAATGAACAATAAGTAGGCAGAAAGTGATGGTGGAGGAAATTGGTTAGCTGTGCTGGAAATGTTCACTCCGCACCTCTGTGGGTGCATGTGGCCGCGGGCTGACACCACCTGTGCTTCACCCCAGCTGATGCACTCCTATTTGCCTCGCTCTGGTAATCTCCAGGGTGCATTTTACCACTCAGGACTGTGTGTTGGTCTCCGGCATGAACTCTCAACCTCAGGGCTGGTTGCTGTAATGGGGGCCAGGGAAGGAGGAGCATGGAGCGGAAGAAAGAGAGACCACATCTGACCAGCAACCAAACATACATACACGCTGAGAAAAGAAAAGGAGCCAGTCATAATCCATTGATTCACTGATTTTATAATGAAATCATAATCAATTGATTCACTCTGATTTTAAAATGAAGTCATAATCAATTGATTCACTCTGATTTTAAAATGAAATCATAATCAATTGATTCACTCTGATTTTATAATGAAATCATAATTGATTGATTCACTCTGTTTTATAATGAAATAATAATCGATTGATTCACTCTGATTTTGTAATGAAATCATACATGTGTAAATGATCCATGTGCTGTCATGCAGTAGGTTGCATGACTAATGTTGAGGTAAGGAATATAGCTTAATGTTCTAGAACCTTCTGTGTCCCTGAAATGTCTGATTCGAGAGATGAAGAGGCTAAAGACTAAGTTGGACAGATTTACTTTTGTCTATGAAATTAGTTTATTTTGTCCACAAAATGAAAAGCACGATATGAATCATCCGTTTAGTTTTCTGTGCAAGAAAGAATGTGCTCTATTCATTATTTAATGGACAAAATGCTTACATGTTTGTTTTTGCGTGGACAAAAGATATCACAGTGTTACATGTTTTCGTAATAAATACATGCATTTGGTAGCACAGAATAAGGTCTGTTACATATGGCACCCCATAATATCGGGTGGTTTAGCAATATTACATTGTGTTGATCACTTACATTAGACTGTCTAATGTTTCTTCCGAAAAGATGGTGGATCTTGTTGCAGTAATGTTAGGGTACCACAACGGGTGTATAATTAAAGAAAGTTCAAGCTCAAGATACCTGTTGATCGTAACACCATCATTTTAAATACACGTACACCTACCGTAGGGTGATTATATACTTATTAGACAAACCTATTTATATATTTATATACAAATAGGCCTTTTGGCATGTACTCTGTAGCTTGCCTATACGGTGATATAGTTATGTTCCACAACCTATGAAATGTTGCTTAAGCTTAATTCATTTTAAGTTAAACTTAATTAATTTAAAGCATTTCTTCATCAATGTCTCTGCGACATGCCAAAGCTGTAAACGACACTGACTGCCCTCCTCCTTTTAGTGCACTATCCATTAACCACACCGTAAACAACACAACCCTCAGAAATGATCACATCTTATCAGCCCGGGATATGGGGGCCTCTGAAGGTTTAGTCAACACTTCAACAGCTGTTGGCAGATGTTCCCACACTGAACAGCACATGGGTGCCTCCAGAAGAGCACAGGTGGGAGAGGGTTGAGAAGAGAGGAGGAGAGAAGGTTTCCTGTTCCAGCGGGTGTCTTTCCCTCAGGTCCTACCCTTCTGATCGGGTGGAGGGAGACAGATGACACAGTTTCTCCTTGTATCACTAATTAACGCATTAGTAGCACGTCACAGCTTTAACACTTCAATATGGACAGAATTAATGTTGGGGTTATTTTGCCAATGTGATCTGAAAGTAAAGAGGTTGAACCAGCAATATTTCTTCATCTACATAACAGATATAGCTACCATGTGTAAATGTGTGATGGCAATGGAGGTGTATATTTTTTGAGTAAATAACACTATTCATGTCTTGCACAGAATGGGATGAATATATAGGCCTTCTAGAGATTCATAGATTCATATATCTTCTCCTTTAGGCCTATTTTACTATTTGAACTTTGTTCCACCATATGTCTGCCCTAGTTATGTTATAGGGATATGTTATAGATAGAGGACAAAGAGTGACATGCATACCAAAAATATCCTAATTTTTAAAAAAATATCCTAAAAATCAGAGATTTATGGCAAATCATTTGAACCAAATCTAATTTACATTAATAATTGTTTATAATCATATTTAATTATGCTTTTCATGCTAATACGACTATTAGTTAAAATGTAAATGAAGACAGCCTTTACGATTTATAATTTACCAATTCAGATTACCATGCCTTGCTTAAGTGTGACAAAAATGAATTAACATTAATTAAATTCATCCCAGAGAATGAACCAGCCCCTTTCTCTAGTGGGAAATGAGGATACAGTGACCCCCCCCCCAGAAGAACCCTCCCAGAGAGTAGAGGTGGGGGCCTCAGGCTGAAAAACACACAAATCACTGCGGTGCCAGGAGCTGGGGGCTGGGTGTATGATGGAGGGCAGTAGTAAAGACTAGGGGGGGGACCAGAGGGATGTGATTGTGAACAGGGGATGGAATGCGCACGGTCCCCGCTGTGGTCATCAGGAGGCTGGTCATTAAGAGTGTGCTGAGGATCCAGCGCAGTGACCTTTCGCTGGCGTGCGGCACAGCCGTTAACTTAAAGGTCAATATAAATGGCACATTAAACATTACACGCGGCCGCACCTTGTGCTTAAAGACAGCGCGCAAGGCCACACACACTGACTTTAATGGCTGTAATCACAGTGTACAGCGAGTACGACAACAGAGCGCTTCGGAGGTCCTACAGATGCCACGCAAACATTATTAGGAGCAGAATTGGAGCATTAGCCTCTTCAGTGGTTTTTAGACTTTTTATGACAATTTACGGTCAGGTTTTGAGTACCCTCTTAGGCACAGTGAAATAAAAATCTTTTGAATGTTTGCTTATGACGGATATGTGAAATGATAAGGACTTCACTTTAACCATCCACCCTCTACCGTCTTCTTACCCGCCACTATTTACCCATGACAGCATTCAGCCTAGGAATCAGATTTTCAGAGATATTTCCTAAATTGAACTGAATTGCATTAGATTGCGCTGAACTGAACAGAACAGTTTTCCGGGAGGAATTTCCCCTCTATCAAGTATTTGACCTAGGACTTTTTGTGGCTGACACTCTGCATGTTCAAATTTACCTCAAGTTGTCAGGAGCATGAGTTGACCTCTCTTCTAAATGAATAATTCACCCGGTGATTGGCCCTGCACTTAGATGCCCTGCTTTATCTGTCAACACTGCTGCCCCTGCGCTGATTGCTGGTCCCCTCAGTGGCAAAAGGGGCAAATAGAGTATCAAATATTCACCATGGAAAACACCTACACAATTATAGTCGACTTAATAGAGTTTGCCAAGGCAAGAAATGGTGGACACACAAACACAAGCATGCACACACACACACACACACACACACACACACACACACACACACACACACACACACACACACACACACACACACACACACACACACACACACACACACACACACACACACACACACACACACACACACACACACACACACACACACACACCTGTGGCTGAAGAGTCTCAGCTGAGTGTTGAGGTGACCTTGAACAGAACAGTTCTGGGTTATTAAGCAGTCTCCTTGCAGTCTTTAACGAGGACCTCACATGAGGATAATCATAACTGCCACACTGTGAAGATTACCATGGAAAGGAGGTTTTTTATGAAGGCCAAAAGGTTTTTTGAAAGAGTAAATGACACTTCATGATCAATGGGGACAAGAAACCTTATGGAACAAACAAAGCATTGTGGTAAAAATATTGAAAACAGAACGGTTATCAAACCTCTTCATTTCATGCCATGTGCAAATAGAAAAATGTTTTCTCGTACTACCAGTCCCTTTTTCCACCTCTACTCTGTCTATGTCTTGGTCCTCCTCTTCTCTCTTGCTCTCCTCTGTCTATCTCTTTGTCCTCCGCTTCTCTCTTGCTCTCCTCTGTCTATCTCTTTGTCCTCCGCTTCTCTCTTGCTCTCCTCTGTCTATCTCTTTGTCCTCCGCTTCTCTCTTGCTCTCCTCTGTCTATCTCTTGGTCCTCCTCTTCTCTCTTGCTCTCCTCTGTCTATCTCTTGGTCCTCCGCTTCTCTCTTGCTCTCCTCTGTCTATCTCTTGGTCCTCCGCTTCTCTCTTGCTCTCCTCTGTCTATCTCTTTGTCCTCCGCTTCTCTCTTGCTCTCCTCTGTCTATCTCTTTGTCCTCCGCTTCTCTCTTGCTCTCCTCTGTCTATCTCTTTTCCCTCCTCTTCTCTCTTACTCTCCTCTGTCTATCTCTTGGTCCTGCTCTTCTCTCTTGTTCTCTGTACTCTCCTCTATTCCGCCACTCTTTCTTGATAAAGGCGTTCTGTAATTTTTGCTTATTTGTTGGCTTGGGCCAGGGCTCAGAGCAGAGGCAGCTCATCTTTGATATGCATTAAGTTGTAATTGCATTAAATATCTTTTACCTATTACATGATGCTTAAGTGTGCCGGCAAATTGCAGTGAGGTCAAGCTCAAATTGATATGGTGGGTTTTAGTGACTCCCAGGGCTGCCATGCTTTGATAATTGGCATTTTGAACACTAATGGCATGGTTTGATGGATGGGCTTGGAGAATGAGACACAGAATATGCATTTTAAACTGTCAGGGAAGTGAAGTGACATACAACTCTATTCTGATCACTGGGAAATAGTACAAACCCACTCTGTTTAATAGGCCTGTCAGGTTGAACATATCTTGTTTTGTTTAGAATAGATGCAGCAGAGAGAGAGAGGGGCTGGCTGAGGTTCAGACTCGTCTCCAAAGGATGAGGGGTTAGCTGAGGGTTAGACAGCGTGGGGATGAGGAGCTCCTGCTGAATATTAAGATGAGGCTGGTCTGGGGGAAGACTCATGCTCTCTATATATTTTCCACATATTCTGTTTTCCCAGCCAGTTAGTGAGTAAACTGTGATGATTTATTCCCATCGCTAAGGCAAGCCCAGAACACCCCCTTTGTGAAACATTCATGCATTGTTTGTTATGGTATTGTTTTCCTGCTGTGAGAGCATTCAGTGCTCTGCCTTTAAGAGAAACACCAGGAGGTCCCTTTAGTTTTATCTTCCGCTGCAAAAAAATACACTCACAGTGCTTGAGCAGTTTGAAAAACAACTAGGCCTTTGCTAAGACCATTCCAGCTCTAAAGCAGTCTGACAGTGTTTGGAATTTGGTTCAATTAGCATTTACAAAAAAGGAACCAAAACAGAAAAACAACTGCGGAGAAAACATAACGAATGAAGACACTATTTGGGGTTATTTGCCTCCTTTTGCTGTGCGTTGTGGCTTTTGTGTGTGTGTGTGTGTGTGTGTGTGTGTGTGTGTGTGTGTGTGTGTGTGTGTGTGTGTGTGTGTGTGTGTGTGTGTGTGTGCGGCTGCCTGTGGTTATCACCTTGAGTGTGTGCGGAGCATTAGAGCTCTGGCTGAGATAAGACACACACAGAAATATTTTCATTTGGAAACAGTTTTGGCACATCCTGCGCCCACCACAGTGCCACCGTCAAAGAGCAACCACCAAGATGTGCACAGCAGGCCATCACAACATGAAATAATGAACAGAGCAGGGAGAGAGAGAGAGAGAGAGAGAGAGAGAGAGAGAGAGAGATAAGGGAGCACTATTTAAAGTCTGCAACAAACTGAAGTACTCCTACAACAATAGTGATGACAGATGAAAAGTTGAGGGGAGGAATGGAGGGATGAAGCAGAATGGTGGATGTTTTGGTGAGAGCATGGTGAGACTACCGAGCGAGCGAGAGCGCTACGCCTGCGCCTCCTGTCTCATTATGCATTCTGCGTTTGCTCTAAATGATTACAGGCCAGGTGGGCTTAGGAGGGCCCCAGTGGAGTCCTGCAGAGATGAGAGAGAGACTGTGTGTGTGTGTGCGTGTGTGTGTGTGTGTGTGTGTGTGTGTGTGTGCGTGTGTGCGTGTGTGCGTGTGTGCGTGCGTGTGTGTGTGTGCGTGTGTGTGTGTGTGTGTGTGTGTGTGCGTGCGTGTGTGTGTGTGTGTGTGTGTGTGTGTGTGAGAGAGAGAGAGAGAGAGAGAGATGAATGAGACGAGAGAGAATGAGAGAGTTGTTTTTCTGTTTTCTCCTCGCCCTCTCACACACAGTCTGAAGGCCTCAGAATAGACTATGGATCTTCATTTCAAGGGGGATCCCTCAAATTTGAGGAAGACATCATCCAGAAAACCTGATTATCTGTTTGCAAACCCTCTCTTGGTATTTATATGTAGCTTCTTTAAAAAATAAAGCTCTTGAAGAGGATAATTTCTTATTCAACTTTGTCATGCCAACAATATTTCTCTTTTCATTTCATTTCATGTTTGGTTTGCTTTGGATGGGGTCCTGAAGCACTCATCTTTATAGGGCCAATAGTGAGCTCTATCAGGGACACTAAACATTTTCATTTTTAAAACGGCCAATTGTTAGCATGCAATTTTTTATCATTGAAAGCAGAAACCAAATCCCAAACTGAAACATCTGGTCTGATAATGACCAAACATAACATTGCACTTCCTATCCACCATGAGCAAAGGAAACAACAAAGAAAAGAGAGAGAGAGAGAGAGAGAGAGAGAGTGAGAGAGAGAGAGAGAGAGAGAGAGAGAGAGAGAGAGTGAGAAAAGAGAGCTGAGAATGGGTATTGACTAATCCTACGAAACCAGGATCTAGGTCTTATTGACTAGCTGTCATCATAATCCATATCATAACCATCTGCCGTAATGGTGTGAATAGCTGAAGATGCATTAGACTCCAATTTGAGCTGTCCTGTGTGGCATAGCCTGGGGTTAGGATGCACTGCAGTTTGGTAGAGCTCAAGGCATCCTAATTTGTCTACTTTGTTCACTCGTGTGTAGCTTCAGATGCAAAAAAGGCCATCCCTAATTATTCAAGAGGTCTTTGATCACACACATTTGAGCTGAAGGTTTGGGGAAGGTTGATTGGAATGAAGAGGCGCAGTTTAAATTTGGTATTTTTGGTCAAATGTTCATGCAATGCCATGCAGACTGTCCAGAACGTGCCCTACTGCCTCAGAACATGCTCACATTTGCTTTGAAAACATCAAGGTGAAAATGATTGTGTTCCAGTCCTGTGGTCTAAATGATTGTGTTCCAGTCCTGTGGTCTAAATGATTGTGTACCAGTCCTGTGGTCTAACAGGTGCTGTGCGCTTAGTGCCAGATTTCTTTCAGTATAACCACTACACCACAACTTTTGAACAACCACTACGAGATAAGCATTGTCATTTATGTCAGAGTCCAGAACTTGTAATTAATGCAATTAGACATGCTGATTAGCCATCTTACCCAAGCATTTGCCCCAGTCATCACTTGTCTTAAGTCAAAGTGCATTTAAGGGAAGAGGTTTAAGACTGTTCAAGGTTCTTTTTGCTTTTATGAACCCTGAGATTGTATGGAATTAACAAGGAAGCCACTCATTTTATGCACTTCACAGGGCAGAAGTCACTCACTGTCCATCACCTCAGATAACCCCCATGTTCATCCCCTGCCTGCCTGCCTGCCTGCCTGCCTGCCTGGCGTGCTGGAGCAGAGCTGCTGACCGAGGGCATTCCCCAGTGACAGGCCCATAAAGGCCACATGCAGCCGCTGCCATCACCGGCCAAAGCAGCTCCACTGAGCAGACACACTGCCATGAAAACAGCAGCTTTTAATTGCCTGTGTCAACTACCGGCCTATTAATATGGTCCTTGTGCTGCCAGAATGATCATTATGGATCAATTTAAAAGAAAAAAACACATAGTGGGATCAATGAACACGTATAACTCTATGTAAAACTATACCTTATATCATATGAAAAGTACTCTGTACATGTAAAATACACAGTACCTGTTAAACTAGATTAAGAACGCTACATGACCTTCAAAATATGCCCCTCAAGTCATAACGATTCATCCAGCCAGTTCTCCCTTTCTGTTCTCTCTGCTGCCGCATGGAGACTCAGGTCCAGGTTTCCCTTTGTGATTTCTGTGCTCAGCCTTGAAAAACATGGAGCTTTTAAGAGCTCCCTGCTCAGGCCAGTGGAGTGGCATTGGTAGCGTTACCACAGTCATTGTTGGTTTAGTTGCAAATTACACTCTTCATTTTCCTCCTGGACTTCCCTTTCTTTGACTGAATTTGAGCTCTAGGTTTGTATCAGCCTTGTGAATTCCGCGTGAAATGATTCAATAAGCATAAAAGGTAGAACATAAAACAGTTTGATTCCAAGGCTGGTTTGAGGCCATGCGATTGAGTCTTTGTGAAGAGTGAACAACAGCCTCCCAATGTGGTGCTGATGTCCTGAAGAGTTGGCTTTCTGATGACCTCCTCACTTCTTCTTTGCGTGTTAATGCGGCCCACGCCTAATGTCATGCATAGAGAGCTAATTGAAAGCTTTCTGTGGAGAGTCATCAGCATCCCTGGGAGGTGGCGCTATCACCTGCACCAAGCTACAACTACAGTAAACACATGACATCACTGCTAAATCAAGCCAACCACAAGCAACCCCCTGGAGCAGCAGTGCTGTAAAACAGAACCCTAGTAATTAATATATGTGAGCGCACAGACTACATCTCAGCCACCCACGTGCATCTCTCTCTCTTCTCTTCCCTCTCTCTCTCTCTCCCTCTCTCTCTCTCTCTTAGCAGGGAGGCCCAACAGAAGGTACCTCAGAGGAAAACTTTGAGAAAATGCAGATTATGTGTGAGGTGAAGATTCCTGGAGGAAAGATTGTCTCTCTCCCGGTGTGTGTGTGTATGTGTGAGAGGGAGCGAGAGGGATTCATTTTTAAATCATAAAAGAGCGCAACACACACATCTTGTTGAAAGGAATACCATGGGGGAAGTCTCTTTTCAAAAATGAAGATTAAGCTGTTTTTCTTAACCAGCTAAAGGAATGCTCTCAGCTTAGTGAGATGAATAGCTGGACCTCAGCTAAGACAAATCTGGCCATGTTGTTCGCTTTTATGGATCTGCTCTCTAAACCGTCAACAGCACGCTCGCGGCCATTTCAGCCATCAATCAGCACCTTGCTGTGAAGGCCAGGCCTGATAATTAATGATAGATTTACGGTGCTACGCTAATGAATGATTTACAGCCTGAAAAGGGATACTTGGCAACAGATAGCCAGCAGGAGCCGCCTGAGCTATGATGGCCAGACAGACATCAATCTTCCATCAGGAGACAGGTGCACATAATGGGTGACCAGGCGAGCCAATGACAATTGTAGGAGAGGGCATAAAAAATGGGCGGTCGTCACGGACACGCGTTGACGTACAGCAGAAGGGAAGCGATTGGCAAGACAACTCGTGACAGTCATTTAACTTTCAGTCTTTTCCATGTCTGCACACGCGGCGATGCCTGGCCACGGGGCCTGACCACGAGGCCTGACAGGGAGATTTCATTCAAACACCAGGCTGGAAGTCTTCATCGACTACGTCCTCTTTTTTCCACACGCTGCTTTCATTTTATCACCTTTAAAAATCCACGCTTCGCTAGTTACCAGCGCAGAATCCCTATGCAGCTGGTGGCTTATTAAGTTGCCATGGCAACGCTCCGCATCCACTTGCGCGCTGTGTTCCACCCAGCCGAGACCCCACAGGGTAAATCCAGAGGAGAGAGGGTTGGGGGGAGGATGTAGCAGGCGAATGGGGAGGGGTGGATGCTAAGTTGGGGCAACATGGTGAAACAGGCAGTGTCTGAAATATAAAGTGTGCACTTCTGCCTGTTTTAACACATAGCTGAGCATTAAATGTAGGGATTCCTCCCTCAGAAATGGGGAATACCCTCCGTTTGATTTCACAGTGATAAGCCTGACACACACGCCCTCCTGCCATAGCACACTGATACACAGTTAACACCACTGGAAACGGATGAGAGGACATGGCAAGATGATTGCACAGTGATTGCTCTTAGCGTGGGATCATCCATTGACATGAAAAAAAAGACACAGCAGGGAAACTGTAATCTTACAGCGATCCAACAACAGCATTCAAATTTGCCAGTGAGATCAGTCCTTGCTCTCGCCAGTCTGCACGCTTCCTTGTGATCCATTTGCAGCGCATGGAGCCCATAGTCACAGTCAGGCAGCGTACAGTACGTTTGCAGTTGTGAAGTCATGAAGAAGATGCCATTTCTGTGTAGTTTTTCTACCAAGGCTGAAATGGGCGATGTAATGCAGACAGCAATAGACAGCAGTAGCACCACATAGTCCCTCCTCTGCATGCAGAGGGCAAGTTGCTTAAAACAGGACTGGAATATTTTTTGCTGTTGAAGATTTGTGGATAGCCATGGAGTGCATTTTGGGAAAAGATGAAAAGACAAAACCTCCCACTGAATCATTCAGTGATCCAAATGACCTCTTCTCAGGTCCCAGATGTGAGACTGCGCTCAATGCTTAATATGAGTGTTTAAGACTTTTCAAAAAAGGAACCAATTAGGACACCTCTTAGTAGCACGTTCTAATCTATATGTACAGTTGGGGCTGGCCCTATCTGGAGGATTGATTATACCCTCTTTTTTATTTTAATGCTCAATTCTCTAATAGTTAAGAGCCAAATAATGTAATCCAGCATAATGTAATTCAATAATTCTGAATTCATTAGGCGTTTTTGTATTTTATGAGCGATCTAAGATTCCCATTAAAGACATTTTTTTTTGCCCACAGATAATTAATTATTCCAATGTCTGAAAAGAATCAGTCTTATCTTCAATTTACCCTTAGAGGTGGAACGGCAGATTAAGTATCCAAAGTAATTTAAAGCAATAATTTCAACTCTCTCTCTCTCTCTCTCTCTCCCTCTTTCTCTCTCCCACCCCCCTCTCTCTCTCCCCCCCTCTCTCCCTCTCTCTCTCTCACTCCCTCTCTCTCTCTCTCTCTCTCTCTCTCTTTCTCACTCTCTCTCTCACTCTCAATGTGTGCACAGGATCATTAATATCTAATAAGGAGAAAGGTCTCCATACATAAAACTGCAATAAAATGAAGGGAATAAATTTGAAAGCCATCTCTGTTATTCTTGCTCATTTGATGTCTTATGCTGTATGCCTTGAGCGTTCACATTGTTCAGAATTCTGCATTGAGCTTACCCACTCTGAAAAAAAGGATGAAATATAACACCACAAGAAGCCGGCACTGGCATTTCTAATAGAGTGCATTGGAGTGGGTCTGGATTTTCATGTCTTTTGTGCAAACTGATTGATCTGCACATCCCTTGTCAAGATTAGCTCCTCTTACTATTGTGTGATGTTCAGGACAAATTCAACAGTCGTGTTGCATACAGCACGTACAGTAAAAGGTAGCTTACGTCAGTTACAGAGGTAATTACTCAGACGTCAAGCCTTCCTCAATCATTTGCATGGCTTTCCTCACACCTGTTGAAATGTTTCTGCATCAGATTGTCCTGCAACAGTGTAGTGTCCATTCTAACCAAATTTGTTCGAAGCAATACTTCAATTGCACATCCTGCGTTCACAACCACAGGAAACCCAGCTGATCACATAGTACATCCTTAAACAGAGTTGTAGGCTTGAACACATATGAACACATCAGTGCTGCATAGCTTCATCTGTACATGTTCATCTCCACACAGCATGAGGGATGACTACAGCACAAGTCATTATCCTTGCCCTGTTCCTTTTTTAATATTCACTGTGCTCCACTCTCATTTGTTGGGTGAGCTGTGTTGTGTGAGTGGTTGAATATCCTTTAATAAACTGGAGGTTGAGAGCAGAAGAAGAGATGTGGGCATGAATGCTTCCAGTTTTGTCTCAAGGTCAGGCAGTGACCTCCAGTTTGAGGGCGACTCCCCCCTCCCCTCCTTGTGATGAACTCCTTGTGATCCAAAGACATAGCCATGGCAACCTCCCGCCTTTTCAAAGGACTCTTAGAATAAAATAATCAGACGGCATTGAAGGAGGCATGTCTGCTTTTGCGGCACTGAGGAAGTTGATTGTGTGTGTGGAAGAGTGTGTGTTTGTGTGTATGTGTGTGAAAAATAAATATAAAGAGACAGACAAAGAGAGAGACAGACAGACAGAGAGAAAAAAAGGAGGATCCCTCCCCATTGAACAATCCTGTCGGAACTTTGGATAAGCCGCAGAGAGGGAGTGCCTGTGTGTGTCTGTGTACGTGGGTGTGTATATGTCTGTCTGTGTCTGTGTGTCTCTGTGTGTGTGTGTGTGTGTCTGAGTGTATGTGTGTGTGTGTGTGTGTGTCTGAGTGTATGTGTGTGTGTATGTGTGTGTGTCTGAGTGTATGTGTGTGTGTGTGTGTGTGTGTGTGTCTGAGTGTATGTGTGTGTGTGTGTGTGTGTCTGAGTGTATGTGTGTGTGTGTGTGTCTGAGTGTATGTGTGTGTGTGTGTGTGTGTGTGTGTGTGTGTGTCTGAGTGTATGTGTGTGTGTGTGTGTGTGTGTGTGTGTCTGAGTGTATGTGTGTGTGTGTTTGTGTGTGTGTGTCTGAGTGTATGTGTGTGTGTGTGCATGAGTGGGTGTGTGGAGAGGGCTCCTGATTAGCTGTGCGAATGTGAATGTGTATTTTTATTGTCAGCTGCGTCAGACATTCCTACTGTAATCTATTCACGGCCTCCGAGCTCCCTGGGCGACAAAGGAGGTCATTCTCTGAATCACGGTGATCTCATGGTCCAGGCATGCCGTCGCGCTCCTGGCCAAGGACCTTGACCATGGATTGGGTCCGAGCGTGGGCAGAGGAGGAGGAGTGTCTGTGTTATCTGTCAAGACAGTGTTTTAATGGCCCCATTCACCATGCCCACCCCACCCACCTGCGTCCACACAGGCCCTCTCCTCCCCGAGTGCTCCACACCCTGCTGTGTGTTTGCACGAGGTTGGTGGAGGAGTGGGATGGTGTGGGTGAGGGATAGAGGAGATAGATGAAGAGATAGGAAGGAAAATAGAGAGAGAGAAAGAGGAAGAGAGGAAAGAGAGAGAGAGGGAAGGGAGGGAGGGAACACACATTCCATTAGGCTGTAAATATTGACTCAGCAGTGGACAACTGGTTTCTATTGCACAGCAAACAAAGGCATTGTGCTGCCGCTGGGCCTCAATGGGCTTTGTGTGGACATTATGCTGATGCTGGGGAAGTGAGCTGGCCTCATACGCAATATGGGGCTCCATTCTCTTCTGGTCAACCTGTCGTCTGAAACAAACAAACAAACAAAAAAACAAACAAAAACACAAACCATATTTGTATTATGAAGACACACATGTACACGCCACATGAAACTCTACATGTACACGCTTCCTTATTGAAATGTTCAGGCTTAATTGAATTAGTTGGCTAACATCCACAGATGTTGCCATCTGTTCTTCCCATCCCTTCTAGCCCCGTTGTCAAGCAGTGACGGTGAGAGGTGTGAGAGACTCAGAGGCTCTCGTAGTCCAGCCTCCAACAGGAAGGCGTTGGAGTTGACATCCCTCCGACTGCAATCTTGAGGGTGTGTGTGCCGGCTCGGAAAACTGAACTTTGCTCAGCTCCTCCTCAGCACTAAGACAAACAAAAGTGACCTGTGTGTGTGTGTGTGTTTCTGTGTGTGTGTGTGTGTGTGTGTGTGTTTATGTTTGTGTGTGTGTGTGTGTGTGTGTGTGTGTGTATGTGTGTGTGTGTGTGTGTGTGTGTGTGTGTGTGTGTGTGGGTGTGTCTGTGTGTGTGTGTGTGTGTGTGTGTGTGTGTGTGTGTGTGTGTGTGTGTGTGTCTGACAGATAGAGAGAGAGAGAGAGAGGAAAAAAATCAAACATGGCCTTGCGCCACCTCTGGGTTTTGACAGCTTGGTTTCCACCCTCTTCCTGTGATGAAGTTTTTGATGTATGACCCTGGTAAGCATGTTGCACCATACGCATTACACAGCTTTTTGTCAAGACACAAACACACACACACACATACACAAACACACACACGCACACACACACACACACCCACACACACACACACACACACACACACACATGTGGTTTTTTTTTAAGCAGGTGGCGTAACATATGTGGGTGTGGAGATGCTCAACATGAGAATGTCTTTAATCTGCAAGGAACCCGCATGTCCCAGCACTTCAAACGACCCATAGCAAAACGACAGCAATGTGCATCGCAGGGAACCGGCATGTCTTTAACATGGGATATTTACTTCTGGAATAGTGGGCTGTCCTACCTGTTAAAGGAGCAGTACAGGTCTGTGTATGAAGTGGACTTCAAGGTGATTCTCTCATTCTGGTTCACGTTCTGTTTCCTCTTTTGTGATTTTCAGCATGCTGTGATGGAACACTGGTGCATCCAGTGTGATTGGCGAATTCTGAATCCTTTTTTCCTCTTCCTGTGGTGGGAGCCCCTCAGAATGAAATATTTATTTCCCCCAAAAGAAATCACAGCAGGGCATACAGTGTGCCTGTCCCCAACCCCTTACCTCTGAGCTGTAAACCAAAGGGGCACACACACACACACACATACACACACACACACACACACACACACACACACACACACACACACACACACACACACATACACACACACACACACACACACACACACATACACATGCCGGCATGCATTCACACACTCATATATGCAGGTACACACCCATACACGCGCACACAAAGACACACACGCACCTACACGCACGCACCCACCCACACACACACACACACACACACACACATCACAGACAAACGCACGCACACACACACACACACACACACACACACACACACACACACACAAACGCATGCACACACACACACACACACACACACACACACACCACACACAAACGCACGCACACCCACACACACACACACACACACACACACACACACACACACCACACACAAACGCATGCACACACACACACACACACACACACACACACACACACACACACACACACACAAACGCACGTACGCACACACACACACACACACACCACTCTCTCAGCAGCTAAATGTCACATATCAGGCAGAAAAAGAGAGAATGAACCTAGAGCATCATTTGAATAATGTTTCTGTCAGCTGCTAGGCCGGTACTTCACCACACACTTCCCTTGGGACGAATCTGCTACGATTTACTGCTGCAGCAGTACTTGCTACGCATACACACATGAGCAAGAGTGCACACA
Source organism: Clupea harengus (assembly GCF_900700415.2). Lineage (NCBI taxonomy): Eukaryota > Metazoa > Chordata > Actinopteri > Clupeiformes > Clupeidae > Clupea > Clupea harengus. Next base: position 18,283,861 of record NC_045168.1, read on the forward strand.
CACACACACACACACACACACTTGCACATACTCAATATGTGCCTTGGGGACTGAGGGAAAGAGAGAAGTTTTACCGGGTCGAATTTCACAGAGAGCATCGATTTCTTTCCTTCTGTATATTTTGTTCACATATAGTATTTCTTTCTTCTGTGCATTGGTATCAGAAGTGATGCTTTCGCATTAATGATGGAAATGTCATTTCAAAGGGCTACTGCAGCTATTGTGGCCTGATATGGAATCATGTGGGTTCTTGATTGTAATCTGATCTGTTGGGGTTGGAGAGGGGTGGAGGTGCTTGCTGGAGGCTCATTTCAGACCCAGACCCTCCCCTCTGGTGCAGAAAGGAACAAGGGAACAGGGGGATGTAATACAGTTCTGCTACAAACTGAAATAAAAGCTCTCTCTCTCTCTCCCTCTCTCTCTCTCTCTCCCTCTCTCTCTCTCTCTCTCACGCTCTTTCTCTATTTTGTGATTTGCTTCTGAATAGTCATATTGGAAGTTCATGTAGTGATACTGAGGAGAGCACAAAAGGGGCCATGCTGATGACACTGGATATGAGGCCAAAGCAGGTCAGGCTCAGCTCATGAGGATGGACACGGATGGGAGTCCAGAGCCACTGCTAGTCCACCACTGCTAGTCCTGAGCCACTGGTGGTCCAGAGCCACTGCTAGTCCAGAGCCACTGCTGGTCCGAGCCGGGCTGGGCTACAGGGTTGATATGCAACAGCTGAGGAACACCAGTAATCAGTGCATCAGGGAAGTATGTAGCTCAGGAACAGTGGCGGCTCCTGAAAAAATTCTCAGGGGGGGCAATTTTTTTTATAATGATTAAGGCGACCCATTCAGTAAGTACATTAAGTTAGCTGATTAACTCATACAGCAATACCTTTTTGTCCACTATTGGCAGCACACAGCAGTAATATGTCCCCTCTTGCTACATAGCTAGAGTAGCAAGTTACAGGTGGAAAGCTATGGAAGAAAGTTGCATCCAGGAGCCTTCATAAGCAAACATGATGTGGCTCCACATTAAATTATCCCACTTTTTCATTATCCACGTGTCTCAAATGTTGTATGATGTAACATAGCTTAACAGGACACATGATATGTCCAGTAACATCATAAAGAAGGGGTAACATAAGTCAAAAACAACAATATTTATTGACTGATGTTGAAAGTATTGGCTTACAAAAGCAAAATAAGTCATCACATAAAAAATTATTCAGTGTTAGTGCAAGAAGCGAACTGTGAAACACACTGTAAAACCTATGAAAAGTGACAGTGGTATATGAAATACAGACCGCATTAGCCACGCGATTTTCTTTCGTTCCAATTCTTGGATGTAGGATTTCCCTCCCTTTGTAGAAACCTGTTGAATGGATACATTTGGTCTAGGAAATCCTAATTGTTTTGTTGTCAATTTATCTTCATTAGTACGCCGACTAAAAAGGAGTTTCTGTCAAAGAGCGAATCGAGTTATTGCACTGGACAGGGCAGCCATCTTGACAGAATATGCCTCCGTCGAAGCTGTATGACGTTCGTATAGGCTTTTACGTCCACTACTTATGACAAGACCAGGAGGGGCGAGCCCTCCCGGAAGCCATAGAGAATGCATTGAGAGCTCTGTTTTGTGAAAAAAATGGATTTAACATGGGAGTCAATGGGAGAGGTCTGGGGCGATTTTCATTTCGCCCCAAATCGCCCCAGAAGGGGTGGGGCCATTTGAAGCACGACTTTAGGCTGACTGAACGACTGTTACCTGATTCGACAATGACATACAGAGGCAGATCAGACGGTCTAGTGGTAGAATCCGACAGAAAAAAAATTATTACATTTAAATGTACGTGTCATTTACGCGACTTACAAGGATATTGCGTTTATACATAAGGAGTTTTTTTTTTTTTTTTTTTCCTTTTCCCCTAGGCAGTGCGTCGCCCCAATCGCCCTTATGGACGAGCCGCCCCTGCTCAGGAACACTCTGTCCAACACACACACACACACACACACACACACATGCACACACACACACACACACACACACACACACACACACAAGCGCACACACAAACGCACTCGCAAACGCACACGCACACGCACACGCACACACACACACACACACACACACACACACACACACACACACACATGCGCATGCACTTTACCTATAGAACTAATCGGTGGAGTACAGAGATAGTGAGCAAGAGTTAATGAAGGGTGAGCTTCTTTTTTTACCATTTCACTTTCTGTATCATGTTACGGTATTTAACTTCTGGTCAGGTCATGCACACTTGAGGTATATCATTATATTAAACTGAAACAGGCCATCAGATAAAACATACTACCTGGAAAAAATTGTAAACTTTTTTAAAACAATTACATTTTTGGATCCTCCACTGTAAATATACTGTATTGCCAAAAGTAATCTTAAAACATTGTCTTGTCACGACTATGATTACACCATCATTCATCAGTGAGGCTTAGTGGCTTTGAGCCACCCTTCTGAGAATAGATGACAGATCATAAGGTGGTAGGGAACAGACTCTGTACAGTCTCATGCTTTGCATTGCTGAACTATTGTGACAAGCTCAAATGTTACTCAACATGAGGCTTGGCCCTAAGAGGTGATGTGGTTTGTAATTAGATGCCATTCGTTTTGTAAGACAAAGTGATTTCACATAGTTGAGAAATACAGCATTGGGAAGCCACAAAGACAAAGAGAGAGAGAGAAAGAGAGAGACTAGAATGGGGAAAAACCATTGAGACTGAGAAGAGAGAGAGAGAGAGAGAGAGAGAGAGAGAGAGAGAGAGAGAGAGAGAATTTCCACACCAGAGATTTACCACACCAGGGCTTGTCACACTTTCGCAATGAAAATAACATGCCCTTTACTGTAGTAGATGAGCTGTGAGTGTGTTAGCCAAGTTGGACTTGTCTAAATCCATAGTCCACACAAGCCCACGCCATCAGTCAGTACCTGTCACCATGTGGAGTGCAACTACTGCCCAAAGTCATCATTTATTGACAGTTGTTTTCCTCAATAACAATGTCTACTGTTGCCATTGTGAGTCATTGATGTGAAGTCCATATTTCACACATATAATTAATCAAATTGAATTGGACCACTGTGTCATTCAGGCATTGAGCTGTGCCGAAAATTAAATGGATTTTAATTGAAATGCAGGTTAATCTATGAAGTCATCACAACATGCAAGTTTAATTGTATTACATCAGACCGTGTACAGAATCAACTGTACTCCCTTAGCGATTAACAACAGCAGTGCATATTTTGAGTATATGTTTAGTTACCTTGACAACAGAGATTAAATTAGGACAAAGTGCATAGGTGTCAGGTCTGTTATGCGAGATATATTGTCTGGCACTTGCACAGATTTGTCTGTGATATCCCTTTCGAGCCACATAAGCCCTTCATGTCCTCTTTTGGTCATGACATTTAAAGTATGTCTTTTGGTCAAAGAGCAAAGTTTAAGTCTTCAAAGTAAAGAGTAATCTGTCTGATTTCTTTTTGGACCCAAGTTTGAGGACAAAAACAGCTGGTGGAAAAAAGAGTCGCATTCACATTGTGGCACAGAACAGATGCTTCGGAGAGAGGGCTGCAACGGTGTGGTCAAGGGCACAGAGTGGGCAGACCCAGGCCAAAGTTCATTTGTGAAAGGTTTGGGTAAACTCGACCAACAGCGTTGCCAAACATCCTTTAAACAGACCGTGTCAGATAAGATTGCAATGTAAGAATATGGCAACATTTCCACCAGTTTTTGACAGTATGCTTTTCCAAGGAATAAACCGCAATGCTTCTTCTGTTGTTCAAAATAATTGACACATAATTATAGCTTGACAGACATGTTTTACAATCCTCCACACTCCACATTCCTTCAAACTAACCGTTATATTGTTGTTTAATCAGGGTATGTGATTATAGATATTGTTCTCATAAGAAACGAAAGTGACATTGTTGTCGAGATATTTTTGTCCTATCCAAAAACCACACCCATTCTGGAGAATTTATTTAGCCTAATCCTTGCATGTTAAATGTGTAAACATGCATCACATGTACATCAGATGTAGGGACTGAACTGAAACATGCATCACATGAACATCAGATGTAGGGACTGAACTGAAACATGCATTACATGAACATCAGATGTAGGGACTGAACTGAAACATGCATCACATGAACATCAGATGTAGGGACTGAACTGAAACATGCATCACATGAACATCAGATGTAGGGACTGAACTGAAACATGCATCACATGAACATCAGATGTAGGGACTGAAACATGCATCACATGAACATCAGATGTAGGGACTGAAACATACATCACATGAACATCAGATGTAGGGACTGAAACATACATCACATGTACATCAGATGTAGGGACTGAACTGAAACATGCATCACATGAACATCAGCTGTAGGGACTGAAACATACATCACATGAACATTAGATGTAGGGACTGAACTGAAACATGCATCACATGCACATCAGATGTAGGGACTGAACTGAAACATGCATCACATGCACATCAGATGTAGGGACTGCAATGCTAAATGTTTCTGCAGACATCCTGGCACTCGCTGCAGTCCGACTTGTATGAGCAGGAGTGTTCATCTCGATTTTCTTTGGAAATAAAAGTTTTGAGATGGAAACACTGGTTTTCTTAGTAGGCTATTTTCACTCCTTTCCCTAAAAAGATATGTACGGTATGGTGGATGCGAAAACATTTTCTTAAACGTTTAATACAACATCATATTAGGTTTGTCTCTATAGGTAGGTCACTATGATATTTGATGTTAATCAGATTCAAATTCTATCCTTTACCCTCGACTTTTACTTCAAATGATTCTGGGATCAAACTGTAGGCCATTCGGTGCTGTGAACACATAGAGCAGAACCCCAGAGGAATCAAACAAGTGAGTGAAAGCCTGCTTAGCTGAGCATTGGGTCATCGGGAGAGAGTAGAGATATAAATGTATTCATTTTCATGATGCAATGCTACTGGTGACTGTATGTGTAGATCTAGCCTACTGACACCTCTCTGGGATATCCCAGTGACAGGGCTCAGGGTTGGAAAGAACCGGATGTGCAGCTGTGACCATTAACCTACAAGAATGCGGAGTGCAGGATATAGGATGTTGTGAGCTATATTTATGATGAAGAAGTTGAACACCTGGGCCAATTTAAATGCAATGCAATGCGGCCATGCCAAGAAAAGAGACCTCTTGTGTAAAATGTGCTCTTGTGGCATGGCATTTCGTCTTCTGCTGTAGTCTAATTAGGTTATGTTATCAGCATAGAAGTCATTATTGGGTATTTACATCATGGCTGACATTCGTTTACTGCTGACAACATTTAATTTAAGTTGGACAAATTACACTACCTTTTAAGGTGTTTTAAGGTGTTTAACCTTTTAATTTAAACAAACATTAAAGCCTGCCAGGATATGTATTAACTTCAAGGATAGTCCAGCTAGATCAATTGCATTAACCAATCACACAGGGCCGATCCTTCTTCCTTGCTACTGCAGAAATACAGGCATAATGTGCAAATCTCCAAATAAAGGGAACGCTTTTTTTTTTGCCAGATATATAAATCTGAATTAATTCGTGATGGTTTGGGATTGGCACATACAAATGGTCCCTATCAGAGAAATATGTGCACCACACCTATATCTAAAATCCAGGCTTTGATGCCATTTGTTATTGTATTGCTGGAGTTTATGAGAAGAACAGACCTCCGCCTCCAAACTAGGGCCCTTAGTGTGCGTGTATCTCTATCACACACACACACACACACACACACACACACACACACACACACACACACACACACACACACACACACACACCCTTTGTGTGCGTGTATCTCTGTGTCAGGTTTTGGCAGTGTACAGACAGAGCACAGAAAACATTCGTCTCCTGTCTCCTTCAAGCATTAGGTAACATATAATTGCATTTCGCATGGCAGTGGCAGTAGCGTCAACAACAACCTGCCAGGGTGTCAACAGTAAACAATTCTGCACACGGGTGTCCACGAGAGCATGGAGACTCTCTGGGATTCCTGGCTGTGTCTCCACCTCTCTGTGAACACTACCTTCCCAGGTACACAGTACACAGAACCACCAATGAGGAGCCTGAACGCGATGTTCAGATTTCAAAACATGAGAGGTGAAATAACATGGGTGTGTCGTCAAATTCCATCTGATTGAATAGCTTTGGCAAGCGTCCAGGGAACGCCGTTGCAATCTGTGCCAGTTAAAACACAGATAGCAGGGATACTGTTGTTTGAGTTTTATAGAGGAACTGGGATTTGTGTGAGCAGTAGAGCAGTGCTGAGGCTGTCGTGGGTTGGATTGGATTTTTGTTTTTGTTTAAAAAATGTTGGTTGTTCAACCAGACAATTTGACGAAGAGGTTTTACTAGGGAGGATTCCTGACAGGGTGTTGAGTCAAATATAAAACAGAAGGCATGCTGCAACTAGTTCAGCATAAATATTTACACACACACAAGTGAATCAACAGGTTTAGGTCCTCTCCTTTGTGCAACACAAATCCGTTATTTCAGCTTAGCGAACCAACACAAGGCCACACAAATACTAAAGGGCTTATTGTGTGTGTGTGTGTGTGTGTGTGTGTGTGTGTGTGTGTGTGTGTGTGTGTGTGTGTGTGTGTGTGTGTGTGTAGGTGTTGGCTGGAATTCTCACCTTGCAGGTGCAAGGACTTAGGTGATTTATGCTTCAAAACCCAATAACATTTGTGTTCCAAACTCTGATCCGACAAGACTCCAGCTGAACGTAATAGAATGGAAATGTGTTTATTTTAAACATGTGGAGAGAAACATTGAATTATCACCTATATGCACACTATTTTGGTGAGAGAGATAAGCTTGGCCTTCCTGTCCACTGTTTAGTCAGTGCACACACATTAGAGCCAGAGTGGAATCCATCAGTGGAAAAATCTGTTCTATCTAATGAGATTGTTGAAATTAACATTCTTGTTTGAATATGAAATGTGAAAGTCTTCAGTGGAATCATGTATAGATCATGTCCATTGTTTCTTTCCAGATTCCATTGCAACATGAGATGAGAGTGCTAATAGAGGAGTGAGTAAAGCATGTGAACTCCATGTGAACAAAGCGTAAGAACTCCTTCCTGCTTCTCTCACTGCAGCACCTGAAGCCTGAAGTGGGCTCCTTCTCAAATCTCTTCCTCTCCTCCCCCGGTCTTTCTCTCTTTCAAACACACTCACATACACACAGATACACACACACACACATATACACACACACACACACACACACACACACACCCACACACACACACACACAGACACACACACACACACACACACACACACACGCACACACACACACACACACACACACACACACACACACACACACACACACACTCACATACACACTCTAACTCTCTGAGTGTGTAATCCCCCATCGTACCTATCTTGTTCTCACCGCTTGGAGTGTGTACATGTGGGTGTGTGTGTGTGTGTGTGTGTGTGTGTGTGGGTGGGGTGGGGATCCGACGCAAGCCCAGGGCAATCTGATCTTTGGCAGCTAAGGCTGGGAACAGCCAGAGGCACTCAAGCATCAGCAGGGAATGTTCCGTACAGTTCTCACACCATTCAAAGCACAGAGATCCTCATTTATTTATCTGTTTGTTGTTTGTGAAAATATCTTTACCCCCTTTTCCCATTTCATTCTTATCTGGTGAGGTTTCATCATCACAAATTCCCTGCATTATTTGTATCAAGTTAATGGTCAGTGCTTGAACATGGACCAATGACTGAAATGGCTCTTTTATGTACCTGAAGAAAGCAAAGATGAATCACAGGTGAAATCAGTAGAGCTCAGTGTCCTAATCATCCCTTGTGACAACAGATGAAAGGACAGGAAAGTCATAATCAAGTATTATTGTAGACCCTGAATCAAAGCCCTCTAAAAGGATATAGACCTGCAGTACAGCTTTGAATCCTCCCAGTAATATAAACTAAGCTGCTAGTACTGTACAATTCAGTCTACCAGTACCTCAGTGCCAGTGAGCCACATCTGACCACTGGCCTAACCTCCATTGTGTGAGCTTGTGAGATGTTTTCATCTGACCACTGGCCTAAACCTCCATCGTGTGAGCTTGTGAGATGTTTTCCTTAGATATGATTGATTGCGTACACATGACAGCAGTAGAGTGAAAACTGCCTGCATTTAATAATAATGGATCATTATAGCACGAAACAAGGTTAGCAACAGAGTATTCTCTCATATGACCATGACTGCAATTGGCTTCTCTTGTGTGGCGATATCCTTGTCTTTTTAGCTGAAGACAAATGGGCCTTTCAGACAAAAAGAAATAGAGCTGAGCCTCTTGTTTATTAATGGGCACTGATTAGATCCATTTCCCGTATTCAGTAAACTAATCACCACATAATGCATGTTGTCACTTTCACCTAACTGCCCATTACGTATTCCTACTCTGTCGTTGCAAATGTCATTATTTTTTATGGACTTGTGAAAATAATGTTGTGTCAGGAACAAAGATTTTTTTTCTATATATTTGTCAAAAGTAAGCATATTTCAGTGGCGGTGGATTGATTGAAGCTGAGGCAGGCCTGGTCATTGTCTGTGTGAAACACGTCTGCTGGTCACACAGAGCAGCTCATGTTTCATAAGTGACAAAGGCAATGAACTCCAGACCAGGACATCTTTCATGTGGCCAGTATTGACAGAAATGATGACTGTGTGTTGTCTGGAGGATGCTTTTAGTTTTTGTGCATATTCTGAACAAGTGCTTTGCTCTTTTGATTATTGCTTAGCTGTGGAGCTTGAAAAGAAGTGCTTTGAAAAAGGAAGGTTGGCACAACAACCATAATCCAGGCAATTGCCAGGGAGGGATTATTTCATCTTTATTTCAGTATACACTTTAAAAGCAGACATTTGAAAGGGAACTTCCTGCAAACAAGTTCATCCATAAAAGCCATCAAGAGACAAAATATGCATATTAAAAAGTAATTTGTGGCTCAACGTCCTCAGGCAATTATGGCCTTCTGAGAAAATGGAAACAATTACTTTTCAGTCAGGTAGAGGGACCCCTGTTTAAATGAGAGGTCAATGGAATACCAAATTCACACATCCGAAATCCCCATTTTTGAGTACATCAGCCTGTATTGCTTTCCAAATGATTGTTCATTTTCATCTGTTCAATTCAGTATAAGCACTCTACACATGTACACATTTGGCCGAGGCGTCACACGAGTGAAAGAACCCTGTCTGACCATTATGTCTGTAGGGGGAGCTTACTGTATGTAGCAGAGGATCAAGAATAGATCTCACATTACAGGTTTCACAGCAGCCATGTGCAGAAGATATGCAGATACAGACAGGCTCAAATGTGTAGTTTTGCCTCGAGGAGATTCTACATGTTCACACACACACACACACACACACACACAGACAGAGGGGGTGGAGGGGGGGGGCAAGAGCGAGAGAGAGAGAGAGAGAGAGAGAGAGAGAGAGAAACGAAAAAAAAGAAGGAAAGACCTTTCATCACAAAAAATGAACAGAGAGATTGGGGGAGGGCCAGCTACGCTCAAAAGAGTGTGAGACTGTGGGGAGGGAGAGACGATTGATATTGGCCACTGGGAAAGAGCTTTCTGTAAATCAGTGGCAAACTCATCAGCTGGTAACCTGATGCATAATTGTGGGGAAAAGTCTCTGGCGGTAATCACATTTAGTTTAATGGTATTATGGCTGATCCATTTCAGAGGAACATATGTCCACTGTTAAACCAATGCTCTTATCATCTATCTGCCAGAGAGATGTGCAATGGGACACCGCGGCTGGTGGAACTACCCCCTCTACCCCCGACAAACCTTTAAGAAATGCATGGCTAATATTCAGGCTCAGAGGATGCAGGGAGGGGAAGGCAGCCGTACGACAGAAGATCTTCCGTATCACTTTCAGAGAAAAAAAAAGACAACTGCATATTATGGTCTCACAAATGAATTGGCTGACATCTTGAGCTTGACATAGCTACGATTCGTTTCTTCAAACGCATGTGTCTATGTGAGAGTTTTTTTTTTTTTCATTAATATTTGAGATTCATCCTTTGAAATCCTCTGGTGTGACTTTGAAGTGCAAAGCGGAATAGACCTGTGTATTTCCAGATTTGACTCACTGTGGCAGATCCAGAGCAAAGAAAGAGTCGACCAAAAATGCCCTGCAAAATATCAAGAAAAAAAGTGTCACAAGTAGACTTAATTGGTAAACAAATGAAGCGTATAAATTATACAGAGAAGTATCAGCAACAATGATGTACTGGCTCCCTTAAAGCTGAAACCTCAGTTCATAAAGAACTGTTTCTCGTTCTAGCACACATTCAAAGCACAAGTTCATAAGGACATGGTCACATCCACTAGCAGGGCACACATACATACCCAGCATTATGTAATCATTTAGTGACATTTCACATAAAAAAATAAACTTTTACACAGAAAAACAGAAGCCGTATAACACCCCATGAAGAGTAAGCAATACATGAAGTTTAATGATAACTTTATGAATTAGAAGTGTTTCACTGATTTAGTTTAAGGGTATCCAAACCATAAATTAAATTATCATAACACTCAAATAAATGAATGAGGTGCTCCATTACATTGTCATTGATTCAAAAGCACCATCACTTTAGCTTGTAGCGGTACCAGTATCCTTCATCGAGTACTCCATGAAACAAAGACTTACCAATAGTTTGTTTGTTAGGAGAAATGAATAATATGGGATCTGTGATTTGTTGTTATTGTTGGTTTCTAGGAGTGTGTAAAAGTTATCAATCACAACACAGCCCTTGGTTGTAGATGCTAACCGAGTTGTTGCTTTATACTTGTTTTATCTAGTCCTCCTCATAACCAAGGGATATACTGTATTTCTGTAGCATATTTTTCCTGGTCGATAGATAGATAGATAGATAGATAGATAGATAGAAAGATAGATAGATAGAGAGATAGATATATGGATAGATACACCATAGCTGTGTGCAGCCAGTAAATACCCAGTGGGATTTGACTGCTTGTCCTTTGAGGAGTGCAGTGAGGGGTGTCTCTTGATCATTAATGAAGCAGATTTACCAGTCAAAACAGTGCCTTTGCATCACCTTGGAGAGCCAGAATAAACTGCAAAACCACGTCTGAATGCTTATAGTCCTGTGGGTAACAGATATATAGATACAGTATATATATAGATATGCTCGCAGATATTTTTGCGTCTCTGCAGCAAGATATTTTCATGTGTTGACATTAATTGCCAACGGACAACAACAGCAACAACATGTTTATTCCTTCCTTCATTAATGGGGCACACATACAAGACCTCCATGCCTTGGGATAGCTTTTGACCACAGCTAATAGGGGGGGTCTGCCTTTGGGGGCCAAGCGCTCTTTCAGCTGTCCATCAAATGTGAACTCTGTGAAGGCATCCAGTTGGATTACATGGTATGGAAACACCAAAACATGTCAGCCAGCATGTGGCCCAAGCTACTCTGCCGTTAGGCTGGCATTTGGTCCAGATGCTGGGCCAGGGACAATGGCTGTTGTTGAGGAGTTTAGTATAAATGGCTGGGCTTGGACATCATGAGTCTGTCACAGTTAAATGAGAACAGTTTAACGTGTGCTTTGAAGTGTGACTGTGACCTCTCCTTAAGCGTGTAAACATGGGTGACTCAAAAGGATTAAACGCTCCTGCATTCCCGTAACTTGACAATGTTGTGTTCATATTTATACCGCTGATGGTTTTGTGTGTGTGTGTGTGTGTGTGTGTGTGTGTGTGTGTGTGTGTGTGTATTGTGATTGCAGTGCTTTCAGCTGATGAAAAATAATCAGTGGTGGCTTTTCCCTTGGGCTTTCATTTCTTGTGTTTTTGATCCCCACCGCTTCAGAGAACAGAGCCAGTACACAAAGAATAAGACGTGCGCCCTTGCATACATGCACACAAACTCATATATGTGCGCGCACACACACCAAGACACAGATGTACATGTGTATCTTGGATCATTTACCAATGGATGTTTTAGAGAAATACACCAAACAGATCCCTAATATTTTGCAGCTCTCTTCTACACTCAGCTAGGCCTCCTGGTCACAACACCTTAACTCCTCTCTCCTCCTGGTCACAACACCTTAACTCCTCTCTCCTCCTGGTCACAACACCTTAACTCCTCTGCTCCATTCCTCCTCCTGGTCACAACACCTTAACTCCTCTGCTCCATTCCGCTGCTCCTCCATTGTTCTGTTCATCCGTAATTCCAAACACACCTGCGTTCCTCTTCCTTCCTGCCATGGTGTTCCCACAGACCCCGCGTTAGAAGGCTGAAAGACTGTGCCACAATGATGTAATTACTTTTCCAGGTTCCCAGGATGTTCTTGAAAGAGGATGGGGCGGCTGGTGTGGGGTGACACACAGGACCGTGTCCAAAGGGAGGGCCCAATCTCAAAACAGGCTTCAGGAGCAGAAAGTCTCAGGATTACCCTGGTACATGATGTAATGTCCCTCACTCCACCATTTAGCAACACCACCCCAAAAGAACCACAAACAAAACAGCACCGGAGGAGCCTTTGTTCCTCTCTCCTTCTCATTCCTTTCCTTCCCTTCCTTCTTTCTAATTGTGAAGGAGAGTACTCAAGCAGGTAATCAACAACAATGGCTACATGAGGTTTGGATTAGTCACTTGAAATGCAAGATTTAGGATTTTCCCAAGGACGAAACCTATCAAGTGTCAACATTCCCACCCTATTCCAACTACCCACGTTGTGGATTTGACACAAAGAAAAAGAAGAATGAAACCTGCGCAGGTTTCGCCATAGCTTTGCTATTTCTTTGAGAATTTGTGCAATGATGTCAAATGGCTCGTAAAGACCCAGAAGGCCCCATTAGTGGCACTCTCCTGCAGTTAGTTCAACCGGTCACGGAGGCCATGCCAGAGGCAGTGACCGGTCACGGACTGGTCACAGAACAAACTCTGGAGCTCCTCCGACTGATACCCAGTGTTAAGTATAAGGTACCAGTGCTCACCAAAATGACCAGTTGAGCCCCAACCCCCACTCTAAAGACATCACCATGGGAGAAAAGGGGATTTCCTGTTTTTCATCAAACTAAGTGCTGACCAGCGTGCCCTCACCAAAGAGGCACTCTCTTCTCAAGATGATGCAGTGAAGGCTGTGAAACAGATTCTTTGTCTCCGGTCTCTTTTGGTAAACTGCTGAAATGACGGCTGGTAGCCTCTCAATGCCCACTAATCTCCACACGCTAGGCATTCAAGTCCACAGACATTCAACAAGACAGACTGCTGTGTGCCATTGAAGTCTGCTCAGATGGTTTGCACACAGGAGAAAAATACGCCAAATTGTCTACCAGCCTCCCAATACCCCACACCCCACCACAACCATTTTCACTTTGACACACACCCAGACACACAAACACACACACACACACACACACACACACAGTCACACACATGCACACATACAAACATACATGCATAACACACCATTGAGTTTACTTCAGTGTGAGATCGGTTGTGATTTCCAGATGATTAATCAAGAAGAGTTGTAATGTATTCATCGTGAAGCAGGGCTGAAGAGCCTCCCAGAGAGTCAAGGGCTTGAGTGGGCCCCAGTCAAAGGCCTTGTGCGTTTGAAGGGAGCTGGAACAAAAGCCAGCACCAGGACACGCGATACCATCAAAGAGCTCGGACCCAGACATGTTCTCCAGCCTCATTTTCTTCCTCTCTCTGACTATGCTGAAAACGTCTAAAATGAGACATTGTATGTGTGTGTTTGAGTGTTTGTGTGTGTGTGTGTGTGTGTGTGTGAGTGTGTGTGTATGTGTGTATGTGTGTGTGCACATGGGTGTCCATATGTATGCATGTATTTGCATGGTTAAGTATTCTTCAATCATATATTTTTCTATTAAAATTCTACTGGGCATATGTAGGATGTCAGCACTGTCTATCAAGTGCCTCAATAAGCCATACTGTCCCCATAGCACATCCTGAACTGACCTTAATTCACTTTCTTGCCTTCCTTGCCATGATGCCTTGCTGGTCCATCCATTTGGATCTCAGTCTCAGGGGGCCAGGGGGCCTACCCTTCCTGTCAAAACACAACATGCAATTTCCATACAGCTTCAGTATCTGACCTATGGCCATCAGTGGCCATCAAATCAAGTTAACACTGCAACACTGTACAAGCAATTGGAGGTGGCATTTGAAACATTCACTCCAGCTTAATATGATTATTTCTCTTTTTTATGGAACTTCCAATGGGGATTTTCAAGACGGAACATTAAACATTCCTAATCCCAAATCGGCAGCCTTCAGTAAGACATTAAATACTTTGAAAAATAGGGCCTTCACGCAGAGCCAAACAAGGATACAGTTCTCTGAAGAGGTCCACAGCATCAGAGAACAACAGCTTCCACTTAGTGCCACACCAGGCATTCCCCCTCTCCTGTCTTCAGCCAATGTCCCAAAATAATTTTTTGACATAAGAGGTTTGAGTGTTCTCTGTTTCCGCTTTCTGAGAGCACTTTCTGTGCGACTGCCTATTAGGGCCTTTAATTGTGAATGCCCATGGATAAGCTGTTGAGGAATGTCAGCGCTGTCCAAAGCCCAGCCTCATCCAAATGGGCTGGAAACAGGCACCAGGAGGGGCCATGGGCTAGGGCTTGGCACACATCCCCACCACACACAGACACACACAACCAGAGGGATACACACAGAGATGCACATTCAAAGAGACACACAGACATAAACACAGAGAGAAGCAAACACACACAAATACACAGACACACACAGAGACACTCACACTCCATTTTTAAAGCCCCTTCATTTGCCCTCATACCCCCTAGAGTATCTGCACATTGTCTTTTTTCCGTTGTTTGGTCCCTCCGTTTTGTTTCCCCCACACACTTGACAATCATAATACAGAATGCTCATATGAATATTTAATTTGCTTGGCAAGGGAGCAAAAATTATTTGCTGTTGTGCTCTTTTTTCTCTCCCTCCTGTCTCTGTCTCACTTTCTTTTTTTCCCTCTGCCTCTCTACACTTTAACATCTTTGTTTCACTCCACCCAGTGCCTGTTTACTTACACTGCTGTCAGATGATCATTTGTAAAAACTTCAGAATGCATTGGTTAAAAAAAAGAATACATAGACAGATGTTGGCCATGAAATATTGATCCCTTGAATCATAACCTGCATTTCCGTGTGCTTCTAAGCCGAGCCAACTTGTCCATTATTCATAACAAATGTGCATTACTTATTTATTTATTTTATTTTTCACCCCTAACTTTTGATTTGGTGATATAGCTGCGTGAGTACTTTTATTTATTCATTTTCATCCTCGCACAAAATCTATGGAGACGTGGGGACTGTACTTGATGAATGGCGAGTGTGTTGAAAAGAGCTAAGTCAGGGCTCTGTTCCCTGACGAATCAGCATCGGCAACGGCAACGGCGGCGGCGGCGGCGGCGGCGTCTCATATCTGCCGTCGTTGGCCCTCGCTGATGGGGCGTGACGGAGGGAGAGCGAGCGAGAGATGCGTGGAGATGCTTTTTAAAGATGGTGCCAAAGCATTTGTGTTTGAAATACAGGCGCCCCCCCCCCCCCTCCCCCGCCTCCTCAGCACCGGCCTCACCACCACCACCACCACCACCAGCAGCACCAGCAGCAGCAGCACCACCCATCTCCCTGACACACAAATGAAAGGGAATAATATGCCCTCTCTATGCCTGAGCTGCATGCTGATAGAGATGAAAGTGCCCTTTACCCAATTCTGCAGCATAGAAGAGGGGGCTAATCCCACAGGCGCTTTTAAAAACCTAACAGTAATCCCAAACTGGGAATTCTCTTTGCCATCCAAATTCCCCCCTGCACCCCCCCCCCCCCCCCCCCCCCCACACACACACACACACACACACACAACCCCTCAAACTCTCGCTTTAACAGAATATTTCCCTGAGTTGACACATTAGCATCATTTTGGCAAAAAATGTTCGGCTGTTGAACTCAGTCCTCCTTCCCTGCAGTCTACTGTATCTAAGACATCCCTCTCCCTCTCTCTCTCTCTCTTTCTCTCTCTCTCTCTGTGCACTGGTGAGAAAGAGGGATGCACTTGGCCAAAGTCCTGCACACTGAGTGCCAATGCTGGCAGAGCTAATGATGGGAAATTTTGGGGGACGTGGTTAATTGGCATTCAGAGAAAGTAACTGTTCTCCCTGTGCCGATCAGACGTGCAGTGGAGCATGACCTGCATACACTATCTCATAGCCTTCATTAGGACTGCAGAGGGGGGGGGGGGGGGGGCCCATCTCTATACATACCATTCGAAACAGACTGGCAGAACTGAATCACAGCAATAAAGAAGCTGCACAGAGCAGAAAAAAGACAGGAAACATTCAGTGAGGACATCTTTCCAGAGGAGTGCGTGGGGATTGAGGAGGGCCAGGGTGCAACATGCCGGAAGGCTTGACTAATGATGCGTATGTATGCCAGCCTCCTTTGAAATATACTGTCCACAGACTTCTATTAAGTGAAGTATCTGCTTGAGAGTGATGGATAGAGGAGCAGTGTTTTGGGAGCTTGCTTTCCTAATTTGCAAAATGTGACTTTCATTTACCGCACACCATTTATTAGTCTAACTAGAGCCTTCCAGGAGCTGTCTTCTTATCAGGCAGTAAAAGAAAAAAAAAGTCCAATACATGGTCTGATATTTTCCCAAAAGGGATTCAGTGCCCCGGACTCTCTAAGCCTTTAAAGACAGCTTGCACACCTTTTTTCTGGCAAATCATACTTGACATTTAAGACCATACATTTCCTGGAAATAGATGCCCTGGCAACTCAGAGCTGCAAAGGCTTGTGGGGGATGGAGGCAGTGATCAGAGGTGTAATTGTGCTGAAGCAGCCCAGCTCCTGACCTGGCTGGCTGAGTGCAGGGAGTAGAGGGGCTTCAGTGCTAGCGGAGGGATTTGAGTCTTCCTCTGTCCTCAGGGCCCTGGCTAATAAAACGGAAGATATAAAGGGGGTGGAAGGTCACAGGCTGGGGGTAAGAGCCAGTGGAGTATTTTCTTATCCAGTCCTGGGGTGAACCAATCTGACCTCCAATACATTTACTGAGAACAGAAATGTGCAGAGAGGAGTGCCTTTCCTTACTTCCATAGTCCTTTAGAGGCACTGGTCTTTGCGCCTAATTAACTAGGAGTGAAATAATGAACCATTTGACTCCTGAAGTTCAAATATCTACAAAGACAAACAACTGGAAATGTACCAGTAAAATGAATGATAACACCATAATGATTATAAGGTGCCTATCTGTCCCCTGCAGTTAGGCAAGGACATATTTCATGCTTCTGTTGACATGTTCTGGACATGGGTGGCCAAATGTCGATGGTGGGAATGCATTCATTTGGGCACACAAGCCCGCGATGACAAACGCTCATTTGTCACCATACATATTCCTCATCCAAGCATGGAGGCTGCATTCAGAGCAAGCCACTGTTAATAATGTGAAGAGCCCAAACAATTATGACACAGTGATTGGTTCTCCAGTGAGAAACACAGGCCACCGTTACCCCTCCCTCCCTCCCTCCCTCCCTCCCCGAACCAACCACAACACACACACACACACACACACACACACACACACACACAAACACACACACACACACACACACACACACACACACACACACACACACACACACAAGCAGGGGCACTGTATGCAAATTAAACCCTGTCTGAGTATGAGAGCAGAGAACCAAATAATGGGGTGGCTGGACCCTCCCTCTCTCTCTCTCTTTCACTCTATCTGTTTGTCTCTGTGTGTGTGTGTGTGTGTGTGTGTGTGTGTGTGTGTGTGTGTCTGTGTGTGTGTGAGAGAGAGAGAGAGAGAGCGAGAGAGAGTGAGAGAGAGGGAGAGTTTGTGGGTCTCTGTGCGTGTCTATGTAATGCGTGTGTATATGTACTACAAACTGACAGTTGAACTCAGAATCCGAAAGGCATCAACGTTTGTGTGAGAAAAAGCCCTTCTAAAACAATACAACAATAAACATGTGTGCTCTCTGTGAATTGGAGCAGCTCTCCATGGGAAACACATGTAAAAATGGAGTCTCTGGTGGGGTTGAACCCACAAAAGAACCTGAATCAATTAAACATCATTCCAACATAATGCTTGTTGTGTTTGTCACTAGTGGAAAAAAGGAAAAATGTGAAATATGCGAAACCACATACAGAGACAGCTGGGTGACAATCTGCTTAAAACATCATGAGAACTGAACTTTACTCTGCCATCTTGCATAGGAAATTCACCCTTGGTTCACCCTCAATGTGCCCTTAAATCAGGCAAGCCACAAAACAAGGCGACTACAGTCGAATGGTAAAATGTGTGCATGCTTTCAGATGCACATAAAATCTATCCCAGTATTAGCCTTGCAATCCGTTCGAATAAAAGCGAAGTAATTGAACAAATAACATTGAAGGACATTTAAAGGATACATTTGCAGAAAGCTTTCACCCCTCCATTTTGAACATTCAAAGGAGGCATCTGACATGAAGAGACAATGAGAGGCCATGCAGACGGACTCTAGTTTGTCTGAACCCGGTGAACCCCGAGTCCGGATAGCCCTATCGTGCAGACGAACGCACTGTATCCGCACACTGTATCCGCACTCCCTCGAATCGGGGGTCCAAAGTGAGTAACATCCGAATCCGATTGCTGTTGGTGTTCGTCTGCACGCTATCCGCATACCTAATCGGATTGCCCCACGTGATTGCATCATTAGACCAGCCAGAACAACGGACACAACCGGCATTATTTAATAACGGAATGGGTTGCCATGGCGCAGTGAGTTTGGCAGCCAGTTATAACAGCTCTCCAGTTTAAAAAAAAAATTCTTCCTATTACCTTGCTCCTTTTCCACGTGAATTTCCCTAACAAGATTAATACAAATGTATCTATCTATCTGTTGTTAGGAAAGGGATGACATTAACAAGCCACACTTTAATCTATCACTGTTAAATCTATTTGCATCAGACCATTTTTCAAAAACCAGTTTTTAAAAGTGTCAGCAATAGCCTATATGAGCAAATCTGACGTGAAAAGATTTTTTATTATAGACGGAAGTTTCAAAACAGATGAATGCTACGTTAGCTTTAGTCCTGTCAGACAACGATAGCGATAGCTACTAGCTAGCGTTAACGTTACTTCAGAGGTAGCCTACAGTACGTGAAGGACAAAGCCCTCAACAATAGCCTACATTTGTTGTTAGTAATAAAACCATGAAATTGGAAGCAATTGCAAACCATGAAACATCCAGGATCCACAGCACTTGCATTGTGGTCTCTCGTGCTCAAGCTCAGCATCTCCATAAAGCACAGGCATTTAAACAACTCAGACATGTCATGTTGCACTGTTCTAAACTCTTTATTATCAATAACAAATACAATTATTTTTCGCTTAACCTACAGTCTGCTCTTACCACTGATTTTATAAACCACCATAATGTGTTACTGTGCAGATCAAATGTAGGCTATGCGGCTAAGCTAAACGTTGCTAGTTGGAGCTCAACTACTGTCATATGTTATTTTGATAGCATGCTGTCGGTAGGAAAAACGTATGATCAGGGAAAGTGTATTAAAACCGGATGTCGTCACTTTAAGCCGGTCTCTGGTTGGATAAAGCTTTTCAGCAGAAATGGACAAGGACCTTTGATTTATTCTGTAGGAACCATGCCGATGCCTGACTTTTAATGTTGTGTGACGTTGTTGAAGTTCAAGTTCAACATTAATAGTGATTTAATTACCCTTGTGTCGTGTAATTGCTAGCGGTAAATAAAGGTTAATAACTTGAATGACTGATTAAGGATATATGTTACACATCACAAACACATGTAATCGATGGGTTTTGGGGGAAATGAGGTAATTGGTTAGCTTAAATTGCAGTATCTTAGGCGAGCTAATTGACCTGGCTAGCTATAGCGGAATTAACAGTGCTAGCTTTGTGTTTGGTCATATAGCTTCGTAAAAGTTCGGTTAACAAGTCACTTGTGTGTTTAGTTGTATGACTTCGTAAAAGTTCGGTTAACAAGTCAATTGAGCATTAAGCCACCTGACTATAATGGGTCTATTCATATCAGCATTCTAACGTAAGACTTATTAGCAGCGAGGCTAGCTAGCTACTATGTGTTCCAATGGATTGTTGGTCTAAGCGTTAGCTTCAGTTAAGTCCTACAATAGGACAATACTCTGCAACATTCGTGTACCACATGGACAACTAACCGAGTCAATGTAGACATAGGTTAACAAGTCACTTGTGTGTTTAGTTGTATGACTTCGTAAAAGTTCGGTTAACAAGTCAATTGAGCATTAAGCCACCTGACTATAATGGGTCTATTCATATCAGCATGCTAACGTTAGACTTATTAGCAGCGAGGCTAGCTAGCTACTATGTGTTCCAATGGATTGTTGGTCTAAGCGTTAGCTTCAGTTTAGACCTACGTGTACCACATGAACAACTAAACGAGTCAATGTAGACATATAAAAAGTTGTGTAGATAGCTTTATTCACATAAGCCGTATAACTTCACAAAAATAATAATAATTTAAAGAAAACCGATCGTTTGCATGCCAGGCGATCAACACAACTTCTCAACTAAAAAGTAAAGGTCCTTGTCCATTTCTGCTGAAAAGCTTTATCCAACCAGAGACCGGCTTAAAGTGACGACATCCGGTTTTAATACACTTTCCCTGATCATACGTTTTTCCTACCGACACATGCTCCTGTCTTCTTCTCCGTTTTCTTCAGTTGTCTGTAGCACTAAAGCGCCACCAACAGGCGTGGGGGGTGTACTACAGCTGAGTCAATCGGATTCGCTGGGTTCATGTGCACGCAATGTAAAAAGTGGGTAGGTGTGAAATAGGTGTGAAAAATGAACCCGGGTTCAGGCAAACTAGAGTCCGTCTGCATGGGGTCTGACATGCATGACATGAATCCACAGGTCTATCACCTTTTCTGCTTAGTTCTGTGGAACTCAGCTGCAGTTGAATCCTGTGAGGTTGCAGTCTGAATGACTGAAGTTAGAAAAGGTTCAAATCTTCTTAATCCTCTTTACCCGTTTGTCAGGTTCACAAACAAATGATGTGATCAACATGCCCTTCCACTAATACAGTGTGTCGTAACATTGGAACACAGGGAGTTAGGGGCAGGCTCCTCATAAATACTGTAATGTGCAGGGAGAGAGAGAGAAAGAGAGAGAGAGAGAGAGAGAGAGAGAGAGAGAGAGAGAGAGGATGTTTTAGCTCACAGATGAAGTTACTAAAGTATGCACCAGCAGGAAAACTATTTTATTTGAGACACCCTAAACTCTCTTAAGAAGCCTGGCTGACCTTTGCACCATTAACGTGTGGTCATCAGACATTGTGATAGGATGGAGTGAGGTCTCCTCCCACCTCCTCCCACCTCCTCTGCGTGGCAGTCGGCAGACGGAGTACAGTCCCAAACGCTGGTGGCAACATCACACAAAGACAGGTTGCTTATTTTAGTTTTATCTCTTTGACCCAGCATGACAGGCAGACCTACATATTTGGGTGATAAACAGCGGCTTTGCAGTGCAATGAAAAAGGCCCTGTGGTTGGAATCCATCACAAAACTGTCCAAACGGCCCTTTAAGCAAAATGTCAATCACAGCAGAGGCATTGTTCTCCCCACTCGCTGCAACACTGGAACCATTGCAAGCAAGCATCAGTGTGGGTCACATGGTGTCTGAAGATCCCTCCCTGTTCCCTCCCTCATCAGCATCAGTGTGGGTCACGTGGGGTCTGAAGATCCCTCACTGTTCCCCCCCTCTGGCCACTGCTCCAGAGTTGTGTATTTAGAATATTTCCTTCACACGGCTGACCAAAATAGCACATTTTGCTCTGTAACCGGCTCTTTCCGAGCTCCCCGATGTAGTGAAAGGTTGTTTGGTTCCCAGAAAAAGAGTGGCTGCTATTAGCGTCAATGTCAATCCCTGGTTATGAAGTCTTTTAACATTCCTAAGTGCTGTTTATAAAACATTTAACATCAGCATGAGAGAGAAGATAAGCACAGCCCCTGGTCATTTATATTTTACTGCAGTCAGTCATAACCTGGCTTTGAGAGTGAGAGAGAGTGAGAGAGAGAGAGAGAGACAGAGACAGAGACAGAGAGAGAGAGAATACTTCTAATAATTGGAAGAGAGATGTTTCTCTCAGTATTAATCTTTCATGTGGATAGCATGTCAGGTAGAAAGAGAAAAGAACACATCCACATCTCTACTCTTCTTTTCCTTCCAAAGTGTGGTTATGTCAGAGCAGCAGTTGAACGACCCTATACAAGAGGGTAAAGTATTCTCTCTCTTTCTTTCTCTCCCTTTCTTCATCCTTCTCTTTTCTGCAGTCTTCTTAGCTAGGCTCCATAGTCTTTGACTCAATGAATGTTTGGAAAATGTATAAAAAACAGGGGATTGAATTGGATCCTCTGGGCATGTCACCTTTGCTCTTGTGTTGCAGCGCCACGTCTGTACAACAGAATTTAATTTAAACCTCTGTAATTGAATGACCACAGAGCTCCCAATTCAGAGGGAAAAAAAAATGACGTCCAATTTTAGGTGTCATCTTCTTTTGCCGAGACTTTGTTGCAGCTTAACATGAAAGCCAGACATAATGTCACATCAAAGACAAAGATGTTTAATGGTCTTATCTTGTTCATTTTCCCCGCGTCTGGAGCCTCACTGCAGGTAAATATGCATCCAGGCAGAGAACCTAGTCTTGGAGCCCTGATAGAAGTGATTTTTTTTCTCTTTGTAATCCTCATCTTCAGAAGCTTTCCCTTTGATATGTATTCCTTCACCCAGGTATTCCAGTCTATAATTAATTTGTGTGACCGTGTGCAATGGTCTAGCAGACATCAGCATCAGCAGGTGTAGATGATGCTTCATGGAGATGAAGCAAAGAGGAAGATTAATATTCTGCAGGGGTATTTCACCGGCTCCAAAAGCTTACTCATTAGAGGTAGAGATCTAATTAAAAACTATGCAAGCGAAATACAAATGTTAACAGTGACTTTTAGATGGGGCTTAAAGTAATTATCTCTATTCCTCTGAAAAAATAATGACAAAAACAAAACAAAACAAAACAAACATCTTTAAATGGTCCGTAAATGAGCTGTAGTTTGAAGTAGTGTGAATCGCTTCTGTAAACTTCTGTGAAAGCAGAGATAAGGCTTAAACTTGAGGAAATTACTGACAAGTAAGAGGAGAGTAATCCTCGACCTGAGAATTATTGATGCCTCCAGGGAGCCAAGGCTAATTCTAAAGAGCTGCGGGACTAGCCGGTATAGAAAAGATTATTTTATGGTTTCAGGCTGTACTGTATGCATTTGAATCCCCCCCATCTACCTTTCTCTTTTTCCCTTTAGATGTATCTCTGTCATGTTACAGCTCTTCGCTTGGCATAGCATCTGGTTGCAATTAGGCCTAGCATTGTTGGTGAGAAGAAATGGACTTCATAGATAGCTTTCATAAACAAAGTCCTTTGTAAGATTGTTCCTAATGTTTCAGGAAATTGTGTGCGATCATTTCAGAAAGAGATTACATGTGAATTGTGTTCAGGCATGCCTATGACCAATGAAATGTGTAGATGCAAATTATGCATCGTTACTGGAAGCTATAGCACTTACGTAGGTAACATGCATGATAATGAATGTTGCAAGCATCCAGTGAGATGTGCATTCTTAAATGGCTCTTGTGCCATATATCCTACCAGTGAGATGTGCATTCTTAAATGGCTCTTGTGCCATGTATCCTACCAGGAATCTGATAATGAGAACATAGCATTGGGACCAAAACAGCGGTTACGTTACGGACCATTATGGAGGAATGTGCATTCATCACGCCTGACCAACGCTTGACCGATCTACCCACTCAACCCTCAGCACTAAGAGAGGCTAAACACCCTGCTTTTATGCTAGTCTCCTGGGTGCAGCACTACTGGTCAGCAGAGTGACTCATGGGGAATGACACTTTACACTGCTGGACTGCTTATTTAGACACGTGACTCACTGCATTACCCATTCATGTCAGCCTGAAGCTGATGCTGTCAAATGATACTGGCCTACCCTGGAAGAACTCTTAGGACAACACAGATCAATGGGAACAACCATAGAGCATTGGGAAGCCAGATTTTTCAAACAGGTGCTCGCCTTTGGAATGAACTAATAAACCAAAAGCCAAACACACAGCAGCGCCCATTTGGACATGAG
The DNA here is from genome assembly GCF_900700415.2 of Clupea harengus. Classification (NCBI taxonomy): domain Eukaryota; kingdom Metazoa; phylum Chordata; class Actinopteri; order Clupeiformes; family Clupeidae; genus Clupea; species Clupea harengus. Next base: position 18,308,207 of record NC_045168.1, read on the forward strand.
GCGACCACAAAGAGTTATGGACGACTGCCATCCTATTTCATCCCATTGCTATATTTAATGTGACTAGGTGAATGATGGACATGTCATCCAAGGGTTACTTTGCATTATATGCAAATAAAATGGTGATTACAGGCCTTGAGACGGGATGGGTATGAGTAACAACCACATTAATATTGTGGAACCACTCCACAAAGCAATTCAAATTTTCTTTTTCAAAAGACATTGGGGACACATTTCTTTTCTGCTTTCTACTAAGATAATTGAGTTGTCTGGCAGCTTCTATTTTGTGTTAATGCCAGACATTAAAAGCTTTTCGTAGTTTGTTATGACAAAAAATTATCTCTTTTAAAAGGAATTGTGCAGAGCACTAACATGATATGTCTTTGCTTTTTTTTTTTTGCTTGAAAATAGAAAATATTTTGGATGTCTTAAACCCAAAACATGACCACCTCGCCTACCAAACCTGGGAAAATGGCAAACTAGAGGAGATGAGCAATGGCAAGGATGGTGCTGGTGAAGGGGGGGGGGAGATAACCATAAAGAACTCTGATCACAGCTATGATGTCGTGTCTAAAATTTGAAATGGTAAACTTTTGCTTGGTTAAAATCTTTATCTTGTGATGACTGTATTGACTGCACAGGAAAATATAAATTTTCTTTTATAGTCATGCAGTGACCACCACTAAAAACTGCATTGGGTATTCTTATATAGAAGGAGGACACATTTCATATGCTTTTGTGAAAATACATTTGTCTTGGAAACAACACTGTACTGGTTTGGCACTAAGGGGTTTATGCAACGATCTAACGTATCTCCTTGAGTTATACCTCAGTGGAAGGTCACGGGCCTGAGGGTTAGCTTAGCGTGTTCTTATATTCAATAGGTTAAGACATGCGTCATAGGCATGGCTGATTTATCCCACTCTGGTAATCCAGGCTTTCTGAATCTTTCAAGAAGTATGTGGGAAAGCGTCTGATGCACACATACACATGGAACTTCAAAAGCATGATCTCCTGCTTTGCGACATTTAATGGTGTAACACGATCATCACATAAATCATGCTAATGTTACCTTTGTGCCAGTCAGCCCTGCGAAGAGATACTGAGGCCAGAGAATGTCCCGAGGCTCACCTCACACCATAGGAAGGATTTATAAATGATAGGGTTGTATTTTGTAAGGCACACAGACTATTCCCCTCTTAAGTGGGAGCACACAGGGGTTAGATTTGGAAGGATATTACATCTGGCGATGCATTAAAAAGATCCAGTGCACTGTCTTCTTAGTTTAACCCATTCTATCAGTGCTATGCCATAGTCATTTCTCAGTGGAGAAACTGGTTGTCATGTGACTTTAGTTTATTTGTTTCACCCCATTATGGCAGTCCATAGGTGAGGACACCTTACAGAACTCAACCTGTTTGGGCTCACAGGAGGAGAGGTGAGGTGAGGTGAGGAAGGACATGTTTCAGAGGCGTGTTCCTTTAACAGGAGCATCCAATTATTCAAGATTAACACCACCCTTCTGGTTAATCATCCGCAACAGAGTGTGTTATCTTATTTGTATCAAATAATTCTTTAACAAGCGTGTAAATACATGACGCTTATTAAATACCAGGGGCAATCAGAGTCCTTGATAAATAATATCTACTGCTTTGATGCATGCTGCACTGAGTGGAGAGGGAGAACATCTACAGGGCTGACCTTTTTATAGTGAACACTTGTCGGAGGCCACATGGGTTCAAATCCGTGCCTGCCATTTAAGCACTAATGCAAGCACAGATTGGGAGTTCAAGGTTTCTTCATCCCTCAAGATTTTCCCAAAAGGGGGTAATTAAGCTCTCTACTCTTTTGATAACACAATCCTATGCTCATGACAGATATGCTATAAACCTCTGAATGCTCTTTAAACAACTGATTTGTTGAACGTCTACACTGGCACTCAAAAGATGACTAATGCCATTTAAAATGTTTATGTTGAAAACGGTTATTTACGTTGGATGTTAATATGAAGAGATGTGTGTCATGGTAAACTGGCCTTCTCCAAAGTGTTATGCAGCTATCACAGGGCTGTTCAGAGTGACTATGCTTCTATCGTCTACGCACAGACTTTAAGGCGAAACCCTTTTAATTGTTGGTCATTTTTCTTAGATTAGCCAAAGTGAAGATTTGTAGCAGAGGATTAGAGTGTGAGCTAATGTAATGGATTTATCCTTCCAAGCTAATCTCACCCAATATATCACAAATCTGTGCAAAATGGAACAATTTCGCAGTGGAGAAATAATTCCTGGACTATAAACCTAATTACTGTATGTGGATTACAGAATACTGGAAAACGGGGCATTAAGCTTTTTTTTCTTTCCAGACAGCAAACAGTAGATATGGTAAGAATACTACAAATAGAGAGGCAGAACAGAGAAGCCAAAAATGAATCAAGCAAACCAAGTCTGATAAGAACTTCTTATTATTCCAATAAAAAATACATTCATACAGAAATATAACAATTTTGCAAAACAATTTCAAATAAAATTTTATAAAGCAAAACAAAGAAAAAAATCTTACAAAATGTTTTTTGTATTTTTTTCCTCTTTACAAAGATTATTTAGACAACAGGGGATTGTGAAAGAAAGAGAGAATTAGTGATAGAAAGAGTTATATCGCAAGCAGACATGAGGCTAGATTAAGGCTCGATTGTCACCTGAATGATACTGGCTGCTGCTTCCCAAGACAGAATGTTCTCTTCTTTGCCCTCTGAATCCTTGCCTCTCTAATTTTATTGCAGCAAGCCTCCTCAAGTTTGTACTTATCCTCTCGATAAAACAACTTGATCTAAAAATCCATCTGAACCTGCTGCAACATGGCATTCCACTACCCCGACAAAGCACAGCATGCCCCTGATAACACATAAAAAGATTGACTTGTGATGTGTCTCATAAAATCCAATCCCTACTGTCTAAAATCTTTGTCTGTACATAAGTTTTACATGTTATGTTTACGGCATTTATTTACACTGATTATTAAGCTTTTGGTCCCTTTCCCTGTGAAAAAAATTCATATATCAAAGGTTTAAAAAAATCTACAAGACGCGTACTACCAACAGTGATGAACTGTTGCGATGCATTTGCACAGAGCTTTTCCATTTGATGTCTGTACATTTTCTATTGTGGCAGTTCCAATGGGCAGGGTGATTCATCTTTATCTTTCTGGATCCCTGTTCACTGTTTCCATAATACTGTGGGCTGAGTCTGAAAACAGGCCATCCAGACAGGTCAATACCCAACTCCCAGAGTCAGCAGTCTGCAGCGCACTCCATGCCAGTACTGCCTTCAGCCATTCATTACCCAAATGCAGTACAAGGCAGAGCCTATCCGGCTGGGGCTTGTTAATTACAATAAATCTTTTGCGTTTTTTTGTTTTTTTTTTGTCTGTCTTGCTAATAGGGGAATATGGCCTCAACCTTTAACAGTGATGCCAACACACACTTTCAGGGTACTGCTGTTAACAGAGTAATAGACTCTATGTGCCCAGTCTATGCCTTTACTAATACAGAAATAAGGGAGGGTTGGTACCAATCAAAGCAATTTACCTAAATGCTTAATGTGTTTTTCAAAGAAAAAAACACCATGGCATACAGTCCATTGAGTAGATACTACATGGTAGTAAATACAGTTAAAATAAGTATGTTTAAGTGCTCTATATGATGACTGAAGCATTTTTTTCACACATTTTCTTTTTACTTTTTAGTTGATTTAAGTTATTTCGGTGGATTAAGAAATGACTAGAAAATAAAAAAACATCTAGATGCCAAAACATAATAAACAACATATTCAAAATACCCATATGGGCTTTGAAAAATACCTGCCAGTACAGACAAGGCAAAGGTGCATGTTCATGTGAAATTGAGCCTTAATAAAGCATTTAAATCACTCATACAAACATAGATGTGACCTCCTCCCCCCTCCCCTCCACCTCCACTAGGCCAGGTCACTCACATAAGGCACCATTAAGGCCAACAGTGCATTAACAGTAAAAAAAGAACCAGAAAATAGGCCTGAAGACACAGATAAGTGGGAAAAAGCTTCATGAGTGAGATGGTTGCTAAGCAATAGTGGTTTCTCCAAAAAGAAGCAGGAAGGGTGCGTGATAGTGGGAAAGGTTTTTGAAAGTCAAAAGGAGAAGTCATCAAACATCTTATGTACAACATTGTAACATTTAACCGTTTATCTTTAGCTGCACTTTATTGGAATCTATTTTGCAGTCCTGATAACAAACAACAGGGTAAGAGTAGAAATGAAAACCCCAAGAACCATGCAACAGCTGTCTGTTATACTGAAATAATAGTTGTGTAATATTTCTAAGCATACAGCTTATACAATGGACTACAAATGAGCTTCAGCAGCTTGTGAAGACAAGCTACATAACACATTGCACATTTAGTAGCTGCACCAAACACCAAAAAAGCCTCGATCATTCAGACCTGTGTTTCTGCCTCCCCCTTTTGTATGGGTGCTTGCGTGTGAAAAAAGGTTGGGGGTGGGGGGGTTGCATCCCTCCCCCATACTGAACTCCCACACTACCTCCTCTATGGGGCACCCTACACCCCAGGGGGAGTTTGGCAAGAAACCTTAGTACTCACTCTCTGACAGGCACATACACACTCTCTCTCTCTCTCTCTCTCTCTTGTTTGCCTCTCTGGAGACAACAAGGAAACAAACCCGGAACTTGTTTCCCCGGAAAAAAAACCACAAGCACTCGTCAGTCCACAGTGACCCCCCTGGACCCCTCCCCCCTCTGCACACACAGGACAGTCCCGCAGGAACACTCAGCGCACATGCTCACTTCACTCATGGATTTTTTTGTTTGTTTTGTTTGTGTTTGTTTTAAATACCAGCGTTTTTCGGTTGTCCAGGAGTCCTCCCAAACATCATGCACCATACGTACACATCACTCACTCACAATTTTTTTGGTCTTTTTTATGTTTTCATTTTTTCTCTCTCCTCGAAAACGTCCTGCACATCTCCTCTTTATCCTTTCCTTCAGTACATGATTTTGTCCTCCTTTCTTGTCTTGTCCTGTTCTTCTTTTCAACAACCGGTCAGAAACGCCTTCCCCAAGAGAGCCCCCAGAGGCACTGGTAAAGGTGCAAAATGGCATGCTTTGGCTGGATCACGCTTTCTCCCCTCTCTCTTCCTTCCTCATGGTAGGGGCAGGTCAACCGCGCGGCCGGTCAGGAGACGACACTAGTTCAGCTGTTCTCCCCTGGCTTACTCTTCAGCTCACCAAACCGCTCAGAGATGCCTCTTCATGTGCAGGGCCAGGTGGTCGGACCTGGAGAAACACCTGCAGAGAGACCAGGGAAAGGGACAAACTGATAAGAGAAAGTACTGGGCAAAAACAGACCATCGCACATTTATTGCATACTAATTTAGAAACTATGATGATAGTTTCATTAAAATCATAGCAAGCACAGGACACAACACAGGATATTTTTTTTGCCATTTAAACACATTTGCTGCCATGGTTGGCTATTTAGTTACTGCAGCAACACCGGTGCTGTCACCAAGTTTGCCTGACTTCATAAATGATGCAGTTGCCAGGGAAACAGGAATGATCGAGTTTGATATAAAGCAATGACTTAACGGCGAAGACAATAATACACCACATGATTACTTCCTTTGTCTGAGTGTGAGTGAGCCATGTTAAACATGCAAAAGATTAGACCAGGCATACAGATGAACTGTTCAGACAATTACTTGACTAACTGTTATACACTGCTCAACATGCATACCATTGTACATTCAGAACACCTCTTCCAGGGCGTTAAGGTGTAAGGAGACAAATAGTCTTGGGCACCAGTGTGCCAGCTGTGGTGGGTAAGGTTAAGGGATGAGCTTACCTGTCACAGTGACTGCATTTAAATGGCTTGGCACCAGTGTGCTTCCTGAAGTGACGGGTCAGCTCATCGCTCCGTGCGAAGCGCCACTCACAACCCTCCCATGAACACCGGTAAGGCTTCTCACCTGCAACACCAAAACAAACTCATGAATATGTATTGCCACACAGAGGCACTGCTGCTCAGCACATAGCTACACAGAACATTTTTGGTCTTGAACTCAAAAGGCACAGATACTGCTATGGTAGGCTATCATTTCTCCACCATGAAACAGAAGACACTGTCATTTTCTGGGTCAAATGACAAAGTGAATGGCTCTTTAGGACATCCCTCTGTGACTGTTTTGACCTCACACATGTCTTTTGAGGCCTTGAAAAAATACCAGTATGCGAGGAATGCAGACCGCCTTTCTCTGTCACAATACATACACAGAAACTAGCCTCTGAGTCAGTATCCGGTGTGAGTTGAATTCCAGACATTCAGTCCTGCAGGGCATGAATCAATCAGGCCATAGATAAGAGGACTGCCCTCAGAGCTCAAATCAAAAGCTCCCCTCTCCCGTGACGAAACCAGTTCTTGTTTTGGTGGAGCAGGTTGCCTTCATCCAAAAAGCCCCTCCCCCTGCCACCCCCCGCCCCAATCTCCCTGCCACTGGCATTCCACATAGCTGAGGTCATACTCCGCCCGCTCAGTCATGCAAAACAAATACCCAGAGTGGCGAATGGGACTGTCTGCATGGGACAGAAACAGTGAGCCCTTAGATGTGTTACACAACCTCCAGCTGGCCACACACTATCTCATCGAAAAGTATCTACAGCCCACAAACCCTAGTTTGCCAAGAACTTGTCTTTTTTTATGGCTCTGGAAAGTAAAAAAAAAACAAAAAAACAAGGGCCTTCATTAGACCACAAATAAATAAATACACTGGTTTTCCAAAAAAGGAGAGAGATGTCACTGCAATGAGCAAAGGAGCCGATCCCCAAGGTTTACGCAACTGATGAAAGCACCTGGTAATTCAACATGTAGACAACAGGTCTGTACTGGTGTTTGTGTCTGCCTGTATGCTTGCGTCACAATGACAATGTGTATGGATGATCTCAGGGAGCTGGTGCGGGGGAGGGGCCCTTACCTGTGTGGGTGCGCTGGTGTGCTTTCAGGTGGGAGCTCTTGGTGTACACCTTGCGGCAGCCATTGAAGTGGCAGCGGTGCACCCTCCTCCTCCCGTCTGGCGAGGCGTCCTCTGTGCTGGGGCTGCTCATCTTCTCAGAGTTCTTGGCCGTGGTGCCGCGCGCCTTGGCGGGCAGGTGCAGCTCTGTCTGTGCCACCCCCCAGGGGGCAGCGTTACTGCAGAGCTCATGTGCCGCCTCCGGAGAGGAGGGTGGCGTGCTGATGACTGAGGAGCTGAGGTGCCCTGAGCCGGCCATAGCTGAGCCCAGGGGGTTGGACGCAAAGCTATGCGTAGGTGAGAGCTCCTCGGAGCTGTCTGAGGCTTCGCTGCTGGCATCGGAGTTCAGGCTGTTGGTCTCTGAAAGGTGGCCATCCTGATTGTCATCCTCCGGGAGGTGGGGGATGGGAGCTCCTGTCTCGGCCTTGTCCCCGCAGGCCAGGATTAACTTGCTCCACAGGTCCTCCTGACCCTCAAACTTGAGGTCAGATGCGGAGACGTAAGGCTCACTCTGCAGGTAGCGCTCCAGCTCCAAGCATGTCTGATGTGGGTTTAAGTGATGGGGGGGGAGAGAAGAAAGGAAAAGAATGAACATGTGCAAAGAGATATTGTGAGAGTGCAGAGATGATGATGGCACAAGAGGAAAGATCATTTCAGGGCAGCATGTTGTATTTGAATCCCCAAAGTAACCACAAGCATACTGGAAATAACACTGCATTTACTATTGATGAGAGACAATGTTTCCACTAGCTTGGGGAGAAAATGGCTGAGGTTAGCTAGGGTGAACTATGAACATGCACGCGTGGAGTGCACACACAAGTCTGTCCTAGGAAGAAATACTCACATACCAAAAAAAGCTGATGATGAGTGATAAACAGGTAAACTGATAATGGCTGGATGAACTTAGTCTTTTTGCTTTATATTCACTTGGTATGGTATCTGTGGCACTGAATGACTCATGCAGTCATTGTAGGTCCTTTTAAGGAAGCCACAGAACTTCCTCTTTAACCTCGCTCGTTTCCTCATTCAAATGGACTGACGTGCTACGCTTCCTCCACTACTGGTCCTTTTGCTAGAAATTAATGAATAAACGGTCCAGGCCTGTCTCTACTGCCTTGAAGTCTTTGACACTTGACCCATTTGATTGACTCACGTTGGTTCGAAGCAATGGTAGGGATATGTGCCCAAGGCTGAAGTCAAGGATGTATTTTTCCACACTCTTACCCAATATTTTCCAGTTACACTAGTATCTAGTCATGCGTGTCAGCTCTGGAGAAGACCATTTGAATTCCTATCGCTTTGATGTAAAGCTGAAATATAACGGCAACAATTAATGTTACTATTATACCCCAAGGAAGTTGCTTGATTCGCAACTAGCCTACATTGCTGCCTAGAGACAGCTTTCAAAGAGTGCAACGAGTTCAGAGTCCAGTGCCTGCATCTATGTGTAGACAAACCTTATTATGTGGACCTGCGCACGTATCTCGGGAGATGTTTAAATATCTGTGATGGCAGCAAAGACCAACTTGGCTCTACGCCCAAATCGCAAAACGCCTGAAGGAAACTACTTGGATCGGTTTCAATCACGTAGCCAGTTGCAACATTCTTAAGATAAAAAAAACAAGTAGCCTGCATATACCGTCGACAGTTCTTCGCAACTTTCACCGATTCAAATATCTTGCAAGGTCATTACAGACATGTTAAATTAATATACCAGAATAAATCAGAGATCGCTTGCTGCGCACATTTCCGGATTGTCAACATTTTGAATCGCAACAACTTCAATACAGACCGTTAATCAACGGATTTACTCCGTAGGGCTTCCACATTTGAGTCCAACAAGCCTACGTGAAACGCATCTCTTTTTATTTTTTTTAATTATGACATGCGTCCATTAGACTACATATTAGGCGATAAGCATGCATTACATTAGCTATAACAAGACGAATAAAACCATTTTACATTTTACGCGTAAGCCTCAATCTTGATTGACATTTGATTGCAATAGAGATACTGATGTGTCGCGAAGATAACTTTGCGTTTACTCGAGTAATTTCTTATTTGAACGCCACCGATTGCAGTCCGTGGTGGCAAAGTAAACCGACTTGAAAGTGTAGACCCTTCACGTCACACCTCAACGCTATTGTTACAGTGTAACAAACTAATTGGTCGCGCGACGCAGTTCCAAATGACATGTAGCCTATGTACTTGCAAGACAGTCTACAGGCGAGTTCTGGTGGTTTGAACTTCCCCATTGAACATTGGAGGCAATGCTTTTTTGACATGTTTCTACAATTTCCGACTTTGACAGATAATGACTGATCAACTGTTTTAGTTAAGTAACGTGACCAGAGCGGTCCAATGTAAATCACAATTTGATTAAAATGCTGTGAATTAGGCTTACCTGCTGCCAATATTCTTCAAGAGATGGCAATGCTGAGAAATACCCAGTGTCATGAACAATCTGAAGCTCCTGGAAAATGCTGCACATTGGTAGAACATCCATTTTAAATCCCAAAAGTGTCTAGGCTAAATATCACCTAACAATTTAAATATAGTCTCTTTCTGGAATCAAGATGACAACGACTGCTGTCTTGACAGAAGAGTATCCTGATGAGTGCACATGCAACGGCAGTGTAGCGTCGCTCTGTCTTTCAATCAAAAGTCCTCTAGGTCCTCTGTCGCTGAGATCACTGTATTTGAAAACACTGAACTCAAAGCGAGATGTGCGCTCAGTAAACTTCCCTATTCAAACCTCGCAGGCTGCCTACAGACTCGTGACAGCGTTACGTTTAAAACGTTGACCAATGATCTCAGACTGTGTTGCCCGCGCGCATATGATATCACCTTCGACCAATAGCAGCAGCCGACTGATGTAAGTTCTTCCCATGGCGTTTGTGATTGGTGTAATTCAACTTCACTCCTACACGGCAATTGGGTGACTATTTTTAGAAATGTATATAAGGCTGTGTGCAGTGTCTGCTTTGCTTCTGTCTTTAGACGGGATTCGTGGTCGGTGAAAGAGTGTCATACATCGGTATTTCGCCACAGAGAGCGCTCTGCCTCCACAGCGCTGAATTCTTATTTTGGCATCTGGAAGCTTACTGTTGCGTAGAAGATCGACTGTGGTGCACTTAAAATTCAGACGAAAATGGTTAAACAAGAAAACTTCAGCTTCACACAACATACGAACCACAAACTCAATGCTTGTCCTCAATGCAAGGAAACGTTAAGTAACGGCAGAGCAACGAAAGAAACCGACCTGCACACAGTTATATTCCCAACTGAACATATGTCACGTAATTTCCCCCGTCTAATGAACTCAAGATAGTGCGGTGAAATTCCACAGGCAGTGCCAAGTGCCACTTCGCAAATGACTGAAATGCACACTGGTAAGTGAGCGTAAGGAGGTACAGGTCCATACATAGGCTGGTGTGGAAAGCTTTGAATGGCTGCCACATCTTATATATACTTGGGACACTTGGTCCATCAGGAAAATGTTCATCAATGAGTCAAGGTAAACATCCATCCATTTAAAACGTCATTAGAGTCATTTGTGTGACAAGATGTTGTCAAGGATGGCCATATATTCATTTATAGTGTACTACAATAGCAGTCCACCAATTATTTTCAATTTTAACACTTCAGAGTAGGCTACATCCACTTGCTCAATTTGGAGTTAGTCCAGTGAAATGGTACCTTTGTCATATACGTATATGACTAAAATGTTATTTGCAATGAAATATTTAGTATTTTATTTAGAAGTATTGAACACAATCAAACATCTAGTGTGTCAGTGATGCGGGCTACCACATACCTTAACATATAACTTTTTAACTTGTATTCCTGTAAAGTCAGACGAGAATATTTTGTAAGGCCTTTGAGAGGGCTTCCATAGATGTACACTGCAGCCCAATATTCTTCTCTAACTATCAAACACACTTTTGAATTAAGAATATGACCGATGCATTTTGTATTGTCAGCAACATGCTAAATTTCACATGGCAAAAACATGTTTTTGCTGACAAAAATTATCAATGTAAGATTCTGACCATTAGTCAGTTATGATCAAAAGTATGGGGCCGAACTGAACATACTGAATAAAACCAGTCAAATTGCTAAGATGTATATATATATATATATATATATATATATATATATATATATATCCACATACAGCGCATACATACATTTTTGTTTTTATATAATCTTTCACAACATTCAGTTCATTTACAGTCCTACAAGCCTAAGCGGTCATATTGTCAGTGTGCAGAGCAATGTGACAAGCAACATTTCCAGAACAGAATGCCATTGTTTTGAAGTGGCAGTATGGTGTGGTGCTAACCCCAGGAGAACTGAGTGTCCATTGTGACTCTCAGCTGTGGGCATATTTGGAGCTCAAAGCATCTGATTCGGTCATATGGTGGTGTCTTAGGAGCTGGACAGCTCGGACTGGATGGTCCATTTCAAGGAATTCCAGTAGTCTAAAGAGGAAGTAATGTCACTGTTAATCTCAGTAGGGTTTGGATGTGCCAGAGAGTGACAATACCCAACAAGCACAGAAAATGAAGGAGTACAGAGGATAGAGACTTCTTTTGAAAAACTACAGTGACTGGGAATTTGGACTTCAGATTCCTTTGATTCCCAGTAACAGGATATGCTTGGTTACCTTGCTCTCCAGATACTCTCTGTGGTTTCGGCTCTTGTTGCATGTTATGGAAAACTGTGCTGTATCAATCTTCAAAATGACTCATAGTCAGCATAGCAACACTGTTGCTGGTCCTTAGGCAGCATTAGGTCAGTGACTCAGCCTGTGGAGAGAAGGGGTGAGAAGGAGAAGAGGGACAAGGCTTCCCAGGAATACACTGCAGTCTGATATGGCAGCTTTATCATTCCCAACTAAGTCTCCTAGCTCTGTCATCATTATGCATTACTCCCCCCAGCAGTAGCCACAGGGAAGAACAATTACACGATGACCCATTTTAATGCATCATTGTCAGTGCAATCAGTGAGTTGTTTTAGCTTTATCCCCCCAACCTCTTTTCCCTGAAGTGATGTGCACTGCAGAGTTCCGTTTTTCTACCCATCCTCTCTCCACGGATGTCTTTGAAACAAGCCATGCCAACGTCTTTTAACACAAAGGTGTCCCCTAAACATGCCATCTATGTATGGGTCACTTTATCAAAAAACGGGGGGAAATTGGTATGTACATATGCAAATAGACCCCAGGACTGATTCATCTTAAAATAACGGAGGCAAGGGGGAGGCCATGCATTGCCAATTGGATCTGGTGGACCGAGAAAAGGCTCACAAATAGCTGTGGTTAATTGAAACGGGACTCATTCCAGAGGCATTTGTTTTAATCTTAATGTCCATGGTGGTAGACTCCCAGACTATTGTTTTAATCCTAATGTCCATGGTGGTAGACTCCCAGACTATTGTTTTAATCTTAATGTCCATGGTGGTAGACTCCCAGACTATTTGGTTTTAATACACAGTACTGGTGTAGAATGCCAGACATGAGCACCGTCACAACATGGCCAAAACAAAAATGACCAGAAATGATCTGTACAGACCAAAAGGGAAGCTAGAAAAATAACACAACTGAATGAAAAATCTCCCATACTTCAACAGATTATGTAAGATGAACATAAGTTTTATGCTTGTATTGCCTTGTTATTTATTGCTGACAAGCTAGCACAGTCAATATTTTCTTTCCTGCAAATTATCAATAAATAATTCATTTTTTAGGTACGCTTGACAAAGACACATTGCTTTTTGTGAGCGTATCGAACAATTGCCGAAGCTTAAATAAAATGAAAATAAAGTAATTGATTGGAAATCAATGCAGGTACATCTATCATTTCTGGAAAGAGATTGAGAGAGAAAGGGGTAGAGCAAGCAGGGAGAGGTCAATATTCATTTTGATTCAACAAATCATAAATCAGGCTAGTTTCATCAGATGATGTCGCACTGGTAATCATTGCCTACTTTGGCCTTTGCATGTTCAAGGCTGTGTCCTCCGTAATGAGGGAATTGTTTGTCCACTCTGGACCACCAGTCATTGACATGCAATGAGGGCTGGCATGGTGTGGTCTGTCAAACCTGTCTCAGGGCTGAGACAAAGGGATTTGGAAGAAATCGACTCCAGCGCGGGTGCTGGCAAATCAGACAAGTTGTTTGCCTTGCAGTGACTCTTGACCTTGTGCTTCAGAGACAGTTTGAGCATATATGTGGTTTGGAGTATCTGGGTAAATCACAGATTAAGTCAAAGGAGGACAAGAGGAAGGAGTCTATTGTGATTCTAGGTGAAACAAAGATACATGACAATATAGATTTCATATGTCAGTCCCTCAGAGTGTCCTTTGGTGCTTTTCTCTTGGCCCATACATTGACATGTATACATTGTAAATAAATATGACAATATCCAGAAATAATATTGTTATTTATTGTTATTATATTGTTAACAACTCTTTCACTTCTCCAACATATTTTCCAAGCCAGATTCTCTGAAAAGGGAGATAGAGTGAAACAGAAACTTTGGCAGAAAATCCCAAATTCTGTGCTGAATCTGGAAGACAGTTGAATGGATATTGTTGCACTGGGTGCCAAGTGTTTAGGGATTGTGTGTGGTTGTTTTCCTCTGTGATTCAATGTGCTTAAAAGCCCAGCCTTTATTTCAGGAGAAGGAATGTTAAGTATTTTATTATGTTCACTAGGCCTCTGTGGGAACCTGGCCTCTCTCTCTTTGTGTGTGTGTGTGTGTTTTTGGTTAGGGAGGCATTTATCAAATGCATGGTGTAAACACTGACCTAACCTCTGATTAGAGACTGAATGCATTAGACTTTAGGGAGGGATCTCTATCAGGTTACCATGACCATGAACACAATGTATCCAGGCTGGAATGAGAATGTGGACACGAGCTCCTGAAATGAAGATTTTCATGCCTAATTGCACTAGCAGCTAGCTGATATTAAAACGTAAAAGTATTAGTGGGTGGTATGCATGACTCATGTTCAAATTTTCCAGATGACATTATAATTAACAGGAATACTTCACCTATCGCTGGGGGGAGGGGTGTGTGTAAAACATCCTTCTGAATTGTTTCAGAAAGGATAAAGGACCTAGAGCGTTTGAGGCACAGTGACGGGACACGATGCACTGAGAGGTTTGGAAATATGAGGATTAGTTCATCACTGAGGAGTGTGCAGAATGACTTAAAGTAGCATGCATCACTTGGGCCAAAGCCTCCCCTTCTAAAGCCCCCTAAATGATCATTATGAACTAGAGATGCATTTCCCCAAGAACATGTGAAGTGTGATTGCTCAACAGCAGTGGAGGACCAGGCCCTGCACACATCACACATCCAAATGAAAGCAGTGCAAAGGAAACTGTGACAGAATTGTGTTGAACAAACTCTACAAGAACACACATACATCCATGAATGGATGTGCAAGGACAGCAAGCACACATTACAGAAATATGCAATCTCTGTGTCTCCAAAACACAACTGATTTTAGATAGATAGAAAGATAGATGGATGGATACTTTATTTATCCCGAGGGAAATGTAGGACATCCAGTAGATAATACAACTCACAAATAGTAGTGAAACTTACAAAACATAAATACACACAAATAGTAATGAGACATACTAAACAATAAATAAAAGCGATAAATGCAGTTTTATTTCAGGTAAACTGCACTGATTAAATGGAGTTGGTAGTGAGCTAAAGCCAGCAGCCTTTGCTGCAGTCACCTTTTCTAAATATGTCACAGAACAGAACTTCACAGACTTATTGGCAAGGTTTTCAGTGGATTTATTGACATTCTCAGGCTTCATTAGTTAGCTAGCAGTTGGCTTGTACTTATTATTATACTGCCAAATACCAGCCGACTTATTGGCGTAGTTTTCTGCGCTGCATGCGCAAGAATCAGCGGAAGAATGGGTATTATTTTGACGCACACATGCCTGCCCTTGATGGTCTATAGGCTACCAAGGAAAACGTGTGTGTACACTGATATAGGCTATTTGCAGACCGCAGCTGTCCTACTTAACTCAACGTTTAGGCAAAACTGTTTGGTGGGAAATTAAACCATTGATCCACTAATAATAATATGAAATATAATATGATTTTGTTCTGTTGATCTGTTTGTGCGTGTCTGTTTTCTTGATTTTTTGCAAACATAATAAACACATGGCCCATGATGGGACATTCTTCCTGTGCTCTAGGAATTGTGAGATGTATTTTGTAAAGGGTAGCCAGAGTCATGTCATTGGCTATAAGAAAGGCTAAAATCTGGCCTGTGGACAGCTCATCCAACTCTATATATAGTGTGCTGTTTTTCTCCCTCCTCAGGTAGTAGGGTTTTTCCTGTAATTACGTTGCATGACTGCTGTTATGCTGCATCTAAAATGTGGAATATAATGCCAGTTATTCATTGTAAGGATCCAATTGAATCACCACATAATTGAATCACCACATATTTGGCTTAAATTCATGTAAAGCAGTGGGTCATCTTACCCCCAAGGCTTGCCCCACAGCAACCTTTTTTGCAAAAGTGCTTAGTCTAGCAACCCAGTTACATGTTCTTACATACTGTCAGTTTATCAATGAATCTGATCTAACTTTTTAAACTGAGATAAATTACATTTCATGTGGCTGTGACATTTGTGTGTGTCTGAAAAAAACAAGCTTACCACTTACACAGCAAGATAAAAATGGAGAATGCAAACCATATTTAGGGTCACATGACAAAGATGGTGTATGGTTGCCCAGATACAGGTGGTGGGTCAACTTACCCACTGGTTCATCTTACCTCACTCTCCCCTAGTTTGATTTCTTATGCAATCACACAGCATTGTTTGGCGATTATACTAAATATTTTGACAAAAAACAAATGTACTGTGTTTGTGTGTCAATTAGAAAGAGAGAGAGAGAGAGAGAGAGAGAGAGAGAGAGAGAGAGAGAGATGGAAAGGGAGAAAGGGAGAAAAGGGAAAGCATGAAATCTAATCCAATGCAACAAAGTAACCCTTCCCCTTCCCCCTCCAGCCATGGTATGTCTCTGTCTGAGAAGGGAAGGGAGTCTGCCAGGCAGCTCCGTGGCCGAGGGGGTCCTTGTCCTCTCACTTTCCAACAATGCTGTCTCCACAGCTTATCTGTTATCCAGGAGATCTATTGGGCATCACTCTAATCAGTGTTGTGGATAGGTCTCAGCAGGTACCCAGCAGATTGTCACTCACAAATGTTGAAATCATTCAAATATTCCTGTGTTACAAACACATTTCTGAAAAGAATGGTTAGAGAGTTAATAACAACAACAACAAAAACTAATATTATTATTATTATCATTAGTAGTGCTAGTAGTAGAGGTAATAGTAGTAGTAGTAGAGGTAATAGTAGTAATAATAATAATAATAATAATAATAATAATAATAAACTTCATTTGTATAGCACCTTTCATACAAAACAATGCAGCTTAAGGTGCTAGTAGTAGTAGTATTAGTAGTAGTAGTAGTAGTAGTAGTAGAGGTAATAGTGGTAGAAGTAGTAGTAGTAATTAGCTAGTGCTGAAATCATACCAGTGATGGGTAACATAACAGATAAACAGTCAGAGCAAATAGGCAGTGATCCATTGAAATGGCAGAGGAAAACAATGAGTTATAAACTAAATTGCATTCTCACAGCCTCATTTGGATCCACAGTCATTACCACATTACCTGATTATACCTTTTTCTCCATACATGTAAAATGCCAACATGCATTTAGTTAATCCCTATAATGAGCTGCTACATATGCATTCATTCATTAATCTGGGCTGGAACAAATGTGCACAGGAGGAGAAGAATTCCATCACCATGGTAACAATACTTCTTTCCTTGTCCAATTTCTAATTCAGTAGCTCTCCTCTTTAAGACTAAGTAGGGAGTGAAGGTGGGACCAGTGTAATCATTACCATAGCGATATGTAGAGAGTGGTTGTCATGGTGCAACAACAACAAACAGTCATTTAAAAACTCAAATAGTAAGTGCAGCATTTAGTCAGACAACGGAACCCTTTCATGTCTTGCTAATCTCGGCAGTCTGTGGTTTCAGCATGAGTAAGGCTGCACATTGCTCTGGATCAGTAATGCGTGACGTCCTGTGACACTCCTGTCCCCTTCCCGTTTCCGTGTAAGCATTATGGCAAAGTTCAGAGGCCCATTTCTCTGCTTCTAAAGGTCATCTGCTCAACTAGGGCCTCCAGAAGGTGAGAGTCAGCCAAAGTTTGTAATGAGGACGCATTTCCTTGACCACAGCAGCATATATTTGCTTTCTTGACTCTTTCTGTGTCTGTGCCCTATGTTCTTAGTCTGTTTAGTGTTTTGTTTGTTGCTGTTTTGCTGTGCTTGCAACAACGGCATTCTCACTTGGATCTTGAGCCAAGTTACCTGCGATCTGAAGAGTAAAGCATAAAGTGCTGGAGTTGACTCTAAACAGTGAGTGTGTTGTCTCTCACAGAGACGCTTGGAGTTGACTCTAAACAGCGTGACAGAGTGCGTTGTCTCTCACAGAGACGCTTGGCCCGGGCCCAGCTCTGCCATGACCTCACCTCAGAGTGCCCTTTGCCAGATGATGTCATATGTTTGAGTGGTGTGTCATCCGGCTGTTACCTTTCCCACGTTTCACACTTGCAATTAATGCTTTGGTTTCCTTCCTTTGGGGAAACCAACATTTCTTCCACTTTGAAGCCCCTCTCTTGCCTTACAAATTATAATAATGACAATGTAACCATTGTCTTATCGCCCAGGGATTATTAATGGCCTTTTGTTTTAACTGTATATAATGCAAATATATAACTTATAACTTATATATTCCCCAGTACCCTCATAGTGAGCCTTTTAAACAAAAACGTTTTATGTGTAAAAACCTTTTACTTTGGAAAGAAATAACAGCAATTGTGTCAAACCGACTGGTAAAGCATGGGGTAAGATATTAAGTCTGTTACTGACACCAAAGTAAAAGAAACATAGACAGATGATAGATGACCAGATCAGTACTTCTAACAACTGAGTTAGATTGTAATATATTCAATGAGCAGATCCTTTCCTTTGCTTCATTATGCCATGGGTGCTCTCCTGATTGTGAAGGGGATCTGATGACTGAAGGAGGAAGATGTGATCTTGCTGCTGGCACGCCCCCAGTGAGCAGCCAGCCTCCTGTCCAGCTGAGAGTGACTCATCCCCCATCTCCTGACTGCCCTGCACTGACACACACACACACACACACACACACAGACACACACACACACACACACACGGACACTCTGCCTGGCAATCCTCAGGATATGAACTGGAAGTTGCACAACAGTCATCCGCATGCCTTCAAGACCCACACTGACTGCCAAACTCAATAAAAATAAAAAAACAGATCAAATTGAGCCCGCTTCCTGTGAGCATGATATCAAGAGAGAGGGACAATGTTAGTGGTTCCTGGTAAATGAGTATGTGCTCTTAGGCACCGGAGCTGAGTGGCAGGTGAGGCCCTTCAGGGGAGGACATGCTGCAGGACATTCCTGCTCACACAGGTATGTGGACAACAGTGGCTAGGAAAAATACAGAATGCAATATTTAGCCTTGTGGGAATATAAGAGACATAAGCAGCGCCACAGGGTGCCACTGACAACAAAAAGAACTAGAAACATTGTTAACAGAAGCAAAGGGAAGGTCATTAGTAAGCTGTTAAACAATGACAACAGATAAATAAGACCATATATGTATACGGCTATGGGAAGTAAACCAGTAGCACCCATAACAAAAAGACGTATCACTAGCAAAACTAATTGACAAGCTTTTTTTCATTGTTTGGTGAGGATCTGCCCTATGTTGTAAAGTGTAAATGCCTCAGTAGCTCAGTAGTATGTCTGCAGGCAGTCTTCAAAAAACAACCTAGAGCACAGTGAAACAGAACCTCATCAGGGCCAAGAAGCTGCCTGCCTGCCAACAAGAGGCCTGGCATGTCAACACACAGCCCTGCACACCTCAGCCATCTCGCCACTAATGGATGGAGACTAGCCATGCCTTCTCAGGGGGAGTGAGGGCCGCAAACATACAGACAACATCAAACCTCCCTGCTCTCCCGAGAACCCCCGCTCTCTCTCAGAAAAGGCAAAAAAACAACAGGAAGGACGACAACAACACAAATCACGAGTGACAGCGAGAGAGTGGAGGTGAGTTTTAATGGAGATTGCACATTGAGCACCAACTCCCACCGTTTCGGCTTAACCGTTATGTGTGACCCTCAACAACACAGACATCATGGAGGCTCTCTATACTGCCTGCTGCTGCCGCCTGTTCACCTGGACGACATCATTACTTTGTGGGACAGCTCTGAAACCAGGTCACTGAGTAGGCAAACAAACAAGTAATCCCTAGGAATCCCTCAGCGCAGTCTTTCCAACTGCATTTCCGTACCAAGGCCTGCCCTTTCTTTGTTTCTTGGCCATTGAGCTATATTTACCTGCTTCCTGACATAACTGCCACATTTCACAGCATAAGAGTGGACTGAATGAAGCTCTGTGACGCTGTGACAGGCCTGCGAGGGCTGCACTCCGTGACTCACACTTCATTGGCGCGCAGGTCCGATTTGATCCCAGAGTATGTGGGACTTTCTGAATGGAGGTGTGATATGTGGGTCAGTGGAGCCGGGAGGGCTTGTGGGCTGCTCCATATGCTCGGCCCTGGCCCGTCCTCTCACACTACCAGCCCGGTGACAGCCTGCCTCTCTGGAATCCGCCATACCAGATAAAGGACACTTACTCTGGCCGCTGCCTGTTGCCGCAGTTGGCCAGCACTGGTTAACATTCCATAGACTTGCACACACATAATCCAGATACTTCGAGTTGTGCCCAGCGCGCTACACACCCACACACATGTACACACTGACAGGGCAGGGTGCACATTCCTTGGCTGGCACACTGGCACTATATTTGACCAATCAGCGCCACCCATGATGCCTCGACAACAATTCACACACCCGCAAGCTCTCTTGCACAGCTATTCCCCCACTCACAAAGCAATGCAATGGAATGGTGTTAATTGTGGTAGGTCTTGCTTTATCCCTCTCTCGGTTTCTTTATCTACCTGTTTCTCTCCCCTCTCCCTCTATTGTCTTCTGTTTGTATGTTACCTCATGTTGACATCTCACCTAAGCTCTGGGGCCTGAGGTCTGTGTGCAGCTTTGATCCTTCCATCCCCCCACCACAAGGGCCGTCAACAGTTCAGGAGAAATTGTATGGAACACTGGATAACCCTGGGGAGAGATCTGTTTCCCTTGAACTCATAGGTTCTCAAACACTAGTCACACTTCTGGCATGTAATTACGGCAGACACCCGGGAAACACCAGCAATTAACCGCAGCAGGCTCTTCTTGGTTACCGTTATTTCACAGGGTTCAAAACCTCCATCACCCGTTTTAGTCATTTCCCAGACGTTTCCAAGGACAGGCGGGGTGTATGTGTGTGTATGTGTGTGCATGTGTGTGTATGTGTGTGCATGTGTGTCTATGTTGGTGGGGGGACGAGAGAAACCCCACCAAGCAGCAGGAACCTGACAATGGGGTGCAGTAATTATTGGTGTCCTTGATATTTAATGTGAAATGAGTGCTGTAACCTTTAGTGTTTGCCTGTGAGACCCTGCCCCCTCCCTCTCCCTCTCTCTCTCTCTCTCTCTCTCTCTCTCTCTCTCTTTCGTGTTCCTCCATGGAGCAGGCAGACAACAGGAGGCTCACTTCAGAAGGAAATGTGAAGTGTGTTTGCGTGCCAGGCAGTGCCAAGGGACCTGGGAAAGCACATCCCAGCCAAATGGATGCATGTCATTGCCGGTGATCTGTGAGGATACTGCTGATGGCAGCCACAGAGTAAGAGAGGGGGATGGAGGGCAAGGAGAAAAGAAGAGGACAGAAGCCCTAGCTCTCTTTGGTGGGAGCATGTTGTGTATCCCCAGCTCAAACTCCAGCTCACACTCCACTTTAGAACAGACAAGAATCAAGTTTGAATCAATGGATGTGACATTATCATGCAAACCATTCACTTTTTGCAGTTTTAATATCAGCTACAAATGCTCCAACAAACTTGAGGCTCATTGAGCCAGGGTTAATCATATTGTAAGGGGCAGATGAAAACCTATTACAGTTGCCTCATTAGCTCAACATCGTTTTTTCTCATATGGGAGAATCATTGGAAAAAATACTTGAAGCAAAAAATGCTATTAATGAGACAGTGGCTTACAGAGGTAACTGCTGGGCTATATAAGTATTTAAGAGGATGATATATGTTTTGATTGGGTCTTCAACTACCCACCTAGAGAGAAGCTGTTCAGCCGTGACGGTCCTATGAACAGTTTCATTGTCAGGTAGGTAGGACCTTTAGTAACAGATAAGGCTCTAGGTGGGAAGGGTGACTTTATGAGTACACATTTATGCTTTCTTTTTACACTACCTATGCAAATAGTTTTTTTTTTGCAAGTTTTCTTTTGTCTTTTTTGATGTTTGTCTGTTCATACGAAGGAAAAATAGAATCAGTAAAACTAAAATCATTAAAACCTATCATAGATATCTCTAACTACTTGATCCGTTTTACTAAAACTAGTAATGCACGAATACTACTAATATTGGACTTATTAATGAGAACTATGTTGCTATACATAAAAGTGTTACATGCTAAGGTGTTGAGGATGGTCTCACTACACCCAGTAGCTGTAATTAGCATGTGGATGCCCCTGAGCAATTAGCGGATATCCACACAACCATGGGGTTTTGAGTTGCACAGTGAGGCTGAGACTACCTGGTGGTAACACACCTTAAGTAAACAACGACTCCCTTGTTCTGAATGAGAGGTCTTAAGATCTTTACACAGATAAATGAGTCACTGAATGATGCATTTACAATGTGTGCTTCAGGTGTGTGTTCCTCTACTTCCTGTCTAACATCGCTGTTCGTGTGGTTCCTTGATTAAGTGATATTATTATTTAAAAATGAATCAGGAGCTATACATATAGAGTTGTGCTCATGTAAGACAGCCCACAATGGTTATGTTATACTAATGTTTTGGGAACATGTTACTTGAGTTTTCAGCATGATATTGACACATAAAAAAACAGTTGGTCATACTATGTGTACTCACAAGGCCTTACCAAATGAACATGTTTTGAAGCAAAGCAGTGAAGTTACATGCTTCTATTGTCTGTTACAAAATGTTAGAATGCTAAAGAACAGACAGTATTTCTAAACCAGACATTTGTTGGAGGATCGAATAAATGAAACTTGAGTAGAAAATCACTGTTAACTTGATTTACGCTGAGCTGTTCCTTTAGGTAATCTCCAAAGGAGTCATACAAGGAAATGATGTGTGCCAACATAGAGGTTAGAATGTAATTATGTAGTTCATGATGGATTACTAATTGCAGTTATTGTAGTTAACCTTACAATAGGTCATTTTGGCCATTTTATGTGAGCATGAAAAGAAAATAAGTACCTTGTTATTCCATAAATCCATTTTAACCACCATGCTCAAATTCTAGCAGTTGTCAGCTGGCTGTAGACACACAAATGTTTGTGTGGTCTTTTTCCCAATCCACCATGGGATCAGTCATCAGTGAGTACCACTGTCAGGTGTTATGCAACACACCTCTGAAATGAATACTACTGAATGAGTCTCACACTGCCTCATGCAGCTCTGGGCTCTGTAGCAACATGTTTGTGCAGTCACTTTGAGATGAATAGACCCATCCTTCACGTCATTGATCATCACTGGAGCAGAGAAAAACAACTGGTGCAGACTTTAGTAACTTCATCTGTGAGCTAAGACATTCCTCCTCTCTCTTTCTCTCTCTCTCTCTCTCTCTCTCTCTCCCCCTCTCTCTCTCTCTCTCTCTCTCTCTCCCTTTTCTACCCCCCTCTCACCCTCATGTTCTCTGTGTCTGTTGATCACTATGTATCTTGTGTATGCATTAGCAGTCACCATTTCTGCCCCAGTCGTTGCTGGCCCAGTGAAAGAGGCGAGCTGAGGCGAGGCGAGTGACAGTGTGCCCATATGTCTGAAATGTAACAAGGGACACCATCATCATGGTTGACTGTAAAAACACTTTGCAAGTCCTAACTACACACTCAACAATGACAAAGACCGCAGTCTTATCTATCTCAAACAGTACGGCAGATAGGTGGCCTTGAACGTGTTACTGTAGAGGCCCTGCTGAAGTCTGTCAGGGGCCACAGAGAGAGATCATTACAAAGCCTGTGTGTGCGTGTGTGACAGAGAGGGAGAGAGAGAGAGAGAGAGGGAGAGAGAGAGAGAGAGAGTGTGTGTGTGTGTGTGTACATGTTGGAGGGCAGGTGTGTCTTTATCTCTGAGCAGTGAGATTACACAAGCCAAGTCTGAGTATTTCATCATAGCTAGAATTAATGAAACAAAGTTGTATGTTTATGGTGGAGAATTTTTTTTTTCTAACAAAAAACTGTAATGGGATAGCCGTTACAGGGTATGAGTCAAATATTGTATTATCATTTATTTCAGTGTGTTTGAATTAAATGCATTGTGCCAGAAAGGGTGACATCTCAAATGTTCAGAGACATTATCTTTGAGCTGGATGTCTGTATTATTTTAGATAGATTAATAAATGTCAAATTGTACCCATCTAGGTAATACACATAACAGTTATCAATATACTTTTGGAATATAATAATGGATTCTTTTGGAACAAGTGAGCCTGTGTGTTGTGTGCCAGTGGTGGTGACCAAAGGGGATGTTCAGACAGTGACTGGGGCGGCTCCATTGTTCTGTCTTTATCATCATTCACGGCTTTTATTCAGCCTCCACTGTGAGCCAGTCAGAGTAGAGCTTTTCATTCTCCTGCGATACACTTTTGACCCCAAAGTGTTTCAGCGTAAAAGCATTTGACCCCACAGTGAAAGCTTCCTGCAAGCATATTGACATCAGTTGACCATTTCAGAACTATGCCATTCATTCTCTGTGGTCTGTGAATGTTTCATCTGAAGCAGGATGAAAAGAGCTGGAAAGTAAAAAGACATAGTCAAAGAAATAGAAATAGAAATTGAAAATCTGGTATATGGTATCTGAATGGTCTATTTCATGGACTTTCACAATGACCATACTTAGACTAAAGCACACCTGTGAAAATTCATCAAATTCCTCACAGAGTAACAGAAATCACACATTTAGATAGCATGATATTGAGAAGTGAACCACGATGACATTACCAGATTCAAACATCACATTAGCATGCGCTGCTGTCGAGGCTGATGTAGGCCCATAGTATCTGGGCCCATTTCTTTCAGATACATTACTCGTAGTGTCACCCTGATTGTTATTCAGCACATAATTGGGCGTAGATAACTCATAGGCTTATGCCATCGCTTGCATAGAGATGAGCAGTTTCCTGAAAGCGAGCTCGGTTCACAGGATACCACGCTTGGCTAGGCAGGAGTGTTGAAGTTCATCTTGGCAGGGCTGGTAGTTATTTACCGAGATGTCTTATCTCCTGGTTGGTGAGTCTGGCTGCAGGCACTCGCTGAGCGTGTTCATCACCTCACATCATCTCCGGAGTTTCACGGGGGATCATTAGCAGCGGGTCATGACTGATGTTTCGACAGCGGCGGCGACGTGCACGCTTACTCTGATCTCTGCCATTGATATTGTTTCTTCTTCTTTTCTTTTTTTTCACTCCCAACAGCAGACAGGCTTAGTGGAAGTGGAGTGATGAGGTGATTGTCACCTGCCATCTCCTTCAGCTGCATTTTCATTCCCAGCCATCTGGAGAACTCTCGCTTCGCAAATGACTTACAAATCAAAAGCAGGATAGTAAAAGACCGAGAGAGAGAGAGAGAGAGGGAGAGATTTCACTAGCTGATATCTCAGAACAAATCTGAAGAGGAGATGTTCACTCTCTAATGGAAATCCATATTCATCCTGGCCCTTCTTTCCTTCCTTCCCAAGGGGTAGGCAGATCTGACTGATTCCATATCGTCCCATCCTCTCCCCCGCTTTCTCTTTCCTTTTCACGCTCTTCCCAGCTCTCATTCCTGTGGCCCATCAGCAAGCCTATTCCCAGGCCTGTGGCAAATTCTGCATCGTCTTGCATTGCCATGGAGACCTCATTAACTATATGAAGCGCATTTGGTATTATTAATGACGAGGCAGGCCGTTGTCTGTGTGAATATGTAGATAAGCCTACCCGCATACCATTTTCATATAAAGTGGGATTGATCTATATCTCCCATGTCTCTTTTGACTGATGATGCCATCCCTCTATTTAATACAGTTGAAGCCTGTCTCACTCTTTAATAACGGCTGAGAAATGTTGCCAGGACTTTTTCATGCTGGGCCAGATGTCACTTGAGTGTCATTTTTGAGCTTCTAACGGCTGTCCATAGCTGGTATGCTCAAGTGGAATGGGCTCTCAAATCAAAGCTGTGGAGGCAAATGAGGACATTTAATGGCCTTCTTTAGGCTGCTGGACCCACAGGAGTTACAATGTCCCTCTGATTGTCTTTGTTTCTTCTCATGTATAACCACTGTGATACACCAGAGGACATTCTGTTCCTTTTCAAACAACTTCAACACAGGGGAGACATCACAGACAGCGGGTCATCTCATACACCCTTATCCCTTAATATCCCCAGCCTGAGATGGCCCAGACAAAGCACAGCTGGCGTCACAGGTTTATTTCTGTCAGTGTTACTGGCAGTGCCACCCGCTACCCGGAATACAGCAGTGACAGTGATAAGTAACAAGCCAACACATAGTACCGATGAGGTCGGCATAATGAAAACATTTGCCTGTTCAATGAATTCTCACTTACTGTTTTTCTTCTGCCACCTTAGAAAGATCTTCTCATTTATAAACATGAATGAGTGTTACTGAGTTTATTGAGTAAGTCTTAATATTTATGAAAATCAGACAAAGTAGAAGGAGAGTTTAGCGGTCATGGTCATCCCAGCGCAGCGCAGCGCAGCGCAGCGCTGGGCAGTATGTTACACTTGTCCTCCCTTTAAAGGGCACCTTCGTATTCAAATCTCATCCCTTTGTCTCTCTCTCTCTCTCATGCTGTCCAGTGACGTCTCCATATGATTCCTTTAAGATAGTGGAGATGAATTATTACAGCAGGCCGCCTGTTATTTATGAAGTCATACTCCCTGAGTTGGGTGTGAGCCAACTGTTTCTAGTGTGTTTGGAGTAACACTAATGGCTGTGGGGCAGGCCAATATGCTCTCGTATCACTCATGCAGATAAACTCACTGGCCATATTAGGAGAGCCAGAGGAACATATGAGTTTCTGGAGTAATCGCAGGATCTGGCTATTGAAGAACTTCCGCCTAGAACCATGTACAGTAGCTGCTTAAGTGTTGTGTGTAAGGCTGAACCGCAATGTGTCTTTGGGATAACCTGGGTAACTTTAACCTTGGTACTTTTTTTCTATTGTTTCTCTCCTTAACCATTTGAGTTGGATCATAGCCAGAGGAAGAACACACCATGTATCCTGTAGCCTGAGTATGGCATGATGTGGTTCCATGGCCCTGGAGTGCGTTCTCCTCTGTGTGGGCCAGTGTGTGTAATGAGTATCATCCACACAGACTCCCTGTGCTGCCGCACCATCAGCTGATAGTCATGTTGGTTCAGGGTTGTTATCCAGAGCGAGGGAACAGCTTGAGGTAAACAAGAGTGAACAGAGCAGCCTCACATAAAAAGCATTATCCGAGCACTGAGACACTCTCTCAACAAATAGCATCAATTTGCCCCAACCCCCTGCCCCGGTGCTTCTCTCTCTATCATTTATAGGCTTTCTTTCTCCTAAATAGTTCATGCTTTACCAAACATCGGAATGTATCTCACTGTGAATAAAGGAAACGGATACAGTTGACAGAAAAATCTTAGGACATCCCCCTTTTATACTCCAAACTAGGTGGGTTGGTTATAAACACTGATTACATCTGTCGGCGGTTCCTGGAAATCTGATTAACTCCAACCTGCATGCAAAGTTCTGAGGAATTTCTGAGCAAAAGCTTTATGAGGTTTCCCAACATGCAACAATGGTGGATTACCTAAAAATATGACACATTGCACTCGAGTAGATTCAGATTCAGCATGGTTGGCCCTTGTAGAAACTTGTATGTAACTGATCAGGTGTCCCAGTACATACAATAAATTAGGAAAAGGCAAAAAACAAAGTTATAATTAATGAAACAGAGTGGAGAGAGGAGGCATGGTGGAGAAACTCTGTTCTACAGGAACTGTAATGGGATAGCACTTACAGGATATGCTCCCTGTCAACAGAGTCCATTCCATTTGGTATGCATTGAAACACCTCATTATCCTGCTAGTATTCTGAGTACAACATATACACATAGTCCAGTAAAGACACACATTTGAGGTTTTTGTTCATTGTTTGTCACGCTTGCTTTCTTTTTTTAATGATAATTTGTTTTACTATATCAAGGCATAATATGGTTGAACTATTTTTCAGTAGGGTTAGCAAAAATTGGTCTTCCATCTTTGGTCTACCAATGTATAGACACTTGCAATATCCTGGAGTTGAGTGTTTTCCATGGTCGTGGTAAGAATTTGTCTTTACCACATTCATTTGAAAGAGACTATGCTCAATAAATGTATTGTACAACAGCAAATAACTGCTATAACCTATTTTCCAGTAAGGTTTGACATTTTGCACATACTCTATATAGAATCATTGCGAAAGATACTTAACTATATACATCAAGTCTTTATTTTCAGGCCAAAGATGTTTCTTGAAGATAACAGGCCGGGTCCAGTTCAGCATGGGGACTCAGGAAACATGACTTCACCCCTGACCTCCATCATTCTCCCCCAGCAGCACCACTGCAGGGGTCAGCAGATCAAGGTTGGCCAAAGAGAAATCTTTCCTCTTTCCTCCAGAATTCAATTTGGCTTTTTCCCCCTCTTCCAACATATGTTGTAGATAAGTGGAACATAAACAATGGCCTTTGTTGGCGTTCGCTTCCCTCTTTGTTGAAGCAGATCTCTGCTGTGATGACTCTCAGAGCCCTTACAATGTCCCCTGTAAATGACCTTTCTTCTTCTCTGCCCTCATATCCTTGCGTTGGGGCAAGTACACTGTTCAGGAGGCCATGGTAATATGGAACAATTGGAACACTTTTTTGATCTTTCAAAGGGTTCAGGCTTATCTCCCTCTATCCCATTCTGGATTCAAATGCCATTCAGAAGCCCCCAATGTTTTTGGAGGGAACAGTTGTTAGGCTGCTCTGTATTTGGGGTTGATGGGAAAGCATGGGCCATCAGCACCACGAGGGATGTTTCTTCCTGACTGTGCTCTGGCAGTCACTAGCAGAGCCTTCTCCAGAGACCTCCAGTGATCCTCACTCTGGCATTCCATAAACACACTCTCGCCCCATCCTCGTATATCAGAAAAGCAGAGCTACGAACAGAAATGTCCCTTGTGTTTCTCAAAGCTTCTTGGGGCCTGTGGCCTTAACCCTTTTTCTATCCCACATGTATTTGGATGTGAAGACTGTATTGTGGTAGAATGTTTTTCTCCACTATCAGGGCTGCTGGTACTTGTCATACTATGCACAGCTTTGCAAAAGCGCTACTGGCTGTGTCTTGCTGAGTCATGAAAAGACTCTTTAACTCTGGCCCATTCATTTAAAGGGCAAACATGTCCTCTGGAGGGACCTCCCTTCTGCATGTACATGTTTTCAGAGGAACTCAAATGTTTACATCTTTGAGAGATACAACCCAGTCCAACACAGTTCCAGCATACTGTCGAATGTAAACAGCATTCCTCTCAGAACATCACAAAAATCGTTGTGTGTTTTTTTAGAGTGCTTAAAACGTGTTCACATGATCTTGGCTACCTAAACTGGTTTAAATGGAAACAAGACCATGCCTCAGAACAATAGTGTCTGTGTTTTATGCTTTTGACAAAAAGGTCTGTCAAAAAATGAAATGTATATTGTTGATGTTGAGGTTTACAGAGAAAAAGAAAAAACCCTATATATTTAGTGTTTGTTTTTTTCTTTTTATATACTGAGGAGAGGAGATTGCTTTAAAACTTTCTTCTTCTCCAAACCAAATTAATATTTCTTTATAGTCCAAAGATTGAAGAGGTAGACAAATGTCTAATGTGGGCATTATTTCAAATGGCATTTGTTAATCCCCCTCTCCTCAACGATAATAATGACGTCTGTCAAAAGGGTTGGAAACAATCATCCATAAACTGAAGATTTGCTTTACCTTGCAGCCTCCACAATCAGACTTATCACATGATTTATTGTCTACTCGAGTAAACAGGGAACACGTAATGCATTTAGCATTTAGCATTGTGCTCTTCTCCCCCTCATGGTCTGACTAGGAGGAGATTATAGACTCATAGCTTAAGTCCTTGATATGGGACCAACGAGTGCAAAAGGGAAATATGTTATGTGTGCATTGTGGGAGTTCAATAAAGGAAGGATTCATTTTTGATCACATGAGGTCTGAGGGATCCAGACACAGAACACTACTGTTGTGTTATCTGCTATGTTAACCTTTATTCTTCATGTGCCCATGAGAGGAAATTAATGTGTGTAAACCTTTATTTTATTTTAGTCCAAATCATGAAAGTATACTTGTGGACGCTGTTTTTCTAGATTTTAGTAGCCTTTAAAAAATGAATTTAGCTTATCAGTGCTACACGGGTGAAGTAAGCAGCAAGCGCTTCCTGTTGGTAGTCAATAAAAAGGATACTTGTGTGTCATTACAGTAGTTTGTTGCGAGCTGCCATATGGTTGCTCACAGTGTGCTCTCATCAGATGCTATTTAAGCCATAGGAACATCTAGCTCTAGCTGCTCCACTGGATTCGACAGGATGTTGCTTGTCCTTGGGGTATAGTGGCAATATAAGCCTTGCTATTGTTACCACCAAGTCTGAAGAGTTGATGAAGACACACTGTTGCCCTGAGGTGTACCATTCATCTGATTTGTCTCCAGCATAATTTTTTTTAATGGACATATTTTCCTTATTTTTTGGCACTCAGTAACAAACTCAAAATGTTTGTTGCCAAGTCTGTGGATCTAAGAAGATAAAAGGTTCAAAGTGAATGAATTTTCCATTTTCAGTATCATCTCATTGCCATACCACCCACAACAGTGATATAAAGCTCTCTAACATTAATGATGTCCCTGTCCATTTCTTAAAGTTCCAAGCATATGACTTAACATATGTGGATCTTCTCCTCCATCTTAAATCTCTTCTCTTCCATTATCAATAGATGACATCACCCCTTTTGTCTCCTCTTAGAAATCTGTCCACACCATTTGCCTTCCTCTTGCAGTCTGACCCTCCCCCCCTCCCCCAGTTCATTGGAAAGGGGTTGGGGGATTGTGTCTGTTCAACCAGCATCCTTTTCTCCCCTTCCTTAGTTGTTTCTCTCCGTCCTCCTAACATCCTGGATCTGTGGCTCTTTACTCATAGGTTCTACCAGCTGCTTTCCATACCCCCCCCCCCCCCCCATCCCCCCATCCTTGCTTTCCTCGTTCCACAACCCCCACTGGTCTATTCTCTGTGGGAACAGGAAGTTGCACCTGCTTTACAGCCTTGTTTCCTGTCTGTGCTGTAGCAGTGGACACAGCCAAATCAGAATATTGCTGGGGTTTGTTTTCACATGAGAGTCTTGTACCACTGTACTTTTGCAAAACATTCTCAAGAAACAGGCTGGAAGGAGTTATCACTGAAACTCTTTACTTTAACTGTTTAACACACACACACACACAAACACACACACACACACACACATACACACACACACACACACACACACGCACACACACACACACACACACACACACACACACACACACACACACTGTGTCTCTAATCTCTCTCAAGTCTTGTTTTCTCATGTTCCTTCAGTTACACCATTTGGCTACCCAGGACCAATCAAACTCCGTGAAGATTGCTGGCATGAATCCCAAAGTGCAGAATTTACTATTTCATCATTTCTATTTCTTTCAGTTCACTTCATTCACAATGACTCACCCTTGGAGTGCTTTTAACGCATCACACAGTCATGGCAACACTCTGTCAGAAACATTGATAAAAGAGGATAAGAGAAAACTTGTTGACAGAAAAACGGCAACATAGGATGGATATAGCTGCAGGAAATAGTCAATATTACCAGAGAAAAATAAAAGGAGTTAAGTCATTTTTGTGTATTCTTAAATCTACAGTTTAAACATTGAAATATGTTCCATCTCTAAACACAGTACCTTCAGTAACTCTGAAAGAGAGAGCAGTATACAGAGTGACTCATGTCGGGTGTTCCTGCTCTATCTGTGGGATGTTGTGGGATATCCTCTTGTTGGTTATCAGTGAGCTTCCAGGGTTCATGGCTTCCTGTGTGCGCTCCCTGAGCGTAGGGTCTGCTTACACCACTTCCAGCGCATACGCATGCCAGCACATACCATTCAGCTGCCCTATGGCTCACGCCCCTGGCCTTCATCCTCTGACCCCAAGAGGGCTACTTTGGACTCAGTGAGAAAATTATGAACAGAACAACTTTTTTCGAGCTTCTCTATGGGAGTAGCCTCTTCTTTAGTTAGAATAGTGTCAAAATTCACAAATAAAAGTCACACGATTCACAAATGGATTTGCTGATTCACTTGTCACACCATAAAGTTGATTTGCTAACAGAAAAAAAAACAGTTTATAGAGATAAGTCATTCATGACATGTTAAGACATTTACATGAAAAGACGCTGCATTTCAAAAATATAATTCCATTAATTTAATATCCTGACATATACACTATACAGTATAAAGTTGATATGTTTATTTAGCCTAACATCAAAGGACATGTTCTATTAGAGTTGGTTGATGGGCTACGTGTCAACACTTCTTCTCCCGGAAAACGTCTGCAAAAGACAGGGGAGCTTTAGCTAGCTAGCCTCAGCTAGCCTCTGTCTGATTTTAACCACTGGAACTTGTGTGCCAAGTGGCAAGTGTTTCAAAAGACTGCCATTCTTTTTCACTGTCTGTTGGTTGGTTGGATAGCAAAGTTTATGCACAAGCCTCCTCCTCTGTCATATGACATCCAATCAGGCAATCAAATCCTCGTGTATTTTGCGTCAGAAATGAGCCATGAAAATAAATGCAGTCACATCATCACCCATATTGGCACTTCCTGGGCTGAATTCGGACTTGGCAGTTCCATTTCACATCATGGAGTTCTTTGCCTCCGGCTTCTCCAATATTTTTGAATACATACAGTATGACATTCCAGCTCTGGAAATTGTGTGTGCCTACCTACTGCAAGCACAATAAAAGTCAGAGTTTAGAAAGATTTGCAGCCATTAATGTTGCCACTTCAAAGGCATTATTTCAGCAAGAAATGTTGCAGCTAGCTAGCTAACTAGGTAAATACAAAAGGGCCTACTCTAAAATTTCGAGTACACTAGAGAGTTTAAAGCAACAGAAGAATGTTAACATTTTGGGTGCACTTGGGTATATCAAGTTGCTAACTATCTTATTGTATAACACAAGCCCAATGCCCTTATGACAAGGAATGTTAGCAACTGATTTCAGAATGACACCAAAACAACACATTATGAGTGGTAAGATCTTTTATTCATACCCTGGTAGTGCACTAAATATCAGGATGTCTGAATAATTTGTAACTGTCAGATGCTAGATAAGGTTACTTAATTTCCTGGAAATGTCAATTTGACTGCAGTAGAGGTCGAGTTGTTGTGCTTCAGGTGGCTAGACATGGAAATACCACTTTTAACATGGCAAGCATGCTAGAGGGTTGGGTTGCCAACCACAAGACAATGTAATATGCCAACCTTGTACAACCTGGATAATACTAAATTAACTAAGAAGTAATTCATTTGGTTAGGTTTTTCATCTCACAAGGACACATTACATTTATCTACATAACAAATACTTCACTGTAACTAATGTACCACAGAGCTACAGCATTTGAACTCTGAACAGATATACAACTATACACTTTACAAGGAAATGTAACTACTGTATATGTCTTTGTCATTACTGCGTGGATTTAAAATGCAGTGTAAGTAGAAAATATCACTTATTAATGTCTAAAGAAGTCAAATGAAAAAGGGCACTTGCAGCTATCTCACTTTGCAGTGAGTGTTTAGTGTTCCTGTTGATCACGGATTGGTAGTGGTGAGCAATCCTCTCCACCAATATTGAACTGTAATTTGATCAAACAAAAAAAGCTGTGCATCTGCGAGTGATGAAAGGTGGGGCTATCTCTCTCTCTGTGTGTGTGTGTGTGTGTGTGTGTGTGTGTGTGTGTGTGTGTGTGTGTGTGTGTGTGTGTGTGTGAAAGAGAGGAATGAGATGGGTGGTTATCAGTGTGTACACTACATCTGTCTCTTTCAAGCCAGCATTGATTTGATGTTTACTTGGTTCACGGACATGGGAGAATGATATTTCAGATAAGGATGTATTCATAATAGCATTCTACTGAAAGGGTTCATATACACCCAATGATGGAGATAAAAGCACAAAATGAAAATGTAGACATCTAACAGTCCCATCGATGTGGGAGAAGGCATCCTTATTAAAATAACAGAATGATCTCTCTGAACTTGTTGTCCCTTCTGTTGTCACAGTGATGTTGCCAGGAAACCAAACAATGTCCTGTCGAAACTTGATAACAGGAAATGATTTCATTATCCGTTTCCTTTAAATGTGCTGCTACAAACTGCAAGAGAGGCTGAACACACTTCTGACAGCACTATGATGTCACGAGTAATGCAACTGAAAGGACTGGCTCAGCTCCTATTAAATAAAGCAATGTGTTCTGTGTTAGTTGAACAAATAGAAATGTGTGTATGGTTAAATAAAAAGATGAGATTAATTCAACTAAAATCAAATGATGTATACAATGAAAGCATATTGAATGTATAGTGAAAAGGACTACAACCAATGTTGTATTAAGAGTGCAACCTCTTGGGGGGAAAGTATCCATATCTCATCATTTTTGACAGGAGACTATTAAGATGGAGATTGGTCTGAACGGCAACTGGTCATGTCAATATGCAACCTCTCTAAACCGACAATATACCCACTCAGGCACTCAGGCACACACACATTATCACAGCTCTTGTCAAAGAAATGGAAAACATAAACAAACAGCCTGCTCAGATGGAGAGTAAACAAATATTTACAGCACACCAGATGACTGATTCATTTTCTAGATCACCATTTCAGTGTCAATGCACCTGCTCTGAAAAACAACAATCTTCCACTTCCAGGGCGCTCCGAGCCCCTCCCTGACAGGGCCTTTAAACACAGTGTGTGGCCGCACTGCTGTTGTGATCATGTAGGCGCATATGCAGAGTTCAACCCAGGCCTGCTCGGCTCTCATGTCCCATTCCATGCAGTCATGGCATTCTCACGGAGACAGAGCTCCTCCTCCACACACACACTGTATGTTGCTCTTCCTCCTCCTCCACACACATACTGTATGTGGCTCTTCCTCCTACAGATACAAGCAGAGCGGGGCCTGTTACTGCAGCAGCTTTCAATTATTTGTAGTGTTTGGCCCAAACAAGGGAGGTTCCTAGCCTCAACGGGGGGGGGGATTTCAAAACAAAAAGTGCATGTATACGTGGTGTGTGTGTGTGTGTGTGTGTGTTTATGAGCGTGCTTGTATCTCTGTATTTGTGCGCAAGTGTGTGTGTGTGTGTGTGTGTATGTGCATTGGTGTGTTCTCTAAAAACACGGTAGGAATGTGGTTCCAGGGCAGAGGAGTATCCCCTGGGAGTGTTGCTGGAATGAGCAGCAGTCCCACCCCAGAGACAGAGAGATGAGGGAGAAGGTGGGAGTTGTAAACAAATGGTGATAAACATGAAAATATGCACAAAGGTTCTGGCGTGGCTGTGCTTAGTTCTCTGAGATAAATTAGAGTATTAGTTTCAATCTTCTCCAATTCATCGGTGTGTGTGGGGGTGTGTGTGGGGGTGTGTGTGTGTGTGTGTGTGTGTGGATGTGTGTGTGTGGATGTGTGTGCATGAGTGTGAGCATGTG
The DNA here is from genome assembly GCF_900700415.2 of Clupea harengus. NCBI lineage: Eukaryota > Metazoa > Chordata > Actinopteri > Clupeiformes > Clupeidae > Clupea > Clupea harengus. The sequence goes on from NC_045168.1 coordinate 18,343,351, forward strand.
TGAGCACATGTTATTGTGTATTTCTGTGCTTTTGTGCTTTTACCCAGCTGGACGTAGAACTGAAAGTGGATTTAACTTCAAAAGGAGAGTGCATTAATCATTCATATTTGTTTTACATATATTTATATTCTGACTTGTTTTAATTTTTTAAGAGATAGAACTGGTAAGATCCAAACCCTCAGGTATGCCTTAACAGTCTATTGCCACATATTTGTCTACTGATTAATACAGGATTTCATACTCAACAACTATCTTTCAGGGAACATGTTAAGCACAACAAGATATCAGGAAGTACAGAATCAATGTAAGATGCATACCAGAAATGATGTATTGCAGCTCAGAATGTTAAGAATGCTAAACGTGGCAGTGTTTAGGAAGCGCTGTAGTCCCTACATGTGCTGATTGAGTGCTTTTGTGGGCATCCTTTATATTCGGATTGATGAATGATTTCCTCTGTGTTGTCTCTTTCCTGCTGTCCTTTCTCTTTCCTCTCTCTCTCTCTCCTTCTCTCTCTCTCTCTCTCTCTTAGACAAACACATGCACACACACACACGCACACGCACACGCACACGCACACGCACACGCACACGCACACACACACACACACACACACACACACACACACACACACAGACACACTTGTTTTCATTGTTTTATCTGTGATACACTCTTCGTTGCTGTGCCTCTGCTGTGCTCATGTCATGAAGCCCAGTTCTGCTGTTTCACTATGATGTTCCTTCCATGTAAATAGTCCAGGTAATGTGCATAATTAATTCTTCCAAACGTATGTAGACTCTGGCTTATTGCACCCCCAGACACAAATATTAACCCAGGCTATTAGCATATGACTACAGTCTACACTTTTACAAGAAGCATGTGCTTCATGGGATCTGCCCCGAGGGACAGTGCTCTGCATGGCCAATGCAAACACTATATGGCTATTTTAATATTTCAAGGCATACTTTAAAAAGGCATTCTGTAATGCATGGTGCGTGCATCGGTTCACCCGGGGCCATGTCTGACTGGCTCTTTGCAGTCATATTCCACAAATAAAGAGTTGAATGGAGATGTGTGCTCTTCCTGAATGATGAGTCCCTTGAGATGGGCTGAACCTGGTCTTAGGTATGAGACCGTGTGGCCGGGGGTAGCAGTCGGGGGAAGTGGTGTCTGTTGTTCTGAGGCTACTCCGCAGGTCCATGCATGTTTTATCTGTTGTATGATTTGTTTTTAGCATCAATTGTTTTTGAGTGAAAATCAATGTTCTGTTTAGGGGCCTAATTGTCTCCATATTGCCTGAGGAGTTTGGTACCCAAGTCCTAATGGAGTCCCCGAGCGCACCCATCCCCCACCAAACACACCCACACACACACACACACACATACACACACACACACACACACGCACACACACACGCACACACACACGCACAGACACACACACACACACACACACAGACACACACACAGACACACACAGACACACACAGACACACACACACACACACACAGACACACACAGACACACACAGGCACACACACACACACACACACACATATGTACACACATGACGCGTCACAGTAAACAGAAGTAGTTTTATTACAAACTCTATCTACACATGGGGAACTTTATTTGTATACACATACGTTTTTGGAGAATGTATTGAACCACTGAGGCCCATATTTTCTGGTCAGTGTATTGTTTGGAACCCTTCAGTGTCCTGGCCCATCATAGCTGACAGCAAGCCCATATGTTTGACCATCAGTGGGAAGAATGAAGATGAGGCACATCCATACGTGGTTTTCCACATAATGTGAATATTTATAAGTCTGTTTTATTGCTGCTAAGCTGAAGCCGTAACATTAATCTAAACACGACAATCAAGGAGATGAGTGCAGAGGTTTATTCTCTCGTCAGCTTGTCCTCAAGAGTACATTCTTTGCTGCAGTGGAATGTGAGCATGTCAGCCATGTTGTCAGAGGTAGTGATATACACTGGGGTCTGGCCTGAACTCCCGCTCACCCCTGCACCGTCTGCTTAAGTGGAGCAGCAGAGGAGACGCCACAGTCAGTGAAGGCCCTGTGCTTGGGAGACTATGGTGAACTCATACACACAGTAAGTGAAGGCTGTGCTTGGGAGACTATGGTGAACTCACACACACAGTCAGTGATGGCCCTGTGCTTGGGAGACTATGGTGAACTCACACACACAGTCAGTGATGGTCCTGTGCTCGGGAGACTATGGTGAACTCACACACACAGGCCCTGTGCTTGGGAGACTATGGTGAACTCACACACACAGGCCCTGTGCTTGGGAGACTATGGTGAACTCACACACACAGTCAGTGATGGCTGTGCTTGGGAGACTATGGTGAACTCACACACACAGGCCCTGTGCTTGGGAGACTATGGTGAACTCACACACACAGTCAGTGAAGGCTGTGCTTGGGAGACTATGGTGAACTCACACACACAGTCAGTGATGGTCCTGTGCTTGGGAGACTATGGTGAACTCACACACACAGTCAGTGATGGTCCTGTGCTTGGGAGACTATGGTGAACTCACACACACAGTCAGTGAGTGCCGATAAAACGTCATGCGTGAATGTCATTATTTAAACTGTCCAACCCAGGTGCAGACACACGTGACTGAATATGCATGGTTGTAAAACAGACATGTTTTTTATGGAGTAGACACAGTTCTACTCTGGAGGGTCAAGTATTTACTATACATTTAGCCAACATGTTATGTTTTGCTGCTGACACAGTTTGGGCAAAGGGTCTATCTAGTCTACACAGCATACATAAAGAACGTCCTGGTAAAGCAGTAGTTTAAGTACGTCCCTGTTTATGATATTGATGCATATGCATACCACGTGTAGGTTGTCTGTTCCATAACTGAGTTCAGGATAAGGGCGGTGCATAAGTTGCACCTCTTCCATAACTGCAGGAGGGTTTGAGGCCTTCCTTCCCATGTGGTTCAGTGAAACGCTAAACATCATTTCAAATGAGATTTGAACCTTATGAGACAGCATAGTGGATCGTACTGCTTGACATGTCACAATTAATCTCAACTGTGCATAGGCACTAAAGAACTGCTTGTATGATCCATTAATTTGACGAGCAGTTTCACAGAGAACTCAAAGTTCCAGTGATAGTTTTATAATTATTAATTTGTTCATTATGAGTTCTCGCCTTTACTCTAACCCAATTAGACTATTCAAAGTATTTAATATGAAGGTAATTGCAGCCGTCTTTGCATTGCAGTGCGCAGCTCTTCAGTACTGTGAAGCAAAGCACATCATGCGGCATTCATCATGAGGGTTCTGCCACCTCAGCAGGATGGGCCACTGTCACACATACGCTGAGACAGACATCTACGTCCCATGTGTGGCCCGGCCCAAACTCCATTAGTCATGATTCTATTAGATGTCACAACACTGAATTCAATTTATTAGTGCCACACAGTCTATGATAGAGCCACGGGCACCCAATGTTTTCTTAAAAGATGGATGCTTTATGAGGAGACTATAATTTGAGTTTAAGAGACAGTGATTTTTGTCACCTGTGTTTGTTCGCCTTGTAATAAAACACATCAGCAAGGACATCCGAGCCCTACAGGAACTTCTGGCATGCTGCCAAGTGAAGAATCATATCAGTAGGAGAGCTTAAAGAAAGGCCCAGCATGATCAATGACTTTAAAGGCTGTCATATAGGTGATGAATGCAGTCTGTTGCATTATATATCACCTGGGGGGAATGTCAGTCATGTAAAAACAAAACATTATAAATAACTTAGCCATGTTGATGAAAGTTTATATACACTGATTATCTGTTACTTTGGTTGCAAGTTCAAGGAAAGCATGAGATTGGAGAGACCTGAAGCTGGCTGCTAGTTCTAGTGGAGCCTGGGTTTATGGACACCAATGCTAAAGGACCTGAGCTGAGCCATGCAATCAGAGATCAAGACACTGGACAGCACCTGGCTGGTGTTGCTGGGCACTGCCTCATGGATATACATAAAGGACTGGTGTTCCTGGGCAATGCCTCATGGATAGACATAAAGGACTGGGCACTGCCTCATGGGTATACATAAAGGACTGGTGTTGCTGGGCAATGCCTCATGAATATACATAAAGAACTGGGCAATGCCTCATGGGTATACATAAAGGACTGGGCACTGCCTCATGGGTATACATAAAGGACTGGGCACTGCCTCATGAGTATACATAAAGTACTGGGCAATGCCTCATGGGTATACATAAAGGACTGGGCACTGCCTCATGGGTATACATAAAGGACTGGTGTTGCTGGGCAATGCCTCATGGGTATACATAAAGTACTGGCAGTCCCGACTTGCATTGTTCCACTTTGGATTTGAAGCATTCTTCTGCAGCTACACTGGCTTTGGTTATCTGAGCAAAATGCAAAATCGTTTCCAGCGGTACATGACATTCATCAAAGTATTTTTTCCATTGAAAGACTTTGACTGTACAAGGGTGAAATATGAGTCTTCGGAAAAAATGAAGTGCCGTCCACTAATGACGTTTCATGGAGGAGTCAATGCAAACGTGGCGGCTGGCAAATGAAATCTGCCTCCCAGTGCTCCAGGCCTCTTCTGAGGGCCATCTTTCAGTGGGACAGCAGTCAAGTGACATTATTCAGTACAAATGAACCACACAGAGGGATGCAGTCCGTAACGCACTGGAGAGAAATCGCAGCGCTCCACGAGAAACAGCCCCCTGAATAAATTAAAGCCCAAGAGAACAAAGCAGCTCTCATCTAAAAATCCCTTTTTAATATGGCAGGACCCTGCGTATGCACCAACCTGCTCTCTTTAAATACAGCTTAGCATTTTCAAGCAGGCAGCACCTTTGCAGTGAGAGTGCTTAATTTCCCATCACAGTGCAGTTTCAGCGATTCGAAGAGTCCCCCCCTTCTCCCGCGGTGTTAATGGATGGTGACCGTAGGGGATGCTCACAACATCACATTAAACCAGGGACAGAAAGCTTACACCACACGACACCTTCAAAAAAAAGTTTCTGTATGCAGCTAGAGCCTGGTACATTAGAGAGAACCATGTTGTTTGTCCATTAAAGAGTGTGGAAGTGCACTTCTTTGGCCTTTAGGAGGTATCACTCACACCCAACAATGGCTAATGTAAACATGGGATGGAAACCCTGTCATGGTTCAGCCCTTTCCAATCATTGTTTTTGTTAGCCCTCGAAAACAATGTGGTGATCTATGAGAGGGCCATGACTATTCAGTGGGTTGAGGCTACAGGCTTGGGGTCCTGCAGTGAGTTCACACCCATTTCCCACCAAACCAAGGTGCGCAACCTCATGCACAAAGTCGGAAAAGTTTATCAGATTCCATCCTGATTGATTGAGGACCATGTGACCTGCCAGTGATGTCATTGTCCATGCGTTGACCCCCACCAGGAGGGAATCTGTGTTTTTGTTCTGTTTAGTCCGAGCAGCAGAGCTGGCTTCTCCCTCTGCACCACGGGCAGCCTCTGCCTATCTCCTCACCTCCTGTTTAATCAGCTCTGCTCTGACAAAAGGTCACACAGATGCATCCAAACAAATCATGAAAAAAGAGCAGATGCACCAAAACGAAGAACATAGGCAGCAAATGTGCCCTCTGAAGAAGACGCTGCTCTTAAAACATTTGCCTTTGCATTTTACAAGCTTGGGGGGCCATTAACCTTTTGGAAGAATTGAGTTTGGATTTGATGAACGGGCCCGTCCCCGTCCGCGTGCCTGTCGGCCCTCCAAAGTGGATTAGGAGGACGCAGGGCCCTTTATCAAACGAGGGATGGAGATCAGGGCTAGTGTATGAAGCGGGCGGACAGAATGAGGTAAACGGTATGTGGGTCAGGAGCTCCCAGCCTGGGCTCATTATATTACATGGCTGCTCTGCCTCGCTGCTCAGGAGCCTGAGCCAGTATTGACTGCATGTAGCGCGGCCGTACCGAACCGCCGAGGCCTGGAAACAGCTCATTAGAAGTTTGTGTGTCTTCGCGCCAGTCAGAAGAGCTGCATCGATCTGATGCAAGAGATAACTAGCAGCCAAAGGCCTGTCCATCGTCAAAGTCCACTCCAGCTCATTTGTGAGTCTTGCTAGATGAGGAGCGTGTATACCACAGGAATTGCCTTGCCAAGTTGAGGCACCGTGACAGAATTACTGTGTGGTATTACTGAAGCAAAATTCAACTTCCTTGTACACTCAAGTTGGACAATTGAACTCTTAGATCTTCAAGAATTTAAGTGATTGGTGAGGCAATAGAAATGCCTTTGTCAGCTCTTAAACCCAGCTCCGGTTCTAGAATGTTCTTGAGATGGCAAACAAAATTATATTAATCTCAACTGCATCCATTCTTTTTAAGCCTTTCAGGATTTACTGCACTCACTTTTCTATATTGTTAAACTGGCACCGTATGCAATGTACGTAAAAGTCACCATCATTTTCTCCATCAGTCATATCCACTCTTCCATTGGGCTCGTAATGCAATTACCTTTGCTCACAGCTCTCCACCAAACGACCATAAATATTCATGCGTATCACACAATTCATTTTCAAACACATTGAGCAGCAAGTGACAGTGAAAGGCAAAGAGCTTTCTCCTCTTATAGCCCATGCATTGGCAGTGTCATTATAACTCTCATGAGTTTCTTCGCCATCTTCGCCATCTTCGCCATCTCCTGACAAAAAAAAAAAAAAATGTATGTGGGTCATGAGGGATATTGTCCACTTAAAAAGAAGTCGTCTTATTGTTGGGAGGTTGGTCATTATTTTACAGTCTGAGGTCATGGCCATGAGGGACAGAGTGAGCCAGGGGCAAGGAGCAGGAGGAGAAGACAGACATGACAGAAGGAAAGAAGCAAGAGAGAGACGGAGAGAGAGAGAGAGAGAGAGAGAGAGAGAGAGAGAGAGAGAGAGTGAAAGAACAGGCCATGTATCAGGGTTGGCTTTCAGACAATTTCTCCATAAATGTTATCCAAGCCATTTTAGCATCGTTAGCAGCCTTTAATCAATAGAAATAGGAGGGAGGGAGGGGTGGGTGGGTGGGTGGGTTCCATTTCATGTACTCGCATGACAGAGAACATTGTTGTGTTTTCCCTGAACCAAACAAACAGGAATATTCACTTGAACCTATTTAGATTGTATATTCAGATGAATGCACATATGCATTGCAGTGTTGTTACCGATAATATATGAAACATGCCACAATGCACAATACCAATTACCAAGTTCTTTGTCTTTTTCCATTGATCATCTGTATTTCCTTTAAATCCCAAAGAGCACTGAGAGTTTCACTCTGGACTTCAACTACATGCTCTCCATTAACCTCGTCATATTGGGCCTTTTGACTTTCTTTTCTCTGATCTCTCCCATGGAGACTTTATTGGACTAGTGTAACATGAGGTGAATTCATTCGTCCATGTGTTTATATTTAAATTCCTGCAGCGGTTTATCTTGTTCCTCTCACGTCATGCGCTGACCTTTGGGATGTTTGATGAGTTTGGCTGGCCGTGCTAAGCCAAGCACTTCTCTTCACCATGCCATTAAGTGTATGTCAGCATTTTAGCAAATAATTCAGGATTAATTTGTCAAATATTTCCTGGGCAGAGTCCTTAAACGCTTTGCACCAGGAAACCAGTCATCCGGCGAAGAGGAAGGAGCGAGGGAAGCGTAGAGGTAAACTTCATTAAGTCCGCTCGTGCTTAATGGAGTTACTAATGGTCACAGACGGCCTAAAGAGCTCACTTACATATCTTTGTCTGATTCATTAACACTGTTTCTTTACAATTCTCTCTCTTGTTTTACCTCTTCCAAACACACACAAACACACACACGGAAACACACAGTTTATTTCCTGACAAAATGTTTATCATAACCACTTTCATAATCTCTAAAGAAGAGCAGAATACCAGTGCAGTCATCCTTCCAACTTAATGTATTCCAGGAAGTGTTTCTGCCATCAGGATGCCACTGCAGTCCCTAAGTCCCCCTCTTGACTCTTGCCTATTACTTGCTCAGTGGGACAGGCATGCTTCAAAATGATGGCCAAGGGTCGAAAGCGAGTGCAAGAAATCAAATGGATTGCTGGTGCCGAATTATGTATGGATCCTTTTCAAGCACTTTATTGTGACACCTGCTAATGTATGGCATGAGGGACAAAATAAAGCATACATACATACAAGTCTTACAAAGTCTCTGTCAGCTTCCATTTCTCAGTGTAATGGAGAGAACCTTAACAGCTGCTGGCTTGCATCCTTCTGCCATTTATTACAGCCTGTGTTATCCCAGTCTGCCAGTCCACGGCTATATCACCATAAATTAGAGTGAGAGGGAGACACTCATCCTCATCTCTGTTGCTTTGGAGGGAGAGATATATAGCAATATATAGTAATGTCCAAGTGTGCAAGATGAAGCATGCATGAAAGAGGAAGACTTTGTGTGGAATTCAGTCATTCAGTTTGGCTGAACAGCTTCCTGAATGAAATAC
>NC_045168.1:18356857-18364357 GCF_900700415.2 Clupea harengus
ATAAAATATGCTGTTTCCAGGATCCAATTTTCAAACAAAATCTTCATCTGTCACTGTGTGTGTGTGTGTGTGTGTGTGTGTGTGTGTGTTAGTGAAGGTATCTGTCACTGTGTGTGTGTGTGTGTGTATGTGTGTGTGTGTGTGTGTGTGTGTGTGTGTGTGTGTGTGTCTGTGTTAGTGAAGGTATCTGTCACTGTGTGTGTGTGTGTGTGTGTGTGTGTGTGTGTGTGTGTGTGTGTGTGTGTGTGTGTGTGTTAGTGAAGGTATCTGTTATTGTGTGTGTGTGTGTGTGTGTGTGTGTGTGTGTGTGTGTGTGTGTGTGTGTGTGTGTGTTTGTGTGTGTTAGTGAGGTCTGGGCCTGACGTAATGTACATGTCCTTATTGTAATCCTAAATGTGGTGGGGAATACCAAACACCAACCAGGAAGCACACTTCATGAAATGTAGCTTTGATCATTGTGAACACTGAAATCCCAGCCATGCTTTTGGGTGTCATGGCCTCACAGATTCAACATATACAAGGGGGTTGCACTCAGCTGTTGTAAAAATCATCTAATCTTCTTCCTCGTTGTTCTTGTGAGAGTGCGTGTCTGTGTGTGTGTGTGTGTGTGTGTGTGTGTGTGTGCGTGTATATCTGTGGGAAAAAGAGAGAGTGTTCTGTTATCAATTATTTACTGTGCCTCTGTCTGACAACGCCTCAAGTGCAGCCTCTTTCGTTGAAACCCTGACGTCTTAATGAAGAACCTACCATTGAAAAAGTAACGCAGGATGAAACGGATGCTTTGAAACAACCGTGACAGCACTCTGTCTAAGTAACCAATTTTTCCGGAAAACTTTCCAACATGTTAACTCTATAGTTCACTGAGAGAGTGCAAGGAACTTTTCTGGGCAGTATGCAAACTTATGTGTCAATATACATCAAATATCTCAGTTGGTAAAATGGTCAAATGAAGTTACTGTTATAGCACAGCTTTGTAAGCTTTTTGCTCTGAAAAAGACCTATTACACAGATGCACTCACTCCTTCCAAGCATAGGCCCTGGACTATAGTCGCATTTGATCTACAGTTTTAATATTCTTTACTGGGAAAATGGGTCCTAAAGACTATACCAATGTGCATTCACTAGAGAAGGTTCACTGACATTAATGCATCGATATTGAAAGCATATTTCAAACGAATTAGTGAAAGATGTGAATTCTATTGTTGTCAGTGGAGAATAAATATGGTTTACCTCATCAAAACTTGTAATAAATGAAATGCAATTTCACATGTTTCTGTCCTATGGCACCCCAGGTTAGAACTCAATAATCCGGAAAATCAAGAAGAATCTAAATAATAGATTTAATATATTTCATGAGTAGATTGATTCCGCACGTCGCCCCTTAAAGCACCTCCTAGGGTGGCCTCAGTTGAAGTGAGAGGGAGGTGATTTGGAGGTGGGCGTCTCGTCTCCAAACGAGGAGGCTGTGCAGAGCACTCCTACATGTCTCGCTGGGTCAGCCTGTACTCCACTGGAGCCGGTTGACATCAGCCCTCTTCCTCTGCTCCCCCAGTCCTCCTCCACCCTCTCTCAGAGGGGCAGCCCTGGGAGGAACCCCCTTCCCCAAAAGCGCTGACGTCATCTCCAGACTGTCTGAGTGTTGACCTTACATCGCGAGGCCCAATGAAAACCATGTGCTCAGGGATGGAATCCCCCTGGTAATTGACAGTGCTACTTTGAAATGCTGATCATGAACAAAGCTTGGCATGCTGCCGCCCTTGTTCTAGCTGTGAGGGGTTTGGATCAGTGCACTGACCCCAGCAGCGGGAGATGATCCTGGTTCACCTCAGCTGGGTGGAAGGAGATACCATTCAGAGCAGCAGAGATGGGTTGGGAGGCAGACGTGCCATGGCCCCATGCTCAAACCATTTAATAAGTCTGTCACCTGTATCTTTGAATCGTTCAGAAGCTCATAATTGTACCCTTCATTTATCAATATGTGTTGCAACCTTATTTGAACTCAACAAGGTGAAATTGGATCTGGACTCGTTAAGGGTCTGCCAGTTCAACTCCCATGAAACGCCCTAGGTAAGCCCTGTCATAGCTCACCATTCTGTTTGGGGGGAAATGGATGGGATTTTCTGGGCTATTGGGTCAGGAGAAGCCCATCAAAATGAACTCAGGTGGTATTAAAGTGTTAAACGCAGGATTCCTTTATCATCCCAGTAATCAGCCCACTGCAACCTCCACACATCTATTGATGACACAGCTCTTTAGAGTGGACAAAGCCTTAGAATGCCATTAGCTCCAGCACAAGGTCAACACCACAGACCTCATACATCACCACGGCCTGATGAGAAGTATTGAGCGATGAGGAGCCACAGAATCAAAGGAACCAGGGAACGTACTGTACAAGTGTGTGGAACTTTTTTTTTCACTCTGAAATACACTGGTGATGGTACAGCGATTCTGGATTAAAAGTGCCGCTGAGGAAGTGACCCATCGCTCATGCCAGGAACCTAATGGAGATGGGGTGTTCATCGATACGCCGCCTTTCCCGGACAATGATCAACAGCAGTGGTGTGGGAACAACAGGCAGGGCTGAAGCACAAAAGAGAAACCCTCTCTCTTTCTCCCTCTGCCCCCCGGATGCCTGGAATCTCTCTCTGGGGAGGGGGCGGCCAGATCACATCGCTCCCCCCAGCGACCTCTAACCCCGGTGCCCTTGTCAAACTATGTGGCCTTTAGTGGAGTGATGGATGGTTCCTCCAGTCTGCATCCAGTCATATGATTTATAGCTAGGTGGCAATATTTGCACTTTTCTGCTGTAATTTCTCTCCGACTCTTTAAGTTGCTTCGCCATCTGCCACCTTTCGCCATTCATTATACTCCCTCTGATGTCACAATTAGTTTTCTGTCACACATGCAATCTATCACAGGAGACTGGCAAAAAAGCTGAAGATTTAAAGATAATCGTGACAGACCTGTTCTGTGGCTTTGGCTAAGTAGGCAATAATTCATGCCTTTAATATCTGCATGTCAGAATTTGTCCGTTTTCCTGATCCAAAGCTTGCGGCGGCGACTTTCTATAGGCTGTACGCCATGCTGTACGCTATGCTTCACCTCAGTCGTCAAAATTGCACCATGGGAATGCATAGCGGTGGAAAATTACAGACACGAGAGAGAAGCAATCTAGGCCAGAGAATGTTACATAATAGCCTGACAGGTTAGAACAGCACTCATAGTTCTCCTTAGATAAGTGCCCCAGAAACATCAGCAACCTCTTTAGTGCACCTATGGCCACAGCTTCCTTCTCACTTTCTCTCTTTCTCTCTTCCTTAGGCTGATCTGTGCAACCCACAACAGTATTCAGGACTCAAGATGCCTGAGTGTGTGTGTAGTATGTAGTGTGCGCATGTGTGTGTTTGAGAGCCAAACACAGGCAGAGGTTTAGAGCTGAACACAATATTTGGCAATGAAAAGTGAACAATAGCTTCATTTCAATAGATGCTCCATATTCACTAGACTGCATTAGTCCCAATGCAGCCCTGGACTTGCAGTAGGCGGTAGCCAGAAAAGCCAGATGAATGCAATCGGTTCACAAGCACATGATGATGGCATACATTCTTCAAACATGTGAAAAGAGCACACACCATCATTTAAAACATACTCCATGTTGTGTTGGTGCACTCTGCTTCCCTGCCTCCTAAGACCTCCTGAAGCACAGCTGGCTGTTTAGACAGCAGGGCTCCATGGGTGGGACTGACTATCTAAACCAGATTTGAGACCTTTAGCGTTCCCCTAACCCCACCTAAGTCCCTGTTCCCCACCCCTTCTCCAACAATACCACACCAAAAATGGGGGTAAATTAAATTAGTCTGGAAAATAATATTCCAATCAAAACAATAAATCAATAAAATACTCACATCTCCCATTGATTTAATGTGCTAAGAGTCATGCTTCAGTGGCTAGAAGCCATGGTATGAAGTAGTGTGGTTGTTTGTGGTTGTTTGTCAGACACTGGATAGCGCATAAATGAGCACAAAGAGATACACACTGAGTTATATGAGCCAAAGACGTGAGACAGGAGGTGATTCACCATTGATCTGAGACGCAGCTGCACTCTGTAAACATGTGTAATGTCACATCTCACCACAGTCCATCCTCTCCCTCAGTAAATGTCTCACCAATCACTCCTCCCCCACCTCCCACCCCCCCTCTTGACATGTAGACTATAGAAAGGGAGTGAAGGTCAGGGGTCACCCACCAGTGGGGCCCGTGCCTGGGCCATGGTCAAGCCAGCACACAGGCCAACTCAATTCAGGTTCATGCAGACATTTTGCCTCATCGGCCCTATGTGCACAAATCTTGCAGGATTTCTCAAAAATGAACATTTTTTCTGACCAGTCTTGTTTTTATACCTTCTTTTTATTAAGATGTCCAGCTGATTCTTGCACATTTCTTCACAATTATTTTGCACATTCAACCATGAAAAATAAGGTTTTAAATGCACTGTATTATGAATGGAGTTGAAACAAGACAATACAATTTTAATTCATATAATAAAATGATAGTTATTTATAAAGTTATCAGAATCCCAGCATTTTAACCATGTTGCATTTCTCCAAGGTACCCACAAGCACTCTCCACAAGCTTTGCATTAATCAGAGGAATAACTGAAACAAGAGGGACGCCAAACCACAGCAGTGCCATTGCAGCGCTGCTGGAGTTGAACATTCCAGAAGGTTGAGGGGACGCTGTGCAGCAAGGGAGGCTGATCAGGAGGCTCTCAGCGTGAGCTCGTAGGATACACATGCCACATCAAGGGAAAGCAACCGCCTGGGCCAACCCTCATCACCTTCCCCCACACACACATACAGATACATACACAAACACACACACAGACAGTCTCTCTCTCTCACACACACACACACACACACACACACATACAGATACACACACACAAACACACACACACACACACACACACACACACACACACACACACACACACACACACACGCTTCACTCTCTCCAGGGACTAGCACCTTTAATCAATGTGTTGCCTTGCACAGTGATCATAAACTCATAAACTATCGGTCTTACTTCTCTTTCTTGTCTCTCTCTCTCTCTCTCTCTCTCTCTCTCTCTCTTTCTCGCTCTATCTATCTATCTGCCTCTTCCTTGCCCAGTCTCGCTGTATCCTTTTCGATTCTCTCCCTCCACCTCCTGCTCTTGGCATAGCTCCATCTCTTCTTTTCTTAATCTCTGCCTTTTACTCTCAATTCCTCTCAGGCCTTTCAAACGCTGAAGTGCAGAAAGTGGAGTTGAAGGGAGGGGGGCGGGGGGGGCGGGGGTTGTGGGGGGGACATGCTCCTGTCTCTAATCATCAGGATGCCAGAGAGGGCCTTAAATGCCGGGCCAGCAGCACTCATTACCGATCCCAAAACATGTGCTGCTGGATATCTTTAGCTTTTACTGTTCAGTGGCACACATTATAGAGGCAGAAGGAGTGCTGGAGACAGACCTGCCTATGGGGAGGAATGCTGTGTGGTATTCCACTGCAGTGAGGCACACAGAGAGATGGGCATGTTCACTGCTGACTGATGGTGAAGGCCACGTGGGAGTTCACTGATATAACACGCTTCTCAGATTGTTTCCAACCTCACCAGCAGTTTGTTGACCCAGTCCATTTAGTAGAGAGCCTCCAAAGATGAGACAATACAGAATCAGCTATTCTATAATTGTGTTGTGCATTTTTCACAAACATATATCCATCCGTAAGTGACCAAAGTCAGAAATGTTCAATATTTTTCAACTACTCATAATCATAGATTACACAGTTACATTCTAGGTTTCTTTATTTGTTAGAGGTAAATAAAAAAAAGATTACCTCTGTTAAGATTGGTGAGATTATTATTTTGTCTTCAAAGAGCTATGAACACTTTGTCAAGGTTCATTTCTTAGAAGTGGGAACAGTTATTAAGACAGTATATCTCAGGGTTTGTATCTCAGGACGGCTGGACACTACAGCACCACCAGGAACAACTAAGAACTCCTAATGGAAGACATTTCTCAGGACAACAAGGAGACAAAGTAAAAGACAGATAGACAGGTAGCTGACTAACACAGACAAGTGTGCACAGCAAAGACAAATAAAAAGCTATCAGTAACAATCTGCAATGCATTAAAGCATGGCCGCATCAGCACAGCCGTTAGCAGAGAGAAGGTGGGCTAGGCTAGGCTCTCAGTCTGGCTGAGGGAGGGAGGGAGGGAGCAGGTCTGAATCACAGATCCCTCACACTCTGTCAGATTGGTGCTCATGCATCGCACATGCAGTGGCAGCTTCTGTGACAGCAGTTAAAACAAAATCATGTGAGAGATGCTTTTTAGGCATTCTGCCATTTAGGACAACATCGGGTAAGGTGTTTTCAGATGTAACAGACGGTAGAATTGGGTTATTTTATTTTATTTTTTCCTCTAAGAGCTAGGGAAATGTTTTATATTGTGTTTTTATTACTTGTGGCTGGAAGCAATAAAAGCTTTCTACTCCGTGTGTGCCAGAGCATGGTATACTATAAGCGACTCAGTTAAGTGCGCAGTAAGCTGGTCATATCTCTGTCGCGTGGCAGCCGTCACATATAAGTGACAGTTGAAGCATTGCCTCACTTTTGAAAGTAATTTCCTTTCCCATGTGATGGAGGAGAAAAATATTATTCATGTTGCCATGGTGATCCAATTTAGAACTATGTGTCTTCCAATCCCCCCCATCCTTCTCTCCCCAAGCACACATCCAGGAACCCTCGCATGTCCACAAATACACACTCGCTATACTCCCTTTTCTCTGCCTTCATTTCCTCCTCGGAGCAAACAGGGAATCTTTCAGAGGATTCCCTGATGGTGAGGCGCTCCCTCACCGAGGTGGCAAACACAGAATGAAGTGGATTCCTTTGCCCTGTCTGTCCGTCCGTCCGTCCGTCCGTCCGTCGCCGAATCTGGAATTTGCTCCCAGAGTGAGAGAGTGGTGACATCACCCACGGCCTCCTTGTTTTCAGTTTCAACATGAGCGGTATTTCTGTCAGCAGGACACAGGGCCTCAATGTTTCCACTAAATATAGAAGGGGGCGGGGGCGGTCTCATCTCTACACGTCAGGGAGGTTTATGGCATAACAGACACAGAGGACATGGTGACATGCAAACCAACCACAGAATTGCCCATATAATGTTTTTTTCCGCTCAGGGTCAGGGGGTGTGTAATAAGGTTCTTGTGTAAGTCTGATATCTTTGCCTTGATTAGAGAATCGTTATTGGATCTGAATTTGTTGCTGAGGTTTTCCCATTTAAACTGATGGGCCAAATTAAAATGAAGCTTGGCAGCCTGTGGGTTTCACTGAAGTTTTTTAGTAAATGCTTTTTGGCATTTTGATGACTTTTCTGCAGCTGCCTTGCTGGGAGCCTGTGATCCAAAAGTCTGTCTGATCTCTCTCTCTCTCTCTCTTTCTCTCTCTCTCTCCCTCTCTC
>NC_045168.1:18369357-18399357 GCF_900700415.2 Clupea harengus
AGACTACAATATGTGAATAGAAGTACACACTAAATGTCCTTATCGTGTATTTACATCATATTGGTCTAATTAGACTACAATATGTGAATAGAAGTAACACTAAATGTCATTATCGTGTATTTACATCATGGATGACATTGGTGTGCTGCAGACTGAGCAAGTCAAACTAATCATCTCATCCCAGACACAAGTGTTTCAATAGGCTTAAACCTTTTAAAACATATGTTTTATTCTTTTTTAAAAGCCTGCCAGGATATGTGTTAACATCAAGAATATCCAAGATAGATGATTTGCATTAACCCTTAACACAGGTTTGCTCCTTCTTCCCTGCTAATCCAGAAATATGCAGTCATAATGTGATAATGCCACTCTTCCAATAAAGGGGAATCGTATATTTTGCCAGATAGATATATCAGACTTGGGCAGTGATGGTTTGTGATTGGCACATTCAAATGTTCCCTGTCAGAGACGAAAATGTCGCCATGCCTATATCCACAATCTGTGCCTTGGCAGAAAGTTTGAGTTAACACACAGCCAACTAGTCCATAGTTACAGTAAACAGCTGTGTTGATGGCACAATACATACCCTATGTATAGTTTTTATGCCACTTCAAAGCTGATATTCATGTATGATACATTGTACCTGCATCCGTATTCATACGTATTCAAACATTTATCAACATATAAAAGCTGATATTGCAATGTTGTAATGTGTCAAGTCCGCAATTAAAAACATTTTTACACAGCTGTTTTGGCTTATCACTGTGGAATAAACCTTTGTAAATATACTTATATGTTATGGATGTAATTGTTTTAACTATTTCCAAGTAACCAACAATGTTCAAGAGGAACTTCAAGAAAGGTTTCTGTTCATTGGAATTGTGGAAAATGCCAGGACCAAACATGACACTGGTTGTGTCCCAACAAAACACATACGCCCCAGTAAATCTTGAGAGCTTTTGTCACAACTACATAAGTGCTTTTAGTATCATTATGTGCTTTTAGGCAAATCTTTCACCAGTCTTTTGATTTTGTCCTGTAAGTGGATAATTGGTAGCTTGTTTATTCTCTCACTCAGTAAAGGCCAGCAGGACATCTGAGGTGAGGGAAGATGAGATGAGGTTCAGCCAGATTTAATCCCCTGTTTTTAAGAGCAACACTTGCACTCTAAACACAAGGCAGAGGACCTATGGTCAGATTAAACTATCATGTGCCCTGCCACTTCTTTGGATTTATACTTTTAATACAATGTAGCATTTCAAGTCTTCTCTTATAAATTGTTGGTGTTAAAAATGAGACACCAAAGTTAAGAGTTTGCTGAAAGTTTGGACAGTGCTCATAACATAGACGCTAAGACATCTTCAGAAGTTGCTATTGTCAATACCATTATATCATTAAAGCTTGATGATGCTTACGATGCTTAAACTTGTGATTGTGCCAATATGTCAAGACCTTCCTAAAGAATTGGCAAAGAGAAGTTAAGTTAATATTAATGTAACTTCTTTTGAAGCGTTTTTGTCCATGCTTCTTTTGAGTTTGGATCATGAGTAAGAGCATAAGTATGGGATGCAGGAGCCCTCTGATTAAAAGCACAGGTGACTTTTAACTTCATAACTCCGTACATTCCTGTGAGTTCCAGTGACGTGCGCCCCCATGTCAGACCTGCCTCTCCTCCCCCAGGCCTGATCTGCTGCTGGTATTTACTCACGCCTTCCTGGGGTCACACGGGCACAGCATCGGGCTGATGGGAACGTGTCATTTTTCCAATGTTTTCATTGGCCAAGTTGTGCCTGGGAAAGGGTCATTTGTCCTCAGAGGTTTTCCTCCACCGTAGCCAACCACAATCCAGCATCCGATTGTAGCAGCCAGGCTTGAGTAACCCTTAGTGCCCTGGACCAGGCGCAATAACAATTACTCCTTTTATGGAATGTGACCCCTGGTGCTCCGTTCATGGGAAACAGCTCCTAATGTACAATGCTAACTGACACCATTGTGAAGTCCACATACCAAATCGGATGTAGTTCGGCTCATGGCCATTTCCGGGTTAAAACAAAACATTCTCCTCGCACATAACTAATATGCCATTTGATAGCACTGGACTGAATTCACATTACTAATATGCCATTTGATAGCACTGAACTGAAATCACATGACTAATATGCCATTTGATAGCACTGGACTGAAATCACATTACTAATATGCCATTTGATAGCACTGGACTGAAATCAATTAGATAGGCTTAAAAGGACCTGGCATCTGTTTAGTTCTCTAAATGTTACATTCGTCTGTAGAAGGGAAAAAATGAAAAAAAGAAAAAGAAAAAAAAGATCAAGTGAGGCACCAAAGGCCTCTGTGAAAAAAAGCCCAAATATTGAAATTAAACTAATACAAGATCAAAATTACAAAGATCAAAGGCATCTTCCCTCAGCTCCTCTGAATAAAGAATTACTCAGAGGATGTGTCTTTCAGCCTAATTTCACACAGAGCATGTGTTGATTTGTATTAGATATTAAAGGAAAATGTATTAGGCAAATTGCTCTAAAGATATCTTTTTCTTTCGGTATTATGCTATCATCCACTCTAACAAGTAAACAGACCAGGCGTTGTTCCAGAATTTTAACCTTTCGGGTGTTTACAAAAGTCCCTTTAGACATTTTCCTGAGCTCTAAATATGACACTGAATATGGAAACATTTTAAAAAATAAAGGATGCTACACTGAGGAAAACTGGTGTATTATCCAGCCTATGTTTTATTCCTGTTGTATCTTTATGCAAAGCGCCTAAATTAAATGTTAATGAGCACATCTATATGCTTCACTGGCAATCGACAATAGATCATGGCCAATAAATAATCTCCCTGCTAATATATAATTCTAAATGTTCTCTTTTTTTGTTGTGCCACCTCACCGAAGTTCATTAACATGAATCAGACAACATGCATCAGTTTTGTTTAGCTGTGCATCGCCCGTGGTGCTCCCTCTAAACCAGCACGTCAGTAAACATGTCTCTATGGTTAAAGTCACCAGGAGATCGGAGGTGGGTGGGTCAGAGACATAGATCAGCATAGCACTGCCAACTGCCAGTGCACAATGCAACCCAAACCTAGTCCTTCTTCAAGCTTCTCCAGCAACACTTTATTGATGCATCTATTCTTGCTCCAGCCTCGAGCCATGCCAACACTGACACTGACATTGAGAGGGGGCATCCCACTGATTTCTATCAGCTCAGCGCTCCAAGTGCATACAAACAAGCCACCCCACATTCTGACCACCCACACATCACACTTCATTCATACACAGATTCAAACTATATCACTTCAGACAAAGCAAACATCACTCCATTAAACAAATAGCAAATTATTTGTATTTTGGTTTGCAAAAGCAGTGCAGATTCAAATTGATAGGACTGGAATCGGTCAGAATGTGAATTGAACTTGTGATTTGGTGAGGTACTGTTGCATGAAATGAGGGGATATCAGAAGGTGTCTTTCTTCCCCCTCCCCCTTCCTTCAATGCATTCTGTGCTGTTTTTGCTCTTTACTTAAAGATGCATGTAGTCTCATATTATGGCTGTATACTGGCTCTCTACTTAATAAAGATGCATATAGTCTCATATTACGGCTGTATACTGGCTCTCTACTTAAAGATGCATGTAGTCTAATATTACGGCTGTATAATATACTGAAACATGTTGAGTGTACTGCAGCATGGGGTTTTGAAGCCTGTTGTTCCAACACTTTTCATTCAACACAAAACACTCCAGAGGGACACAAAAGATAAACGTTCTGAATTAAGGGAAATCATTCTTCATTTTTATATGATAGGCATCATGCTGTACAAATTGTGCTGCACAAATTAAACAGACAAATCAAAATCTTTCTCGATTTACGTGTGTTGCAGACCTAGGGGATTATGTTCAAGTTGTCAGGACATGGTATTTACATCTCTATCTTGCACAACACCAAACACGTATAACTGTTTGTCCATAGACAAGAAACTGCTGCAAGCATTTTATTAAAATTGATTTTAAAAATCATGTTGTTTTAACATTACAAAAACTCTGGCTTTTCTGAAAGAAAAAATAACTTATATTGCCAAGATTAGTCAGTGCATAAACTATGATTCCCTCACCAGATGTGAGCTAGGTTTACCGTGCTTAAAAAGTCCCTCAATCCTGAGGCCAAAACCCCTCTTTGGTAGCATGCATATTCTTCTCTTTGTTTACTGACAGAGTAAAAAAAGTTGCAATAATAGAGTACGATAGTACGCATTAAAAATAGCCTCAGAACGGGACTCAATCTTCTGAATCAAACAAACAGTATAAGCCCTTCGTTTGGGTTGGGTCAGTACAAGAGCCGGCCACAGCATAGTCACCCAATGAATAATAAAATGGACAGTGTTTAAAAAATCCTCAGATGGAACATTAGTCATTCATGAATCACCAGCATAAGAATGAGAATCTGGCTGCCTTTTATGGATAACCAGCATGAACAATAACCAAAGGCAAACTTCACCTGAATATAGGCATATGGTGGATCAGGAAGAACTGAAGCCTTACCCCATGGAAGTCCATATTAGCAAAAAACGTCTTTGCCTTTGAGTTTGGCTACTTTAGATAAGCAATACATTAGATTAGCAAAACAATAGTTTGGCAACAGTAGATTAGCAACATGTCATGTCATTTTCTCGGTTTCCTCTGTCTACTAATCCCTGTCTCTTCAGACTGACTGCACAGAAGCTAAACCAATGCTGAAACAGTTCCAGTGTAAATCAGAGACCAATGCTGAAACAGTTCCAGTGTAAATCAGATACCAATGCTGAAACAGTTCCAGTGTAAATCAGAGACCAATGCTGAAACAGTTCCAGTGTAAATCAGAGGCCAATGCTGAAACAGTTCTAGTGTAAATCAGAGGCCAATGCTGAAACAGTTCCAGTGTAAATCAGAGGCCACACAACCCTCCCCCCCCCCCCCCCCCCCCCCCCCCCCCCCCCCCCCTTCCTATCTCCACCCGGCCAACCTCAAGCAGATGGGTCCCCCCTTATGTGCCGTGGTTCTGCT
The DNA here is from genome assembly GCF_900700415.2 of Clupea harengus. Taxonomy (NCBI): domain Eukaryota; kingdom Metazoa; phylum Chordata; class Actinopteri; order Clupeiformes; family Clupeidae; genus Clupea; species Clupea harengus. The sequence continues at coordinate 18,374,416 of NC_045168.1, forward strand.
TAAGATTCCTTCCTGACTAACAGGGTTTTTTTTCTTGCCCCTGTTACCATTGTGCTTGCACTAAGGGGGTCCAGGCTCTGGGCTCTGTAAAGCGCCTTGAGACAATTGTATTCTTATCGCGCTATATAAATAAAATTGAATTGAATTGAATGCTGAAACAGTTCCAGTGTAAATCAGAGGCCAATGCTGAAACAGTTACAGTGTAAATCAGAGACCAATGCTGAAACAGTTCCAGTGTAAATCAGAGACCAATGCTGAAACAGTTCCAGTGTAAATCAGAGGCGACTACATCTCACTCAGAGACTCGCGCTTGTCTCGCTGTGTGTTTCTGTCTTTTTCTCTGTGTTCCTATATGTGTATGCCAAAGACAAACGCCTAGTCTCTTCAAAGTCCTGCTCCAAGCTGTTTAACTCTGCTTTCTTCCCCTTTCTGTGTGGAAGGGGACGGGAGAGAGAGGGAGAGAAAGAATAACAGACATAACATGACTTCTTAGGTATCACTATTATGAGTCACTGACACTAAAGGCCAGATGTATGTGTATGAGGGGACATAGAGCTCAAAGTCACTGACACTAAAGCCCAGATGTATGTGCATGAGAGGACATAGAGCTCAAAGTCACTGACACTAAAGGATAGATGTATGCGTATGAGGGGACATAGAGCTCAAAGTCACTGACACTAAAGGCCAGATGTATGTGCATGAGAGGACATAGAGCTCAAAGTCAAATTCTGTCATCGAATTGGGAAAGACCACCTCATGATGATTGGGAAAGACCACCTCATGATGACTGACTGACTCTGAAACAGATCTATACTGTATTTCCACGAAGCCCCTCATGATTTTTAATACCCTCTTGTAGTTATGATGGTTGTAGCACAACGATACTTTGGGGAAATACGCTGATTCTTGCCATGTCCTGATCTACCATGTGTCTTGGTCGACTAGTACCAACACTTTACAATAAGGGTGCAAATCATCAAGTACAATCAAGTAATGCTTAGAGAGATATTGGGGCGTGTGTGTATGTGTGTTTCTGTGTGTCTGTAGGGACAAAAAGATGTATTTACTGCTCTACTTTCAGTCATTTAATGGAAGGACAGTTACAGGGCTCGTTTTCTTCCTCAACTGATCTATTCAGCAAGAACCACACAAGGAGGAGCAGCTGCCCTTTGATGGAAATGTCATCCAAATAAAACACTACTTCATTCTTCAAGATAATAAATATTTTATTACAAGAAAGAAATGAAGAAATAGCTGGTTTGGCATCCGTTCTACACACGTGTGGTTTAAGTGGACAGTGATCTTAAAGGTTTCTCTTAAAGGTTCAACCATCTGGGAAAGAAAGTGCACCCTCATCCTCAGCAGTTTAATCTGAGGAAATTCAAAATGATGTCAAATGTCAAAATATCCAAATACCATTGGACAAAGCCATTCAAAGATGTGATATCACTTTGCAGCTAACCTGCACAAATCTTAGCTTTACTTCTAACTTAACCCAAGGAAACAAGAACATGTCTAGTACAGCACAGGAAGAGTCCAGTAAAGTTAGCTTAGTCCATGTCTGTTGCAGTTCTGACACAAACCTTGCACATTTGGCAGGTTTCTTTCAGGGATGCGTCCCCATTGGCTAATGGGTTTTTGAGTGACAGCTCAGTGCCCCCCGGCAATTGTTCAGTGCGCATGTGCAAGTGTTGTTTTTGGAGGACATGGACACAGTTAACTGTAAAGGTGTAATGATGAACACTCCATGTGTCTTATTGACCCTTGTTCAGTTTATTGGGTAGGCCTATGGTCTTGTTCTAACCATTGGGTCATGCCTCTGCCTCAGCAACATGCCTCTGATGACCAGTTTGATTAAAAAAAGCTTCATATGTTTTTATAATATTAAACCAGGTCCTGTTCTTCTTACAGAGAGGCTGATCAAATGCATGGATACATCTTGCATGTATACATCTTGTATACGTTTATGATTTGTACCCTTATTATATAGTGTTACCATTAAAACATACTTCTCAACTTCTTTAAGATTTTCAGCTAATTCTTGAAGGCACATTATATAGGTTGCGATGTATGTATGTGTCAATATACGGTTAAAGTTAATATATAAAGTTAAAGAGCAGCAAACAAAGATGTCATTCCCATGGACTGCTTTGGCAAATCAATTTGTAGTTCATTTTTATGGTATTTGTAGTTCATTTTTATGCTATTTTTTTCATTTCTATGTGATTTTTCATATCAAACATTGTGTACAACATGGAATACATGGACAAATGCTGTTCAAAAATAAAAGAACATATACAGTATATGCTCATCATCACACAAAGTTGTTAACATCAATGGGTTAAAGCCAGCATCTGTGGGGACCTTGACTCTGTTTAGATGGGCAAGGACCTTGGTCTCTGGGCCCCGAGGACAGGGCCACTCTGTAGGTGGTGGCTCCTTTAGTCCCACTGTGGAGCCACAGGTTAGCCATCATTACTGGCAAGCTGTCCCTTTACAGGATGTGAGGATGGACATGGAAATAAAAACCAGCTGGAGTGGGAAAGAGGGAGCAACGAGAGTGAGAGAGAGAGAACGAGAGTGAGAGAGGGAGAAAGAGAGGGAGAGAGGGAGAGAGGGAGAGAGGGAGAACGAGAGTGCGAGAGGGAGAAAGAGAGTGAGAGATCTTGTTCTTATAAACATAATGTCACAATTGATACTAGCTGGTGGATGAATAGAGAATAGTGAGTGAAAAGCGAGAAAAAAGGAAATAAGCAACAACCTGCCTCTCCTTCTATCAATCTGTCCACTTCTCCATTTGTTTTCCAAACACCCCCATCACTTCTCCATCTTTTCTTCTTTTAAAAGGGTTATCGAGTGACATTTAGAAAAAATGACCAGAATTCTATGTCTGCCCGGGACTTGATGGATGACAAATCACTTTAAGGAAAAGAGCAACCTGTTTACTCTTAAAAAGGAGAGACACACTCTCCCCTCTGGCCTGAAAACCGAGGTACTTTCACCTTCTCCCCCTATTGATCTCTCCTCTGTAAGGGAAACAGCCATTTATTTCCAGTCTGATCTAAGTGGGAGTGATCAGAAACAAGGGCTGATTGATTTGCACGCACATGTAGCACGGCACCTTGGCCGCCAATGAAGCCTGCGGGGGGGGGGGAGCATTCATCTACATCTGGCCAGGGCACTCAAATGCCAGCCCACATTATCCCATTTGTGTGTGTATGTGTTTGTTTGTGTGTATGTCTGTGTGTTTGTTTCCCATTTGTGTGTGTATGTGTTTGTTTGCGTGTATGTCTGTGTGTGTGCATGTGTTTCCCTGCTTTTCAAGAGATTTCAAATAAAAGAGGGCAATGTCCAACAGTCATTTGCATTCCATTTAGTTTCCAAGAATGCTCAGTGTTCCCTGATATACGGAGACGCTCTGTTAAAGTGCGTGCCAAAGCCCACTCTACTCCGCTCTGAGTCGTCCTGCCACAGAGTCTGCCTTGAATGCAGGTGCCTGGCAGCAAACATAGTGCTTTTCAGTCCTGGAGACACCAACACAGGGCTATTTTTGATGAGCATATTTCAAGTCTGACTAAGATCTTTTCGGAAGAAACTGTATTAGCCGAGTCTCTCTCATGGAGAGCAGTGATAAAAGGAGGAAAGGAGCGTTGTGTCTTTCTTCACAGTCATTAATTTAGTCACTGATTGGGCTTCTGGCACGCTCAAACAGCACAGGTGGTGCACTAACGTGGTTGGGGGCCATTGTATATGGTAGATCAGAGCTGGACATTCATGTTTTGAAGAAAATGTGCAAGCACGTCTGTTTCCTCCACGTGCTGTCAAAGTCCTCGGAACGTTACTAGAGAGTTGGGGTATCAAGGGATGCCTTTTATTAGTTTGTGCAAAATAACCTTCAGATGGTTTGGAAATGCTGTTTCGCATGGCTTGCTTTTCTCCATTCATTACTGGTTGGTGTGGCTTGTGTCCCTTAATGAAGGAGAGGCAGGATGTGCTGTAAAACATCAGTGATTGCACCTCGTGAAGTCTCCTCTGATGCACAGAAAACTGGGAGCTCTGAAGATGCAGTTTAAACATCCGACAGGAGATTTTTCCCCTCAGATCAGACCAACCCTGTCAAAGTGTCTTTAAATGCCAACATGATATTTCCCCATTTCCATCTCTCTCCCCCTCTTTCTCTCTTCCCCCTCTCTTTCTTGTTCTCTCTCTCTCAATCTCTCTCTCTGTTCCACCATCCCCCATGTTCCACTGATAAATGTGGTCAGAGACACAAGCCTCAGGCATCCTCTTCTGTCTTTTAAGGGCAGGCACTATCATCCAGCAGCATCAGCTAATGAGCCCAGGCCCCTCAGCCTCTCAGAGCCTCTCACATTCCTATTGGGTTAAGTAGCAGCATTGACACAAGTCATCTGCTTAGCTTCACATCCTCCTCAGTTTAGCATCTGTTCACTTTGGGGAGCCTCTCCATTATCATAAATTCAAATCAGATTCAGTTGTTCAACCCCAACTGTTCATGTTTCTTCTTGTTTGTATGAATTACACATGTAACCCACAATATAGGACACAGAAGGTTTGACTTCATCAAAAGGCAGCTGCTTTCTTGCCGAATGGATCAGTTGAGGAAGAAAACGAGCCCTGTAACTGTCCTTACATTAAATGACTGAAAGTAGAGCAGTATATTAGACATATAGACATATTTTTGCCCCTACAGACACACAGAAACACACATGCACACACGCCCCCGTTATCTCTCTAAGAAATCAATCTAATTAATCAGCTTTGTCAAACATGAGCTCTTAATTTGTACCATAGCCTTCGTAGACCAGCCCAATCCTCTCCAGGATGTTGGAGGGCTCCCCTTGACAGTCCCAGTAGGCATGTTAACACAGTGGGCCTCGGCCCCCCTCCTCCTCCTCATGAGGGCCACAAGTCATTTGTCCTTTAATGTGGAGAGGATGTGCCTGGGACTGAGGGGAAAGGGAAGGGCCTTTACCAGTCCGCCTCATGACTTATTCATGTGTGCCACAGTAATGGCTTCCTGAAACAGACGCTTATGAATGGCAAACCTGCAGTGGTCACTTCTCAGGTTAATTATCCAGGTCATTGCAATCAATGCGGTGGACGTGTACCACAGGGAGGGTACCACACAAGGCACAATCCAGATCTCTTCCACCGACTCTTAGTCACAGCCACTGTTTAATGGGAAAACTGGGTTTTTATGCAATTATGTTTTGGAATCAGATAAAGAAATGACCACAAATACAGAATCCAATAAAGCTACTGCATTGCCCTCTAGCATGGCCTTAACAAACAGGGTGCCATTTTCTTCTTGAGTTTTTGCCCACTGTTTTACAACCAACCTTCTTCAAAGGAGGAGAGGAGGAGAAAAATGGGCCTGACTTATGCAGTCTGGTGGGCAGCCAAAGAGCAGGGTGTAAAAAAAGAACAAACAATCCAGCCATAAACGGAAAGTCCCAAGGAGCAAACATTTTAAGGGTCTGTGCTCTTCCTCCTGTGAACTCCCAAACGATGACAAGCCAATTAACCTGCATCATTAGTTTGAAGGGCCCTTTCTAAATGAAACCACAAGCAAGGGAGTTTGGGGAGGCTTTTGCATTATTGATCAAACGTCAGAGCCGGAAGCCTCTGTCATTGGGGAAAGAGCAGGCCTGGGCCAGAGCAGATTACAGTAATGGCTATCAGTGCCATCTGAAAATCAGCTAGCGTTGTTAACCACTAATGGGCTGAACCTCCGTGTTTGCATCTTTGCTAATGCACTGCATATTGTGCTGGGCTCCACTCTCCCCATGACACGGACACTTTTGAGTGGAGAGGGTTTGGATGGTGTTGGGGGTCTCAGCCTGAGTCAGTGACATGGCAAAGCTTGCATCTGATATTTGATACTGGTGCCAGTTTTTACTTCAAAATATGTATTAGGAACACATACTAGTCAGCTTTCTATACATTTCATTTTACAGTTGTATGAAATACAACAGCAACTGGCAGGACATTGTGTACCATCATTACTCATGAACATGTCTGTCCATCAACCAGTTCAAATAAACATTTGTGACTGGATCAAATAAACTCGAAACAAAATCATTGTTAACTGATATGAGTTAATACATTCTGAGTGTTAAAGAACAATTATAAGTATAACAGTTACTTTGCATATACAAATATATGAATGCACAGATTCTAAAAATATGGCAAACAGAAATTGCATTATGGTCTTAATACAGTATAAGAGTACACTTTGGAATAATAGTACATTTACAGATCAGATCATTTCATTTTCCTGCGGTTTCAATCTCTCATCCTCACAGTCCAGAAGCAATAAATGATTACCTGGTCTCTGGCTGAAAAATGCTACTTCAAAATGATGGTGCTCATGTTTCTGAGTGATTCAGCAGAGCCCTGTGTGTGGCTGTTTAGAATGCCAAAACAGGTCCTCAAGTGGAGGGTTCACGGGGTTCAGTAATTCATTTGTAACAGGGCTGGTCCTTTTAAGTCCTGAAATCCAAATTGCATGATACAGTGTCTCCATCTCACTGTCTGGCCTCATCACCATGGTGCTGACCTGTGCCCCTCTATCTGGGCAGGGCACTTTGCTGATACAGAGACTCCAGCACATATTTCCAAAGGATGTGCAACTCTTATCATTTTCATGGTTGTTTTTTACTTAACCCTCCCACCGTCTCTGGGTCATAGTGGCCTGAAACTATTTTCAAACATTGCAGAATGATAGAAATCTGTGATGACACTCCATGGTTGTCCATCTAGCTTCTTAAAATGACCCCAAAAATGATACTTATAAAAATAAAAGTTTTTATGACTTTCAGTGTACATGCTATAAAAATTATAATGCCTATTGTCTTTGGGTCAATATGAACTAGTCAGCCCTTTTCCTCATACTGCCAGCTAGAATGTCAATTTCAAGAAAGCTAAGGTAGCATGATAGCTTACTAGCAATGCATTGTATCCATGTTTTTGCTATGGTGCATTCAAACCACCGATTCTCCCCTCCACACACTTACACAAACATTTTTTGACAAATCCTTTGTTTTTTAGATATGTTTAGACCTTAGCACTTCTAAATATGACCTAGCCTCACTACTCAAATATAGACCTTTGCATTAGGATTAGCATTAGCATGTTGGTGATACCATTATTTTTCCTAAGCCCATCTTTATTATATTAGCATGTGAAGTTCATACCATTCATACCATTTCTAATTTTGATAGCAGAAGACCACTTCATTACTGATGTTTTGTAAATTAGAGCTAGCATGAGAATAACAGTGGGGGCTCTAGCGTGGCTAATGCATTATTTAGGCATTGTCTATCAGAGATGGAAACATTGAAAATAAATAACCTCGGGCACTTGGTAGTGCAGGGATAGGCTAAAACAAAGTACTATGATCTAGCCGTTCTGGCCTAGCATCTTAACATTTGACACTTCCCCAGGCTGAAATTGGGTGCTATAACAGTGCTGTACTATATACAAGTGTTCCCCCTTCCGTAGGAGTACTGGTGTTTCTCTGAACATAAACCACAAACATACATAACATAAACATAAACATAAACATAAACTTAAACCATACTATGGAATTATGGTGTTTGGACATTACTTGAGTGATATGTGCAAAAAAAATGATGACTGTATGGAAAACATGGGTAAACAGTAAATAAACATATTTGTAAATTGCTTTAATCTGAAAATATAAGATAAAAAGTCTGCTCAACTGAAAGCATATAACACAAAAGAAGAGTTGCACCTGCAATGGAAACTGCTGGCTTATACAATGGCCAATATTACATTTTGTTTTGCCACACAGTAATGAACATTTTAATGAATGGTTTATCATACCGTAAGAATTCATATTTATTATGTGGATGTTCATGTTTTGACAAAAAATAGAATAAACCTTAGTCCACTGCTTTTCTGTTCTGTGTTGTGGGAGAAATAAGCTCAAAACACAACATATGCGGACAACAAATACTGACACTCAAATGATGGTCTCCCATCTCAAATCAGCATTGCCCTAAAACAGGATACATTAGCAAACCACCAAGGGCTAATTAGCTTAACAGTTTAGTTGATTTGGGCTAGCTAAATTAAACCATGAATAGGTCATATCCTCTCACTATTCACTATACAAGCTCAGGGCACAGCATAAATGTCAAATAAAGACTTAACCCTTCCCCATAAATAGGTATATTGAGAATATTCTTCATTCATTGAGATCCAAATCCAGAACATATCTTGTGTTTTTTAATAATCTCCATTTCAGATAAATATGTTGCTGTACCACATGCTCCCATGGTGAGGTTGGGAGCCAGATGTGGATCCATGAGCTTGGGAGCCAACGAGTGTGTGTGTGTGTGGGGGTGGGTGGAGGGCGTGTGTGTGGGTGGAGGGTGTGTGTGTGTGTGTGTAGTACTCCACCCCCACCGATTACTCCCCAGCACACATCTTTAAAACATGCTCTGCCAAAGTGTTTAGTAAGCAGAAAAGAAAAGCACTTTAAAAACATGCCATTCCCCCACACTGTGCTGCCAACGGAGCTGCTCTGCACCTTCAAAGAGCATTTTCAATCTGAATAGGGAGCTTTTTTTTGGTTGGCTCTTTAATTTTATGAAATGTTTGTTGAACAATATTTGACTTTTTTTCTTCTCATACTTCACTGTACTTTTTTATTTTATTTTTATAATGCCTATGCTAAAATATTAATGGAGTTTCCTCCCTCCTGGCCTTAGTTTGCCTGCTAGTTTTTCCACCCTCTTCAGGTTCCTCTTTCTTCTCCTCCCAGCCCCCTGTGCTCCCTCCCTCTCCCCCTCCCTCTCCACCTCTCCACAGTCAGCAGACACAGACACAGACACAGACACCTCCCTCCTCTAATAATTGTCTCTAATTTCCTGACGGATGAGAGGGTCAGTAATTGTGGATGAAGAGATAGTCATTTATTCCCAAGTGGGCAGAAGCTGAAGAGAGCAAACATATCAAGTGATGCCTCCTCTTACTTGCATCCATTTTGAATCCATCTCATCTTTTTCTCTCAGTTTCTCTCTTGCTCTGTAGGTTTCTCAGGTGGCCCAATTTTCAAAGCAGTGTGCTGGAAATCTATTCCAAACACAAGTAGAATGAAGCTGTGGGGGATTTAAAGCTAATGCTCTGCCTCTGAAAATGAGCATGGCGTGTAGAGAACTTGGGAAGTGGAGATGAGCTGCACACATCAGCATGCTCTACCACACAAAAAACTCCATTTTGTTTAATTTTCAAGACTTCCAAGTAATATTGCTAGAGAACCGACCCCCCCCCCCCACCCCCTCCTCCTCCTCCCCACACATACACACACATACACACATATACACACACACACTACGTATTCGCACATATACCTCCAGGTTATTTCTTCATTGCCACCCCACCACACCCCTCATCTCCAGTTTTCTCCCCATCTCACACAGGCTTGCAGGTGCAGATGCAATTATAGATGCTCTTTTCAGAGGGCAAGATTACAGCACGCATGTTAGCATGCATGCACAATAAAGCCCAGCGTTATGTCACACACTCACATGTCTTTTACGTCACGCCTGGCCTCGTCTCCAGGTGAGCAGGAGTTCAGGAGGGCCGCTGCCGCTGCCACCTCCCCACAGCACTGACAGGTAGACAGCTGGCCCGGAGGTGCACATTCGCTCACTGCACCTCTAACCTTTCTCACCTGGATCATAAAACTCCAGGCCATTCTGTGGGGAAAGGAGGGGAGGTCATGGGAGGCGTAGGCAGAGGTGACCAGGTTAACACCTCTCTCAAGAGTGTTTATCAGGGCTCGGCTTCTTTGGCCTGGCGCTCAGGGCATCTGGCAGATCGTGCACAGGCATGTATCTGGAATGGAAACTATGTCTACCAATGTAAACAAAGCGTACTCAAGAATCCCTTTTTTGTGTTTTGAAATGTCACACTGAGTTACAGTGTCTTGTGCCAACTTGTGTAGTAGCTCAACTCCTCTGTTTGGGCATGATTCAGTTTAACTGTAGGGAACAGTTGGAGTAAGAGTAGTTATGTAATAAACAAGTACCCACAGCCCTGGCCAGATAGAGCCATCACTCACCCAGCTTCTTACATCAAACACATGATGAAAATCCCCCCATTCTGTGCCTCTCCATAACCCACTGCTTTTCACAGTCAGATCCAACACAAAGGCTTCACTCAGCCAAATGCTTTCTTCTGCAGGAGCATTACAGCATTCTTGGAGGGGGGAATCTAGGGATAGGAAGGAGCTGTTCCATGACCTTTACATGGATGTCTTTGTGGGATGTTGTCTCGTTCTTTTTCTAGTCTGGCCGAGGCGCGAGGCACCCGTACCGGTACTAAAGCCTACGCTGGAGAGAACGGCTCTCTATTTCTGTCATGGGAGAGGGCTGGACGAGTTGGAGCATCGGCCTCCAGCTACACACTGACGTATGCTGGAGAGCAGCACAGCTGTTGGAGCGCTGACATGTAGGCACAGACACACACACACACACACACACACACACACACGCACACACACACACACACACACACAGAGAGGGGGGGGGGTACAAGAGAGCGAGTAAATAAGACATGGGTAAAGAAAACATCAGGTTGATATGTTCAGAAATAAAAAAAATGCTTTATCACAGTTAATAGAAAACTATTTGGTTAACAGCATTAATTGTGCACTAATTCAAGTCAATGACACCCACATTGCATTAACCAAGGGTATTGTAAGATAACCATTTAACGCATATTCACATTTTCCTGCAGTGCTCAAATTGAGCACTATATTGAACAGTCAGCAGTTTGCTGGTGCTTTGCTTCAATGTTGACATGTCAGTGTATTCATCAGAACAGCTATGGCCAACGTTTTGACTGCATCAATCAAAGCACCAATCATATACTGGCTAACACCTCCTTCTCACAAAGAGCTCCCCATTCATTTCAAATAATGACAGCTGGCTAAAAGCCCACTAAACACTGGAGTGAAAAAAAAGTGTTATGTGAATGTCTCTCTCTTTTTTTGCCTTTAACTGAGTCTGTTTTCATGAGCTTTATTCATTTCACTACTGCTTATGTTGGATGCTCATTCACTTTAATCCAAGACAAAAGATGTAGTGTAACCTTACATGAGAAGGTCAGGCAGCACAACCCGTTTAACAACCAAAGTGCATAATCGTCCTCTCCCTCTCCAAACACTGAGTCATCAGTAAACAATCCCCTGTGGTGTTGACGTGGTGTGCTGGTGCTGCTTCCCGTGCTGCTCTCTCGTCTCTACTGTCAGGGTCTCTCTCCTGTGGCTGTGTCCCTCGCTGTGATGGATGGTGGACGTGTGCTCAGGTCTCATGTTAAAGTTCAGCCTCTCTACCGACCGCCATGGGTTACTGGTGAAGTCTCAGTTCAAAGGAGCCCTATCACTTTCAGGAATTCCTGCTCTGTCGTCTCCTGCAGAGGCTGACACGTCTTTGATTGGCTTCTTGTCTTGTCTGTGTGTCTGCACAGCCTCTTTGTTTCTCTTTCTCTAGCACCTCATCGCTCTCTGATCTGGACCATCTTGAAATTGTTTGTGGCAAGACAGTGAATATTCATTGACACCACGGTTTTGATGATAAATCACACTGTGGCATTGTATTTAAAGAGAAAAAAAAACATCCACCAGTTTCCGCAAAGACAAATTCAGCGTGGCATGTTAATGCTTTCTGTGTTGCAACAGACATTTCCTTGATCCAGCAAATGCATTTTTCTACTACAAAAAAATGCCCTTCATCCATCCACGGATATAGAAACGAAGAGACCTTTTTGTTAAATCTAGGCACGGTTTAAGGCGCTGGGGTGGATAGTGCTAACGCTGGGGATTTTTGGAGAATTTAACCACATTTCCCCCATCGGAGTAAATCAACTTAATGGCAGTGGTGCTCCATGGCACCTGATGTGTGTGACAGCTCCAGCACATGAAATGCTTTCTAACGACGAGGAAGAGCAGGGGGAGTCAGGAGGAGGAGGAGGAGGGCAGGACTGAAAGGGGGGCTTTGAGCTCATTGGCTTTCCCCTGATGTCCTCCGTGCTTTGAAGATGTCCTCTAGTCCTGTTCACCTTTGAATCCTTATCTGAGCGCAATAGATCAGGGCTGAAATATACCCTCCCAAGTTATGAATTCATGAATTTTTTCCGTAGGAAGATCTTTCTTCCAACAGTGTGACACGTAAAGTTTCTTAGTCTTGCGCTGACAACAGAATACAGTGGTGAAAAGGCGATGCTGTTCTCTGGAAGTATTTGTGCATGTCAAATCTGCATGATTTGTTTCAAAGTGAAAATGTAGAAAAAGAGTGTTCTTCAGGTCGGCTACAAGGAAAATGTTTCTCAAACTAGAAGTGAGATTTTAAGACTCTGATGGACATCTTACCAATGAACACATTTCTGAATGGAGCAAGACAAGCGTGTGTGTTGGTCTTCTGTGGTGTTCATAGCCCTACATGCTCTTGTTTCTGTGGTATGGAATGATCTCACTCACCCTTGTTTTCAATCGTGGTGACATGACTACGGACAATAAAATGTCCCTCATAACTCTATTCAAAATGACTCAGTCGTCAAGGACAATTGTCCACCAGAGGTAAAAACAATCTACCAATCCAACTTTCTATCAGTTTTCATAGACAACTATGACACAGTGAAGACCCAGTCATTCACAGTAAAGTGTTCATATAGGATTAATCTCTCTAGCGTGCTTTATGCAATTTGTGTTTGAAAACAGATATCCATTCATTGGTATGTATCAAAGTGTCATTTTCTGCAAGACACAATTGGCTTTCAGTCTGTCCTTGACATACTCACTAACATGTGTTCAGCAGACCACTTGGACAGCTCAATGCACGTGTGCACAGGACGTGATTCCTCCCCTTTACTATTGACGTGAACTCTCCCAAGATGACTCACTCACTTACACACACAAAGTGTTTAACAATACCTCAGGAGTGGATTGCAGGGAGTGGGAGCCAGTTCCAAATAAACACAAGTGATTTACATGGCTGTTATTCCACTCCCAGCGTAACAACAGAAGAGCTGCAGTGTTGCTCCGGTCGGAGGGTGGTGGAGGGTGGTGGAGGGACTGTTCCAGGGCGCTGAATGGAGGCCGGAAGCAGCTGGACTGTGGGCCTGAGAGCAGCACATACATGTTCTCTCTGTGTCTCTGTGATGCCGCTCTTATCATTCCACATCTGTTTCCCCCCCCCTGTCAGTGCCAGGCCGACAGCCTTCAATGAATTACTGGAGGAAAGGGATGCGTCTCTGGAGGGTTTGTCCAGCCATTCACAAACCCATCGCCCTGTGTATGTGTTGGAGGGGGGAAGGGGGCATGTTGAATATGTGTCTGCTCTGTATAGAGCTGTAGCGGTTGACAACACACACCATAGCAGGGCCGTAGTGGCAGGACACATGTAAGTGGAGCACCAGTCTGTCAGCTAGAGTTCACACAGCTAACTAGGAAGACAAACTGAATTATCGAGACGGTAGACCATTACTGAGCCCCCAAATGCAAAAATAAACGTCCAAAATACAATGGCAAGTTAGTGCACTGTTTTCTTAGACATCATCGAAGAAGGAATCAGTGGATTCACCTGCGGCTCATTCAGTTTATTCATTCATTCATTGAAGCTCTACTAATTCAGTAGCCTAACTGTTGTAGCCTAAATCATTCATGAATGAGATCAAAACTAGCTTTAGCTAGAATACATGGATATGGAAATAGCATCATGGTTTTATCAGTAGTTTTAGAAAAAGGGGTGTTAAACTGCTCCTTAAAACAGATATACCGAACATCTTAGCTTAAACTAACTAAAATAATATTACAGTACTTCGTTCTAAAATTAAATAATCACACCTACTTTTCTAGCAACAACAGAAATGCTTTTTGCTCCAAGACCAGTGGAGAAAGGTGTTGGAGGCTTTGGTGTTAAATCACCATTGTTGAGCCTTCTGGAGGTGTTGTGGGCCTGATTTAAACACTGATGAAGGAAGGTGCCTGCTTGAAAACCCCAGTGAAATGCTCACAAAGGCAGATTTGTTGTTGTTGTTTTTGTATCCTGCTGCTCAGGACCTATGGTTGAACCCATGAACAGTCGTCATCACCATGTACATTCTGCTCCCCCACTCATACAACTACACTCACTACTTACTTACTACATATATAAATGCATATTATTTAATTTAATATTCCTCACTCCTTCACCCTGTAAACTGCTGCTAGCCCTTCATTTAAATTTAAATTGTTGTTACTATGTTATATGTTATATGTTATTTTTTTATCTTGTATGCCTGTCTACTGCGTAGATGTTGCCTGCCAGGTCATAAGAATTTCACTGTTCTGATGACGCTAAGCTATTTGGTGCATGTGACAATGACTTTGACTTTGACTTGATGGTTGGGTGGTGGTTACAGGCTAGGTTGTTGGGCATGAGTACTTGTATGTGAGAGTGAGAAGATTGGCCACTGTGGTAGTGTATAACTAAGCTGCTCTTAGGTTGTAGGCTACTCTGAGTTGGTCACTGTGGTAGTGTATAACTAAGCTGCTCTTAGGTTGTAGGCTACTCTGAGTTGGTTATCAGGCACAAATCCTGGTTTGGTCCATTTGTAACCTTCTAGGCGTTTATAAGCCATTAAAGAGCTGTCAGTCTAGAAGGCAAATAGTCAGCTTATATTATCTGGGCAACTTGGGTACTTTAGGTCGGGAACTTCATATAGAATCTCGATTGGCTTGAAAAGGATGCAAGGAAGGTCATGGGGACCGGATATTTATCTTTGTAGTCATGGGGACCGGATATTTGTAGAATATAAGTCAAATTCATGGGGAAGCTATTTAAGTCAACATAGAATGGTCACATGGGCATAAGAGGCACATTTAAATCTGACATAAATGGTGCGAACATTGTTTCCCCAAACACTCAAATAAGAGAGAGGAGAAATACGAGAAGGAGAAATAGAGGAATGGAAAAGGAGAAATGGCAGTTATGCCATTTCGAACGATGTGATTGGCTCTTTATAATACAGGGCAGGACTTGATTATAATTGTTTAATTTAGTCCTAACGCCTAAGGCTAATGTGAATGAAAGTGTTGCTGTCATATTATGCTCTACAAGGACTTCTCTGTAAGTCCAAAAACTAAACAGCCATTTGTCTCTTGCCACAACCTTCTGAGAAATGCTGTGTTTACCGCTGTAATTACACTGTCACAACAACATAATAATCATTGCTATAGGGTTTCTTTCTATGAAAATATTTGAAAACAAGCCTTCACCAAATGATTCATTTGGAAATCCTGGAAACAATTATCCATTCTGGTGTGGGAGGTTTTGTGTACATTAGCTTGTTGGTCCTTCAGTCTGTGTACCTGGGCAGAACTGTAATTAACTCCCCATACTTATACTGTATACTTAGAAGAACCCTACTGCTGCATAGGTTTCTGGCTGTGACCACAAATCCAGTCTCTCTGTCTACACTGGAGCACAACTGTGCCTAACTTATCCTGGATGAGACTCAACAAACCAAAAAAGAGTACATGAAATGTTGCCAAATCCCTTTAGCTAACAAAATTACCATTGAAAGAAATAAAACATTTAGTGCTGCTAAGCTCGCCCATGTGGCCAGGGTGGGGTGTGCAAAATCACCCGCTTTGTGTCCACTCGACATCTTCCCCTACTGGGTGCAGCACACTCGACATCTTCCCCTCCTGGGTGCAGTCGGCCACAGAGCCTCTTGGAGCTGCGGCTAGGCCTCCCCTATCAGCACGCCGAGCAGAAAATGAGCCTCTGATTGCATTAGTCACCCTTTCTCTGCTCACGCATGGCCCAGCCAGATGTAGAGGAGACGCTCTCACACACACACACACACACACACGCACACACACACGCACACGCACACGCACACCCACACACACACACTCTCTCTCTCTCTCACACACACACACACACACACACACTCTCTCACTCACACACACACACACACACACACACAGACACACACACACACACACGCACACACACACACACACACACACACACACACACACACACACACACACACACACACACACACACACACACACACACACACACACACACATTCTCACGACTGGCCTAGAGGGGGTCAAGAGAAAGCTGAAGCCCACCAGCTGCAGGTGATTTGGACCCCTGTGCACCCCACCCTAGCCTGTCCCCCATCGACTCTTTCTCCTCACTACTCTACCCCCCATACACCTCTCTCTCTCTCTCTGGTCACATATGTAGGTTCTACTCTAAGCTGAGCTGACTCACTTCGTCCCCTCACTTCCCAGAGCAGACCTGGCCACACGTCCCCCTCCACTGCTAATCTGTCCAGGTGGCCTGGACATGCCTGCCCTAGAGCCCCCCACCCACACATTCATGTACACCCTCTGTAAGCCCTCACCAGCTCTCCACCCCTCCTCCTGTGCCTGAATGCCTGAACACCAACACCACCATTCCAGTGCCCACTCAGTACCTGCAAATTGCTCCCGAATGAATGGGAGAGTGGTTCTGAATGGAGAACCTCAGACAAAGAGAGAGAGTGGGGAGGGGGGTGTGTGGCGGTTTTAAATACAGCATGAAAAAATTACACTTAACCAAACGTCTGTGGATTCAAACACGCCTGACTCCATCCTGTGTGGCCGCCCCACTGCGAGGCATTCTTCCAGCTGCACGCCAAATCCCCTTAAATGAGAAAATCTCCAAATGGCTTTGGAAACATTAGCAGCTCTCCTTTTGTGTGCTCATCTTCAAATCTCACAGCAAGAGACAGAAATCTCACTGGGACGATTTTGGTGATGCATTTCAACTGGTTTGAGTGTGTTAAGACATGCAGAAACTCAAGGCTGATTATTCAGTTGTGTGAGCCCGTGTCTGCTCAGTGTCCTTCTCTTGTACCCTATCCCTGTTTCACTCAAGGTGTTGAGGGATGGCAGGAGTGTGTCAGTCTGTGTCAAAGGAAGAGGAAGAGGAAGATAGATAATCAAAGGGGGAGGGAAAGATATGCAGAAGGAAGTGAGCGTTAGAGAGATAGAGAGGAACCGAGAAGGAAAGAAAGAGAGAGTGTATGGTGGAAAGAAAGAGAGAGACAGTGTATGGTGGAAAGATTGTAAGAGGATCAGCCCACTGATGACGCCTCACTGCCAGTCATTCAGTCAGATCAGCAGATCCTCAGAAGGGCTGTCGATAGGCCACTCCGCTCACGCACACATCCCTGAGCACGCTCCACTGAAGGATACATCGTCTTTCACCCTCTCCTCCCTCCCCCTCCCCCTCCCCCTCCCTTCGTTTGCCATGCTCCTCTCTCGCTCTGCCCTCCATCTGTCCATGTCTGTGGTTCTTCCACAGGATCGGGTAGAAATCAATGCCCTCCTTTTATGGTGCTCAGTCCTGGGAATAACAGCGCTGAAGCTCACAGCCATTTGCACAGTAAAGTTTACAGCAATTCAGACAAAATGTGAGCATGACTACAAGCCAAGCCCCATAAGTGTCTGCTTTAGGACTGATCTGCATATGCATCTATGTGTCCGCCAACACCCCCACTCCCTTCTCTCTTCTTTTTCTCTCCAACTCAGCCTCTGACTGATCGCACTTCCCCCCTGGTGAACATTGTCTTTTAATGTAACATATTCTTTTTAGTGCTCAGCTTATTGCACGGCATGGCTGAGCCATCAGAGGGTTGCTTGGGTAAAAGCAAAAATAAAAGTGAAGTTCATGTAATCCCTTCTTTACTTGGCAAAGACTTGTGAACGTTTTGGAGGTGTTCACAAACCGTTATGCTGGCATGCTGCACACCTTCAAAGGCCAAGACAAACAGACCGGCTGCTCTTTGAAGTATGTGCCCAAGGTGACGTCTATATTTGGTAAGCCCTGTCATTGCACTTGGTGATTTGATGCCATGGAGAACAGTGTAACAGATGAAGGTGACCTATTGTTCAACTAAAATGCCTTCAACATAGCTGCTGTGCCATGAAAAACAACAATAACAAATGCAGTGACAGAAACGTAGGTGAATGACTACAGCTCCATTCTCTAGACTTGATTGAGACCCCATTGGGGCACAGGACCAAGTATGTCAATCATGTGCCCACTTTAACAGGGTGTGGGTTGAGAGCTCTCCAACCTAATGAAACTAGATGAGAGTTAATTACCCCCCTCCAGTAGACAAGGGGGTCTGATGCTGGAGCGGAGCCACCTGACGACGCTCCCTCGTGAATATGATTAGCACAAGGGCTGTTGAAAATGGATTAGCAGAAGGTTATTACAAAGGGATGTCCCCAAGTCCCTGCCACCAATGCACTGCTACTTCCTGTCATCGCCACAACCCACTCCCTTCCATATCCTATCCTGGCCAGCAGGTTTGGAACAATGATCAAATGAATACACAACTCAGCCTCTCTTACATTTATTTGAATCTGTCTTGACAGGCAGGCTTAATGTCATATGTACAGTATGAACTGTGAAGAGGGGCCCAGTGCATAAGGTTAATGTATGTGCTGTCCTGAGCTGATCGCTCTCAGTCTGCTTGGTAGCCCTCTACTGCATGGTGTTGCCATATGGCAACAATGAATTAGTGCGATTGCTCGATCACACAACTTCGCTTCGCACACAGCATTGCTTTTGAAGTTGTATCTTCTTTATTAGCACACTCAATATTATTATTCTTAAGTTTTATTAATGTGATTGCTATTGCTATTATGTTTTATCCTCATTCCTCCTGCTTCTGCTCCTAGCACTTTTGAGACCACTCCAACTCTGACGCGTCTGTCCTGATCGTGTATGGTGTCGTTCTTTTGTTATTGTTGTTCTTCATCCCTCTTTTTTATTTTTGATTTTTTATGAGAAATTATCAGAAATGTTCCCAAACCTCAAATCAAAGATTTTAGAGCATTTATAGCACAAATAACATAATGTCATATAATATAATATAGCATGTCTTCCACTAAACAAGACAAAGTAAATGGGACTGCGTGCTCTTGTACAATCACTCCTTATCTGCGATGCCCTTAGAATTTACGGATTTAGTCTATATTTCATGATGTTTTGCTCATGTGAATTCAAGACAAGGTAACTTCTACATCTACAATAACTACCCACTCAACTAGCTCTAGCTAACAGCTAACAGCAATGCCTAGAGCCACCTAGGGCACTAATGATAAGGTTTACAGCTTACATTGCACCAAACACTTCAACTCATTTAATGGATACTCATCAAACCTCCAACACTGTGGATTGTTTACAGCCTACATTCCAGCTGATGTTTAAAAAGTGACAAGATAAGTTCATGTCCACGATAATAAACCACTTGTCATCTAGCTAGCATATGCAACGTGAACCAACAGTTAATGTTAGCAAACTTAACCGGCAACAACCTTAACAACGCACTACAGTTAGTTTTTGTCTATATACTGTATGTGCTCATTCATTGCCTTTTATACACTACAGCACAGTTTATGAACTTAAACATACGTATATGTCACTATCGTTTTAATTGGTAATCAACAGGCGGCCCATAAATGGCCACATAGGAAGTGAAAGAGCTGCCCATATGCTAACCCATATTGGATGTCGGCATATTTGCCCAGTATTTAGGATTAGGGTTAGACTACTACCAAACTAGAGGTGTTATTACCTAAAGAGAGGTGTAACGGATCTACTGAGGATGAGAGACCACAATTTCACAGTTTTACGTGGTTAACTGTGAGCAGAACTCTTTACAGAACCACATTGCTTTATAGCCTTTGTGTAAAACCTCAAATGTATTGTAGTTGGGTTTTGGCCAGGGCAGGAATTTATAATATCTGTAGAATTGAGACAGGCTTGAGTCTGTTTCAGAAGATTTCTAAACAAAAAATAAACATGGTTAGATTCTATGGCACTTTCCACAATTGCACATTGTTCCCATTTGGTATCAATTTACCAACTAACCACTTTAGAATAATTTTATTTTTGTCATCATTTTTTCCATTATTTAAGCTATAAGTAATACAAATACATTAAAACATTTTAAATGTATAAAGCATTTTTAATGTATAGGTAATAATTCATGCAGTAGAGGGTTAGGCCCATATGGGTATGGGTTGCCAGAAGAAAGGTTAGAGATCTTGTTTATGGCCCAACTGTCCTCATGTGATCAGCTGTTTGAGACATGACAAACATCTGCCAGTCATCTGGCAACCCCAGGGCAATGTGGCAAATGGCTACGTTCTTCAAATTACATATTATGGCACAGTCACAAATGGATACACACACACACTGAAAGAACACAAACACACACACTCACATGAAGTGGTGTCCCCTCTTAACTTAAAATGGGAAGCATATTAAAAAAGAGAAAACCCAATAATTGAGTGATCTGAAGTAAAGTAAGGGTCCAGTCTTCTCTGCTCTCTACTGTTCTGAACCCAGAGAACTTTTAATGTTCCATATAATCCCATTCCACGCCTGTAACAGCATTTTAGCCCAGTTAATAATTTCCAAATCTTAAAACAAATACACAAGCAACAAGCAATAATTTGATTTCTATGTGCAATGCAGGGCTCCTGGGCAGAGGCTGGACTGTTCGGTCTGCACCCAGTGATTTTTTTCCTTCTTTTTTCCCACAGAGTAATCAAATGATTCGTAATGCTCCCCAGCATGCTCTCTGGAAGCAGCAAGATGCAGCGTCCTTAAAAGATAAGAAATCAGTTTCTGCTGTTTTTTGATTTGATTAGATCTAGCAAGAGTAATGCTCCTTGGTAGCCACTCTCGTGCCATCTATGCTCATTTAAAACAAATGATGGAAGTTCAGACTGGAAGCAGGACGAGACCATAATAATCCTTTCATAGGAAAAACATTTCAAAGCCCGATTTGCTCCATAATATGCTCCAGCCATGTATGTGCCACTGTCAGAGGCAAATTTGTTTTCCAGCTGCCCTAAATATTGAACATTTTGAATCGTTAAAGACTACCAGCAAGGCTACAGCAGTGCTGCGAGCAACACAAGCCCACTTTATGTGCTTAGGGGATGAATGCACAAGCTGGGGCACGACATCTTGAAACGTGCTGAATGTTGTATTCAGGATCTGTGTATGAAGCTTGCTAAGACGGTCTGGCTGAAACTAGTTTGCTTGACCTTCAGCATTCAGATGGGTTTAATCGTCCGGTCCATCCTGTTTTTTTGTAAATCCACCTTGCCCTGAGGGACAGCGCTGAGTGATCTGAAAGTGGGCTTCTAGGACAAGTCAAGCCCCCATGATGGTCGCATGTTTGACCTCATAAGGGCAGGTCAGTGGTCTGGCCGTAGGACCCAAGGGCTGCACCCAGGGGCCATCCACTCCACCCGGCTGATGGATGAGCTGCCCTTTAGGGGTCTGTAAATGAGCACTCATGGCACTTTGTCCATTAATGGAGCTACAAGAGCCTTGGAGACAGCAAACAGCAGTTTGGTTACTGAGGACGGGCGAAAGAGGGTTTGTTATATCTGATCAATTTGATTGATTAGCAACAAAGCTGACTGATCCAATGGGACAGTGTGAAACAGTCATGATAATTGTGATCAGAATCAGATTTGCTGTTTAATGACATCGAAAAATCTGTAAAAGCACATCCAATTGGACTTTTAACAAAGCGTCAGTTATATTTTGATTAGTAAATAATTTGCTTTGAACTGAAATCTGCTTATTAACACTCAGTTTCCAAAACGATGTATTTTACTAACCGCACTCCACATCCACTTGCAAATACACAACACCATCAGCAACAACCAAACTGACATTGAGATATATCTTTAGTTTGCCATCTGAGAGATAATGAAGGCAATCACAGGAGATTTCAGTCTTGTTAGCATTCTGCCTGCCTTCATCCCTGACAAGCTGGCAAAACATCCAGAGGCTACTGCTGTCAATGAGAATGCCTTTAAAGGCCTGCTGCTTGTTTGTTTGTTTGCTGTGTGAATATCTTAACAAGCAGCACACGCCGAGCCGGCCAATAAATCATTTAAGACATTATCAATACCTCAGTCTGGGTCATTATGTAAGGCAGCCATTTTCTCAGTATTTGTCAGTGCCGTTACCTGTGACTTGACTGTTGACAAAGGAACTAACTCAGACGGAAATTTTGACAACAGCTACTTATAACTGGCTGGGGTTTCTCTGTGACTAGTCGTCATAAACAACAGCTACTTATAACTGGCTGAGGTTTCTCTGTGACTAGTTCTCATAAACAACAGCTACTTATAACTGGCTGAGGTTTCTCTGTTACTAGTCGTCATAAACAACAGCTACTTATAACTGGCTGGGGTTTCTCTGTGACTAGTCGTCATAAACAACAGCTACTTATAACTGGCTGGGGTTTCTCTGTGACTATTAGTCATAAACAACAGCTACTTATAACTGGCTGGGGTTTCTCTGTGACTATTAGTCATAAACAACAGCTACTTATAACTGGCTAAGGTTTCTCTGTTACTAGTTGTCATAAACATAAGCTACTTATAACTGGCTGGGGTTTCTCTGTGACTATTAGTCATAAACAACAGGGAAGTTTTCTGAATACTTATTTTCCAAAAGAAGAGCACTCACAAGAGCACAGAAGCCAGGGGTGCTGCAGCAATGTGTCTTCAAAAGTGGATGAGGTCAAAACGCTCTTTGAATATTGGAGTTCTTTTTAGCAACAACAAAAATACTTAATGTCCTGCTCTCCTGCCATGTGAAAAGTGATTGTTATGTATTGTAACACCCAAAGGTAAACACAGTTGTGTGCGTGTATGTGTGTGTATATGTGCTTTGTATATTTACATGCATCTCTATGGTTGTTAAGTAACAGGCCACAAACACAGCTCAGTTACATAAGACCAACTTTCTTTCTCAACACAAGAAATTGCGTATGGTGGGTGGAGGTTGAGTTACTACAGAGGGAGTCACCGGCCGATAACATCTCCTGGAGACCTTCTCTCCCTGACGCCACGGCAGACACAAACCAGCTGCCTCTTTTGTGAGCGCATCCACCTCCTACATGGATATAAATCAGATCCTACACCCATCCCTGTGTCTGCTCCCTCTCTCCCTCCCTCCCTCCCTCCCCTCCTTTACTCTAAGCTCTCCCTGCTTCTCGCTCTCTCACTCTCCTTCCGTGCAGGCTCTCCACAATGGCATTCTTGTGGAATCGTGCAAACGGCCGGCCTCCAAGTGTAGCCATGTTTACTCGATCCTTCCTCACTACTTATTTTGAGTGCATTGGTTGGGACTTAACATGTGATGGCTGCCACAGGAATGTGAGCCATCCCAAAAATGCTACTCCAAATGATTGTTTTCCTTCTGGTGGGGCATGTGTGCATTTCACCCCAGGCTACAGAGGAGAGAAAAAGGGAGAGAGAGAGAGAGAGAGAGAGAGTAGAAGAGTGAGGGGAGTTTCCCCACATCTGTTCAGCATAAGAGTTTGCTGACAGCTGCATGCTCTCTCTCTCTCTCTCTCTCTCTCTCTCTCCCGCTGTCTCTCTCTCTCTCTAACTCTTTCTCTCTCCGTGCTCTCTCTTTCTCTGATAAGCTCCAGCATGAATACTGCATCATCCAAAATTAAACAGACACACAAACACACTGTACTCTCCAAGCTCCCAGTGTGTCTGCCAGGGATGTGTTGAAGATAAAGACTGTACAAGTCTGCCCCAAACTACTTGCCTGTGCTGTGGTTTGTTTGTGAGCATAACCCAGCACAATGTCATTGAACACTCGATACAAAAACATCAAATTATTTTCATTATGCAGGGGTTTACAGCACTCACTCTACAATGTCATAACAAGATTGTGGAGAGCTGTGCTCATATTCTAGCAACCCCATGGTTGGAAGTAAAGTGGAAGCACCAGAGTAATTGGCATCAAAGATTTCATTCATTTCATTTTGTGGAAGAAAAAAATGCAAAACAAAAAGTAAGTAATGGAAAAGTAGGCAGGAGGCTTCAATCTGAGCTCAAATCAGAGTGATTTGCCGGTGGATTACAATTCACCCAAGCTTATAATTAGCAAAAAAGGCCATTTAGTCCATCGCAGTTGCAGTTGTCCATTACCCCCCTACCCTCAACCACCCCCCACCCCCCAACACACACACAGAGAGAGAAAGAGAGAGATACTTCCCCCGCTCTCTTTTAAAGGATATCGATCGTTGCATGGCATTAGGCAGATCTATGAGAGATCTAAATAGCTTTAGCAGCACACAGCACATTTCCTGTTGTTTAGATACCTGACTTTAATTACTGGCTACAACCCAGGAATTCAAAGTAAGATGTCGAGGGTAAGGGATAGACTAGATAGGAGCTTACTCCAATGACCTGCCTGTTCAAACACTTCAATGTCTTCCAGTCTCACATAATACATTCTCAATCATGCAACTGGATTTAGAACACAAGAGGCCTTAGGATTTTACCTTTCCTGTGATCACACATGCTTGAAATGTTGCCATTTTATTTGACTAATATGTGGGAATAAAACCATGTTTATCCCATTTTCCCTGAGGAACACAAACATAGCGAAAACAACCAAGATAGAAAGCAAAAAAACCAACCTCTCACACCATTGGCTGTTGTAACATTTGACTGAGACCGATGACAGTGTATATAATTAAAGTGCATTGTTCCCTGAGTGCCATGGCACAGCACTCACACAACTGCCATCATTACAGGCCCAAAGAGCGTCCATCTCCACTGTCCCTTCACTGAAAGTGGCCTGTCATAAGTCCTGCATAAGTCTGTCATTAGCTTCACATTACATCTGTCATAACAAACGCTGGGAGTCACACCATTTGAGGCACACAGCTAAGTATAGTCACTACGAAAAATATAGCATCTGCACGTTACAGGCCTAACACTAACCACATATGGTGATGACACTGAGGTAAGGCACAGAAAGTTTGGCTTCC